>NC_053037.3:71798610-72102217 GCF_002575655.3 Aegilops tauschii subsp. strangulata
CCCGCGGGCTCGAGCAGGCCCCCCTGCGCCTCCCTCTCCTCTCGCCGCCGCCGAAGGCGTCGCCTGGCGGCGCGGCGGCGGCGGGATCCCTCGGTCGCCGTTCTCGAGAGCGGAGGCGGCGCTGCTCCGCTGCTCCAGGCGGTGATGCTGCGGGACGGTGGTGGCTGGCCGTGCTCGGCTCGGCTGGACTTGGTGCTCAGTCGGGCGCTGCTCGACGGGCGGTGGAGGCTAGATCTCGGGGCGGCGGCCCCGGGACGGCGGCTGCGGTGTTCACGTGGGCGAAGCAGTGACCGTGGTATGCCGGCTGGTCCAGCCGGTCTTCGGTCGTGGGGTGCGGCTGCTCATGAAAAACCATGCCTGGCTGCGATCGGGGTGACGATGGCGGCGTGTGGCGTTGTGACCCTGTTGAGGGCGTCGTCGCTGCAGCTCGTCTCCTGACTGAGTTTCCGGTTGTGGGGACTCGTGGATGGCGCTAGTCCAAGATGGTGGCTGACGGTGTTGCCGGGGCGGCGGCCCCGGGTTCGGTGGTGGCGGCTTCGGCCAGGGGGTGGTGCGTGTCTGGCCGCGGTGGATCGTGGGATCCCGTGGCCAGAGTGAGGTCGGTCTCGGCAGAGGTGGTGGTTAGTGGGCGGCGGTCGGTGGTGGCAGGTGGTCCGCACATCTCCGGGAGAAATCCTTGCTCCGGTCTTCACCGGAGCCGACAACGGCGGCGCCTGCGGGTGCCGCGATCTTTCTTGGAAGCGTCGTCGTGGAGGTGCTCCTCCTTCAACCCATGGCTTTGGCTTCGGAGGGAAACCTCAGATCCGCCGGATCGGGCGATGGAGGCGTCTTAGCGTCTTTCTCCTCCTTGGGGGCATTGTCTCGGAGCCGGCTACGACTGAGAGACTGGTGGATGATGGCATCTTCGCCGTCGATGGTGGCATCTTCGTCGCGTGGTTTGCTGAGGCGAGGCGCTGGTTTCTGTTTGGCAACGATGATGGCGTCGAGAGGAGCTTGGGTCGCAGCGTGGTCTTCGGTAGTCGGTTCTTCCCGGCGTGTCCGAGGTGCTCTTCCATGGTTGCTTGGTTGCTTTGAAGTCGGAGTTGCGTTGGAGCGAGTCCAGGTGGTGACGATGACAGACACTCGGCGGTCGTTTGCGGAGGGCATGGTCGGCGCAAGTCCTGCATATTTCCCTTCTGTTTCTCGTCGTCGAAGTCGGAGCTGTCGGTTGCTTGCGAGTGTGGCCATCTGTTGGCATGTGCCGTCGTGGATTCTATTCCATGTCGGTGGCCAGGTTGGCCGGTGGTGCCCATGTCATGTGGGTTGTGTTGTATCGGTCTTAGCCCGGTTTTCCATCAATTAACCGGGCAATTCTCTTCTTAATCAATAAAAATGGCAAGTCTTTTGCCTCGTTTCGAAAAAAAAAGTTGGCTTTCTGGTTGAAGCTGCGGCGCTTCATTTCATTGTTTTGAAAGTTCACCTCTTCGTAGACGATGAGTGTAGGAGGACCGACATTCCTTTTTCTTTGGTTGTAGAAGGAGTAAGAACGATAGACGAGAACAATGTCCATATTTTTTAGTTAAGCTTTTGTTGATGTAATGATTGTGTCATCGGTAATTGCTATCGAGCCCATGCTTACCTGCTCCAGATGAAGAGTAAATTAAGAAAACGACATATTTTTTTAATAAAAATTGGAAAAAAAATTGGCATCCAAGACGATCGGGTGTGCAACATGTCTGCAAATTTTTAGTGTCATTGGGCATCCAGCGAGGTAGCGGCAAAAAACAAAATCGGGTCTAAACAACACATTTTTTCAAAGTATCTTTGAGAGCCATTTTTTTGCGACTGTCTCCACGAATGCACAAACATAACGAATTTCTGCACAAATATTGTGCACCCGAGTATATGTGCCAAAATTTTCAGTTTTTTCTAATTGTTTCGCTATTCTAATATGAGCTTGGGCTCGAATTGCCATGTCCTGTATATCATCGTGTGTTGTTATATAGGCCGAGTTGCCAAGTTTTCTACCTTTCATCCTCTTGTTACATGTAATAAAATTAGACGCTAACGCGCGGTTCGCCACTCCGTTCTTCACTTGCGGGGTTCTCTTTTTTCATTTTGGTTTTTATCGGCGTTGTTGTTTGAGTTTTAATTATGTGTTAGTGGTGTTTTTTCTGTTCATATATCGTGTTGGAGTGCTGCTAGAGACGACATTTGTTGGAGAGTGGAGTTGTCTGGTACATGGTTGAGGTGTGCTTAAACATTTTGACATCGGTGTTAGCCGACAATCATTGTGTGATCCCTTGGGAGCTCCTGTTCCACGTAAAAACTTATAAAATTGCTGTTCTAACATTCACATGGGCCGGCCCATGAAGCCCCCGCTTGCTTAACTCGACCCCTCTACTTCACTCACTCGTTTAGCACCTTTTCTGCTTGCTCCACTGCTCTATTTTAAAAAGCCGACTACTTTAATATTTTCAAAGTGTGTTAAATCTAAAGATGTTTACTGGAAATATATTAGACTTCTAAAATAATGAAAATTAAAAAACCATGTTTTTCAAAGAAATTTTCAGGAATTTTTAAAATATTCATGGATTTCAAAATTATTTGTAAATTTGAGATAAGTTTGCAAATAAAAAACAATAATAAACTTTAAAAAATTGTGAACTTTAAAAGTATTCATGAATTTCAGAAATGTTCGAGGATTTTAAATAATGTTAAAAGTTTTTAATAAACGTGCATGAATAATGTGAAAAGGAAATTTAAAATAAAAAGAAGAAAACCCATAAAAAGCAGAACAACGACTGGCTGGTGACCATACTGCATATAAAAGATTAAAAGGAGTTGTGACCTACTAACTCAGGTCCAGGGAAAAGATAATGAACAGACCAAAGGCCCAAAAGAGCTTGTAATGTAGTCATTTTTCTTGCACAGGTTCCATACAGAACACGATCGCTTTTCTTGTAAAATAGTCATTTTTCTCTAAAAAAATGAAGCACGTCCACAAACAATGTAAGGAATGAATCCATGCAGGCATATATACCGTTTGTATAAACAAGTATGTGTTTTTAGTCATATATTTTCTAGAATATTATTATGCCATTTTCAAATTCGCATCAATTTTGGTTAATATGGTATATATAGCTAAAGCATATTGAAATAATTTGATATATATCAAAATCAAATTGCATTTTAATTTTATAGTATATTTACAAAAACATCAATACTGAACTGAATAAATCGAATGCACAACGGAAGTCAAAAGTTGACCACGGTGTGACGCCCCCGATTCGACCGTACACTAATCATGCACGCAAATGTGTACGATCAAGATCAGGGACTCACGGGAAGATATCACAACACAACTCTACAACATAAATAAGTCATACAAGCATCATAATACAGGCCAGGGGCCTCGAGGGCTCGAATACAAGTGCTCGATCATAGACGAGTCAGCGGAAGCAACAATATCTGAGTACAGACATAAGTTAAACAAGTTTGCCTTAAGAAGGCTAGCACAAAAGTAGCATCGATCGAAAAGGCAAGGCCTCCTGCCTGGGACCTCCTAACTACTCCTCGAAGCCGAACTCCACGTAGAATCATCATCGGGATCTCTAGCTCCTGGACTCCAGCATCTGGTTGCGACAATCCGGTATAGAAAGGGGAAAAGAGGGAGAAAAGCAACCGTGAGTACTCATCCAAAGTACTCGCAAGCAAGGAGCTACACTACATATGCATGGGTATATGTGTAAAGGGTCATATCGGTGGACTGAACTGCAGAATGCCAAAATAAGAGGGGGATAGCTAATCCTGTCGAAGACTACGCTTCTGGCAGCCTCCATCTTGCAGCATGTAGAAGACAGTAGATTAAAGTCCTCCAAGTAGCATCGCATAGCATAATCCTACCCGGCGATCCCCTCCTCGTCGCCCTGTTAGAGAGCGATCACCGGGTTGTATCTGGCACTTGGAAGGGTGTATTTTATTCAGTATCCGGTTCTAGTTGTCATAAGGTCAAGGTACAACTCCGGGTCGTCCTTTTACCGAGGGACACGGCTATTCGAATAGATAAACTTCCCTGCAGGGGTGCACCACATAACCCAACACGCTAGATCCCATTTGGCCGGACACACTTTTCTGGGTCATGCCCGGCCGCGGAAGATCAACACGACGCAGCCCCACCTAGGCTCAACAGAGAGGTCAACACGCCGGTCTAAATCCTATGCGCGCAGGGGTCTGGGCCCATCGCCCATTGCACACCTGCACGTTGCGTGCGCGGCCGGAAGCAGACCTAGCCTAGTAGGCGTTCCAGTCCAATCCGGCGCGCGCCGCTCCGTCGCTGACGTCAAGAAGAGCTTCGGCTGATACCACGACGTCGGGATACCCATAACTACTCCCGCGTAGATGGTTAGTGCGTATAGACCAAATGACCAGACTCAGATCAAATACCAAGATCTCGTTAAGCGTGTTAAGTATCTGCGAACGCCGACCAGGGCCAGGCCCACCTCTCTCCTAGGTGGTCTCAACCTGCCCTGTCGCTCCGCCACAAAGTGACAGTCGGGGGCCGTCAGGAACCCAGGCCCACCTCTACCGGGGTGGAGCCACCTGTCCTTTCAGCCCCCTCATCAGAATCACTTTGCGGGTACTCCTCGAGCCGACCCGACTTTAGTCACCACATGTGTCATGTATATAATGTATATAGTATATACCCATGATCACCTCCCGAAGTGATCACGGCCCAGTAGTATAGCATGGCGGACGGACAAGAGTGTAGGGCCACTGATGGAACACTAGCATCCTATACTAAGCAGTAGGATAGCAGGTAAGGGTAACAACTGTAGCAACAATGACAGGCTATGCATCAGGATAGGATTAACGGAAAGCACTAACATGCTACACTACTCTAATGCAAGCAGTATAGAGAAGAATAGGCGATATCTGGTGATCAAGGGAGAGGGGGGCTTGCCTGGTTGCTCTGGCAAAAAGGAGGGGTCGTCAACTCCGTAGTCGAACTGGGCAGCAGCAGCGTCGGTCTCGTAGTCTACCGGAGAAGGAGAGGGGGAAGAAACAGTAAATACGGAGCAAACAAAGCATCACAAAATATAAGGAGGCAAAACGCGGTGCTAGGTATGCCCTAACGTGGTAGGAGGTGATACCGACGAAGGGGGGAAACATCCGGGAAAGTGTTCCCGGTGTTTCGCGTTTTCGGGCAGAGGTACCGGAGGTGAAATGTTGCAGGTTCACTATGCTAGGGACGCGTGGCGGATGTACGGGCTGCGTATCCGGATTCGTCTCGTCGTTCTGAGCAACTTTCATGTTGAAAATAATTTAATCCGAGTTACGGATTAAAAGATATGATTTTCTAAAGATTTTAATAATTTCTGGAATTTAATTAATTATTTAATTTAATTCGAAAATAGATTTATGACATCAACATGATGTCATGCTGACGTCAGCAGTCAACATTGACCGTTGACCTGGTCAACCTGACAGATGGGTCCCACCTGTCAGGGACTGTTTAGCTAATTAACAGTGGTTAATTAGGTTAACTAGTTATTAGGTAAATTAAGTTTAATTAGTTTAACTTAACAAGATTAATTAAGTTAATTAATTATCTTATCTTATTTATTTATTTATTTAATTTTATTATTTATTTATTTATTTTTATTAATTAATTAATTAATTAATTATTTTTATTAATTATTTTCTTTTAAAACGTTCTGGGGGGTGGGGCCCCACATGTCATAGGCCCCTGGGGGGCCTAGCGGGCAAAACGGGCAGCGGGCACCCGAAGGGCAGACCCGGGGTGCCGGAACTGGCCGCCGGCGCGGCGGTGGCCTATGGGGCCAGAGGCGGGGCACAAGACGACGGCGCCAGCACCAACGGTGGAGTGGCACCGGGCAGGGGGAAGTGACGAGCGCGATGGCTGTGGGGCGGCAGCAGCAGCCGCAGCCACAGATGGCAAGGCGAGCAGCGACACAGTAGGGGGAAAGAAGTGGTAGGTGGCGAAGCGCGAGAGCAGTGCGCGGGGCTGCGGTGGCGATGCGAGCCACGGGAGTGACGACGCGACCGGCGCGAATGTGGCGCGCACGATCCATGGTCGGGAGCTGCGGGTGGCTTGGCCGGGGCACGGTCTCGTGCGCAGTGGCGCAGCCGGAGCGGGGGGGGGACCGCGTGGCCATGGCAGGTGCGTAGCGGGCGCTGGCAGTGTGAGCCCCGGCGGGGGAAGGATACGACGGCGACGGCGCGCAGCGATAGCCGCAGCAGAAGCAGAGAAGAAGTAGCGAGGCCGGAGCCCGGGGGCTCACCCACGTTGCAGGGACGAGGGGTGGCGTGGCTCGGGGTGCCTTTGGGGAGGAAGACGGGGACGAGCGACGTGGTGGTGGCGACAGGCGTCGAAGGACGTCGGCGCGAGATCCAGCCAAGTCCTGTGCGAGGACGACGACGCAAGGACGGAGAGAGGAGTTGCGAGCGGAGGTGGCGGTCCTCGGGCGCGGGCACGCTCCAGATCTGGTGGGGGAGTGAGCGAAGGGGATCGGGGCGAGTGGGGAGAGCGACGGGGATCGAGCGCCCTCTCGTGTGACGGCGCTGGAGGGAGAGGGTGGAGATAGTGGTGGGAGTGGGGTTGGTTCTAGGGTTTGGTTGCGGGGAGTGGCCTAATGGGCCAGGGGCAAAGTGGCCGGCTGGGCCGGCCGACTGGCTAGCTGGGCCGGTTGGCCCAGCGTGGGGGGGGGGGGGGGGTTGTTTCTTTTCCTTTTTTTTTCTTTTTCTTTTTTTATCTTTCAATTTCTTTTCTGTTTATTTCATCTTTCAACTTGTTTTAATTTTGTAAAACATATAGTAAGTTCCTAATCTAGTAATAGTAATTATACCACTGCCACAATTAACTTGGCACATAAATATAATAGTTTGAACTTGTTTATCATTTTAAAAGCATTTAAATATTTGTTTTTGCTACTGTTTTATTCATCTCATATTATTTAAACATTTTATAAAGGTGTGGTTTCTCCACAATAATTACCTATGCATTATTTGGCAACACCCCAACATTTTAGTTTTAATATTTGAAAACTTTTGTTGTTTGCCATATTTTGAATTTGAATTTTGATCCGGTTTTGGACTAACGCGAGATTATCAACACTAATAGAGGTGACGTGGCATCATTAGCGTAGGTTTACTGTAGCATAATTATCCGGGCGTCACAATTCTCCTCCACTACAAGAAATCTCGTCCCGAGATTTAAGAGGGAAGTAAAGGGGGAAGGTTCGGGTTACGAAATTCTAGGGAGTGTTCTTGGTCTTGGTTGTTCTTCTCGAAGAGGTTGATCCATTACATTGATGTCTTCATTCTGCTGTTTCAAGTCATCATGATAAAGTTGTCGTCCTTTCTTCGGGAACTCCATCATACTTACGAAAGGATAAGGGGGTATTACGGAAGAACGGACCGCTACAATGTTTGCTTATCTAGTAGATAACATCAGGGAAGGTGGCGGGAGGTAACCCTCGAATTGAAACATAAGACATTATCGAGAGCAAGTAAGAAGGTGCAAAATAGAAGTTTCAAGAACATAGACAATCGTTCGTTGCCTGATACGAAATGTGACAGGGGTTCAGAGCAGCGAGAGTAAGTATAACGTCTGATACCAGAATAGAGCACTAGGAAGGTGGTCCGTGAATTACATACGAAGCCATGCGTGAGGAAAAACCTTGGGAACAGGGGCTGTACAGGAGAGTCAGGTTTCGATCCTGTGGAACTATGGGTTATGGGCCCACCATGTGGTTAAAGTAGGAAGGGCGATGACATCTTGCATGATCATGATAGCAAGGCATGTCAGAGGGTAGCCTGTCAGTTAAATGTCAGCAACATCGTCAATACCAAGGGCGAGGGACGAAGAGAACCACTTTCCTGCTCGTTGAACGAGGCGGACCAATAGGCAAGGTTCTCGTCCATCGGTGGCTACCGGAATGTCATCAACAATAGTAACAGGGTCTTATTGACAGGGTAGTACACCGAGGTGTTTACATAAGCAGTGAATTATTACTGCTTAAATCATATAGATCACAAGAAAGATTAAATAAAATAATGGAAAGGAAAAGGGTGATCATCAGATTAAACAGAACAATGGAAAGGAAAATGTGTTTAAACACATATTTCAAGGGTATATCCTTCCCAAGGATAAACAGAGCATGATATCCACGACAGGATATAATGTAGAAAACCATTGAGGTAAGGGGAGAGGAATTTCATTTCATAACCCAAACAACGGTGTTTGGATAATGGACAAAGAAAATTTAGCATTGTTCTTCAAATGCTCTTATTGAAAATCGGAGTACCATAGACATGCTTCGAGATAGCATTGACATGGTATTCAAGCAAAGGTCAGACTTTGGGATACACAAAGGATCCATCAGGAACAACTCATAGAATAAGTCTTTCAATTTTCTCATGGAAGAATGGATAACCTTGCTAAAAAGGAAACTATAACAGTAGGTCCTCCAGCCAGGGGGTGCTAGGCATGACATCATGTTACCGGGTCACATAAAGACCAATGTTATAACTCTCGAAAATATGTCCCAACCATCATATCTGACCGAGATTCAGATCTGATTGGTGTCAGGATAACCCAGACTCGGGATGCCTGAGAAGAAAGGTGCAACACAAAGTGACGAGATGACATTGTAAATTCTCGGGAAATGAACTATGGGAGCAGGTTCCTGAAACAATAGTTCATCATTAAACCAAGGAGAGGTGAGGAGGTGACTGATCGACTCAGCGACAATCCATTGAGATTTCCAAAAGATGGATTTCCACAACTATGTGAACAAGAAGATAACATTAGCTAGATCGAATGACTTAATGATGTATGCTCGAGGAAAACATACACAATTAAACATTGGTTGAAAGGTGCACCCGAATATAGGCTTAGGTAGCATGATCAATGTTAGAATGGTGATTCGATAACCAATACACAAGGAATGAAACTATCGTTCATTAACTTACAAGCAATAGGGTTGCCGGAAGTTTTGAATTTTACACATCATAGTCCAGTTGTCGGTATTCCGGTTAGAAACAACAGGGAGGGACCAAGGAATGAACAGAGATGGCGAGAAGTAATAATACATCAAGAATTCTCAAGAGGTGGAGAAATTCTCACGACCTTCTTGACATAAAAGATGGTAATATTCCAAGGTGAATAAGAACATATGCTGGATAGCAAGGAACTCAAGATTCAATCCAAAACATGAACACGTTCGGTGTTGAGGGAAGACAAGGATGTGGTCGATGATAACACAAATCATCGAGGGCAAGGCTGGTATTTCTCACCATGAATTCAATTGATATCATGGAAGAGCTCAGAATGCTGATGATGATCACGACACATTTGTCGAGAGATTTCATGAAGATGTAATCGATCGGAGATAACATCAAGTCAAAGGAATTATGATGCAAAAGGTTATTGGAACCATGCGTACGACACAAACTCAAAATCAAGCTTGATGTTCAAGGCGAAATGATATGACGAGGAAAATCGACGTAAGCTCTCATCGTCGAAAGTGGTGCTCCGGGAATAAGGACCAGGTAGCACAATTAAATTTTAGCACGCTAATGATATAGCCGAGCAGGCTAGGAATGACTTGAAGGATTATTAAACTCGTAAGCAACAAAAATTACTTAGAGTTATTGAATCGGAGTGCGGAATTGATTCGCTTATCGGTGTCCTTGAGGGGTTCTAACAACTCAGAACCCGTTGGAAAAATGGAATCGGCAAGAATATTAGTTGATGAAGAACTCATAAGAAGTTAAGTAGTTCCTTGGCATTCTCGAGATACCAGGGGGGTAATATGTGACGCCCCCGATTTGACCGTACACTAATCATGCACGCAAATGTGTACGACCAAGATCAGGGACTCACGGGAAGATATCACAACACAACTCTAAAACATAAATAAGTCATACAAGCATCATAATACAAGCCAGGGGCCTCGAGGGCTCGAATACAAGTGCTCGATCACAGACGAGTCAGCGGAAGCAACAATATCTGAGTACAGACATAAGTTAAACAAGTTCGCCTTAAGAAGGCTAGCTCAATAGTAGCAACGATCGAAAAGGCAAGGCCTCCTGCCTGGGACCTCCTAACTACTCCTGGTCGTCGTCAGCGGCCTGCACGTAGTAGTAGGCACCTCCAGTGCCGTGGGAGTCGTCGTCGACGTTGGCGTCTGGCTCCTGGACTCCAACATCTGGTTGCGACAACCAGATAGAAAGGAAAGGGGGAAAAAGAGGGAGAGAAGCAACCGTGAGTACTCATCCAAAGTACTCGCAAGCAAGGAGCTACACTACATATGCATGGGTATATGTGTAAAGGGGCATATCAGTGGACTGAACTGCAGAATGCCAGAATTAAAAGGGGGATAGCTAGTCCTGTCGAAGACTACGCTTCTGGTCATCTCCATCTTGCAGCATATAGAAGAGAATAGAGTGAAGTCCTCCAAGTAGCATCGCATAGCATAATCCTACCCGGCAATCCCCTCCTCGTCGCCCTGTTAGAGAGCGATCACCGGGTTGTATCTGGCACTTGGAAGGGTGTATTTTATTCAGTATCCAGTTCTAGTTGTCATAAGCTCAAGGTACAACTCCGGGTCGTCCTTTTACCGAGGGACACGGCTATTCGAATAGATAAACTTCCCTGCAGGGGTGCACCACATAACCCAACACGCTCGATCCCATTTGGCCGGACACACTTTCCTGGGTCATGCCCGGCCTCGTAAGATCAACGCGTCGCAGCCCCACCTAAGCACAACAGAGCGGTCAGCACGCCGGTCTAATCCTAAGTTCGCAGGGGTCTGGGCCCATCGCCCTATGCACACCTGCACGTTGCGAACGCGGCCGCGAGCAGACCTAGCAACCCACACGATCACGGCGGTTACGTCAAAGCGGTCCAACACGGCGCGCGCCACTCAGTCGCTGACGTCACGAAGGCTTCGGCTGATACCACGACGCCGGGATACCCATAACTACTCCCGCGTAGATGGATAGTGCGTATAGACCAAATGGCCAGACTCAGATCAAATACCAAGATCTCGTTAAGCGTGTTAAGTATCCGCGAACGCCGACCAGGGCCAGGCCCACCTCTTACCTAGGCGGTCTCAACCTGCCCTGTCGCTCCGCCACAAAGATCCACTTGCGGGTACTCCTACGAGCCGACCCGACTTTAGTCATCACAGGTGTCATGTATATAATATATAAGTATATGCCCGTGTCCACCGCCCAGGTGATCACGGCCCGATAGTATAGCACAGCAGACGGACAAGAATGTAGGGCCACTGATGGAAAACTAGCATCCTATACTAAGCAGTAGGGTAGCAGGTAAGGGAAACAACTGTAGCAACAATGACAGGCTATGCAACAGAATAGGATTAACCGAAAGCAGTAACATGCTACACTACTCTAATGCAAGCAGTATAGAGGAGAGTAGGCGATATCTGGTGATCAAGGGGGGGGGGGCTTGCCTGGTTGCTCTGGAAAGTAGGAGGGGTCGTCGACTCCGTAGTCGAACTGGGCAGCAGCAGTGTCGGTCTCGTAGTCTACCGGAGAGAAGAGGGGGAAGAAACAGTAAATACAATGCAAACATAAGCATGACGATGCGTGACATGACAGTGAGCGGTGCTAGGGGTGTCCTAACGCGACAGTAGGTGGTACCGGTGAAGGGGGGGAACATCCGGGAGGTATTCCCGATGTTTCACGTTTTCAGACAGACGGACCGGAGGGGGAAAGTTGCTAGTTCGATAGGTTAGGGAGGTGTGGTGGACGAACGGACTGCGTATTCGGATTCGTCTCGTCATGCTGAGCAACTTTCATATAGAAAACATTTTCATCCGAGTTACGGTTTAAAAGATATGAATTTTCAAAGTTTATTTGAATTTCTGGAATTATTTAATTAACAGAAAAAGGGATATGACGTCCGCATGACGTATGAGTGACGTCAGCGGTCAACAGTCCGGGTTGACTGGTCAAACTGACACGGGGGACCCACCTGTCATAGACAGTGGGTTAACAGAGGATTAAACTAATTAACTTTTAGTTAATTAACTAATGGGCCCACCTGTCAGTGAGAGATTATTTAAACTAATTATTTTTATTTATAAAACATTTTCTTTTTCTTTTCTTTTCTTTTTTTTTTAAATTTTGCGGCGGGGCCCGCATGTCAGTGACTGGGCCTGCCCAGTCAGCAGTTGACTGGGTCAACCCAGTCAACTGGGGCCCGTGGGGGCCACTGGCGGTGAGCCAGGGGGGTGCCCGGCCGGCCACGTCGGCAGGGCACCGGAGAGGGGCTCCGGCGAGCTCCAACGCGGCGGCGATGCGCGGGTGTGCTTCGGGTTTCGCCCACAGTGGGTTTGCGGGGGCGGGGCTTGGCGCGTTCGACGCGGCTCGAGGTCGCGCGTCCAACGGCGGTGGTCGGAGGGGCTGGAACGGCCGGAGACGAGCGCTATGAACTCGCCGGCGGCGAGGTGCTACGGGTGCCCGACGGAAGCTACGCTAGAGCGCGCGAACGGCCGAACTAACTACCTAGGCGGGTGCGGCTCGGTGCGGTCGGGCTAGCGGGCCAACGCCCGTGACCATTTGGTCACCGGAGACACGCCGGCGGCGAGCCCCGCGGCGTGGCGTTCGGGCGCGCGCGGGGAAGCAGCTACGGAGCGCGAGCGAGCTAACGGAGAGGGGGAGGAGGTAGAGGAGCTCACCGCGCGGCGCAAGAAAGGCCCGTGGGTGGCTTAGTAGCAGCAGGTCGTCGCCGGGGAAGAAGGGGGTCGCCGGCGTCCGAAGATGAAGGCGAGCTCGGAGAGGTCGTTGTAGTGGCTCCGAGCTTCGACGGAGAGGCGGAGGGGTGTAGTCGAGGGCGGCGACGTCGTACGACACGGCGAGGTGGCGAGTGGGGCACGGTGGCCGCGTGAACGACGGGAACGGCGGCGAGCGCGTCGGGCGTGGGGCAGAGGAGAGCGGCGCGGATCCGGGGGAGGGAAGAGGGAGGCGCGGGGGCCGAGAGGGAGAGCGGGGTGAGTGGGAGGGAGGCCCGAGGAGGCGGGGGAGCTGGCGACCTTATCCCCTCCGGCGTCGGTGCCGGCGAGGGGGTCGGGCGGCAGCGCGCCCCTGTTCCGACCCGGTCGGGGGAACAGGGAAGGGGCGAGGGAGGAGGTGGGCTGGGCCGGGGGCGCGGCTGCGGCCCAGTTTGGGCCGGGGGGGGGGGCAGTGGGGGGGAAGCGGGCCTTTTTCCCCTTTTTTTTTTCTTTTTTCTCTGCCTGGGTTCTGTTTTCTGTTTTCTTTTTATTTGTTTATTTCCTTTTCTGTTTTATTTCATTTAAAGTATTTAGGCATTTTATAAAAAGGAGTTTTCTCCACCATAATTGCCAGTGTATTATTTAGCACCCACAGAACATTTTTGTTTGAGTTTTTGAAAACTTTTATTTTTCACTTTAATTATATTTGAAGTTTGAACTAGGAGTTTGACAGGGGTGTGGTTCAAATGTGATCAAGCCCTGTTTAGCAACATGATTAGCTTAATCACAGGGGGTTACTGTAGCATGATTCTCAGGGTGTTACAAATCTCCTCCACTACAAGAAATCTCGTCCCGAGATTTAGGAGGTAGAAGGAAACAGTGCGGGGTATTCTTCGCGCAGACGATCCTCTCGTTCCCAAGTGGCCTCATCTTCAGAATGGTGCGACCACTGGACTTTGAGAAACTTGACCGCCTTCTGACGTGTGCGGCGTTCAGCTTGGTCGAGAATGCGGACCGGATGCTCCTTATAGGAGAGGTCTTGCTGCAATTCGAGCACTTCATGATCCACAGCTCGGATTGGATCCTTGAAGCATCGGCGGAGCTGTGACACATGGAACACATCGTGAACCTGAGAAAGGTTCGGCGGTAGTTCCAGTTGGTATGCTACTTTTCCACGCCTTTCGAGAATAGTGAATGGGCCAATATAGCGAGGAGCTAGTTTGCCCTTGATCCCGAAGCGGTGAGCACCCTTCATAGGTGTGACTCGAAGATAAGCCTTTTCGCCAGGTTGATAGACCATGTCTTTATGATGACGGTCATACTGACTCTTCTGACGTGACTAAGCAGTCTTGAGATTCTCGCGAATAATGCGGACTTGTTCTTCGGCATCTTGGATAATATCCGGTCCGATGAGTGGACGTTCCCCAGTTTCTGACCAGTTCAGGGGGGTTCGGCACTTTCGTCCATATAACACTTCGAAGGGGGCCATCTTCAGACTAGCTTGATAGCTATTATTATTAGAGAACTCAGCATACGGGAGAGATTCCTCCCATTTCTTGCCGAAGGAAATAACGCAAGCTCGAAGCATGTCTTCGAGAACTTGATTGACGCGTTCAACTTGTCCTTGCGATTGAGGATGAAACGCAGTACTGAATGACAGATGAGTTCCCATTGCTTCTTGGAAACTTGCCCAGAATCTTGAAGTGAATAAGCTACCACGGTCTGAACTGATAACCAATGGAATACCGTGGAGTGAAACAATCCTGGACATATAGAGCGTTGCCAACTGGCTAGCAGTGATCGTTTCTTTGACTGCCAGAAAATGTGCAACTTTGGAAAGTCGGTCAATGACGACAAGAATAGCATCATTACCTTTCTGTGATTTGGGAAATCCAGTGACGAAGTCCATTTCAACATGGTCCCATTTCCATTCAGGAATAGAGATAGGTTGCAGAGTTCCAGCAGGCCTTTGATGTTCTGCTTTGATTCGACGGCAAACGTCACACTCAGCAACATAACGAGCAATGTCTTGCTTCATATTAGTCCACCAGAATCTCTGACGGATGTCTTGGTACATCTTTGTACTACCAGGATGGATACATAGAGGCGTATCATGAGCTTCTTTCATAACTTCCTGTGTCATATCCAGGTTTTTCTCTGCACATGGCACCACTAGGCGGCCCTTGAAGTATAGGGTGCCATCTTCAGAAATGGTGAAGAATGAGGGCTTTCCTTCTGCGAGGTAGCGCTTAATCTTGTAGGCTTCAGAGTCATACTTCTGTAGCCTTTTGATGCTGTCCTCGAGATCTGGTTTAGCAACTAGGGTATTGAGGGAACCCTGGGCAACAACGTGGAGGTTCATCTTGCGAAACTCCTTAGGAGGGGGAGCGAGTGCACCCGGAGGAACAATATGGAGGTTCAGCTTCCTAAATTCTTCAACAAGCGAGGGCTGAACTTTGTGAACCTGGAGGTGGTTGCAGTAAGACTTGCGGCTCAAGGCATCAGCCATTACATTAGCCTTGCCTGGCGTATAGGAAATACCCAAGTCAAAGTCTGCAACAAGCTCCATCCATCTCTGCTGGCGGAGGTTCAGATCTGGCTGAGTAAACAGATACTTCAGACTTTGGTGGTCAGTGAAGATCTCGCAACGATTACCGAGAAGGTAATGTCGCCACTGCTTCAGCGCATGAATGACTGCAGCAAGTTCGAGGTCGTGAACTGGGTAGTTCTCTTCGTGAGGGCGCAATTGTCGAGAGGCATAAGCAATCACTTTGCGGTCTTGCATTAGGACACAGCCTAACCCTTGACGGGAAGCGTCGCAGTAAATGACGAAGTCCTTCTTAGTATCAGGTGGAGCTAGAACTGGGGCAGAAGTCAACTTGTCTTTGAGTGCCTGGAAACTTTCCTGACATTTGTCTGTCCATTGGAACTTGACACCCTTATGCAACAGGTTAGTCAGAGGCCTGGCGATCTTAGAGAAGTTCTCGACGAATCGACGGCAATAGCTGGCGAGACCGAGAAAACTTCTGACTTGCTTAACGTTCTTGGGAGGAGTCCAATCAAGAATAGCCTGAACTCGCTCGGGGTTGACGGCAATACCATCCTTAGAGATGACATGCCCCAGATAGGTTACTTCCGGTAGCCAGAATTCACATTTAGAGAACTTGGCATATAGTTGATGTTCTCGTAGTTTTTCCAGCACAAGACGAAGATGTTCAGCATGTTCTTCTTCGTTCTTGGAGAATACCAGGATATCATCCAGATAAACCACGACGAACTTGTCGAGGTAATCCATGAATATATAGTTCATCAGACGAGAGAAGGTGGCTGGAGCATTGGTTAAACCGAAAGACATGACGGTGTACTCGTATGAACCATAGCGAGTCACGAAGGCGGTTTTTGGGATATCCTCTTCGCGAACACGGATCTGGTGGTAGCCCAACCTCAAGTCGAGCTTAGAGAACACTGACGAACCCGCCAGTTGATCATACAGATCATTGATCCGAGGAAGAGGGCATTTATTCTGAATGGTAGCTTGGTTTATAGGACGGTAGTCTTGAACTAACCGGTTTGTCCCATCCTTCTTCTTTACAAAGAGAGAAGGTGCTCCCCAAGGAGAGCAACTTGGGCGAATGAATCCTTTGCGAAGAGACTTGTCGATTTCCTCCTTAAGCTCAAGGAGTTCATGCGGCGGCATTTTGTAGGGTCGCTTTGCTATAGGAGTGGTGCCTGGTTTCAAGTCGATGATGAATTCGACAGCTCTAGCAGGGGGAATCCCTGGAAGTTCTTCAGGGAAGACGTCGAGGAATTCACGCACGACGAGAATGTTTTCAATGCCCTCGAGTGGTGCAGCGTTCAATGCATTCAATGCATAGAGCCTTGCCTCGGCATTTTGCACCAGATGGGCTTGGTAAGTAACTATCTCATCTGAAGGGTGTAGCAGATGGACGGTCTTAGTGGTGCAAACGATTGAAGCAGTATGCGCTTTTAACCAATTCATTCCCAGAATGAGATCAATGCTACAGGACTTCAGTACGATGGGAGAGACAAGAAATTCCAGTCCTTCAATTTCAACAGTAACATCGTGACTAACCATAGTGGTTTGACATTGGCCCGCAGGGGTGTGTACCACTAGCGGAGTGTTTATCTCTTCGTAATTAATGCCATGCAGGAATGCAAATTCTGCAGATATGAATGAATGGGATGCTCCTGTATCAAATAAAACGGATGCTGGTACTGAATTTACGAGGAGTGTACCCATCACAGTAGCAGGCTGGTCTTGAGCTTCGCTGAGATCAACGTGGTTGGCATGAGCACGACCATAAGACTTAGCATTGTTGTTGCGGGGCTGGTTGTTACCACGGCCAGCTGCTGGAAGGGCCAGTTGATTCTGGTTCTGATAGCAGTTCCTGGCAAAGTGACCCGGTTGACCACACTTGAAGCACAGACCATTATCGGGAGTGGGAACAGGAGCCCCAGGTGGGGGAGCTGGTAGCTTTGACTGCTTAGATGGTGGAGGAGGCAGACGCGGTGCAGCATAAGATTTCCTGGGAGCAGGTGCATTTGGACGATACATGCTGTTTGGGATCCATATCTTACGCTTCTGTGAGGGCGAGCCCGAAGATGAGCCCGTGTCACGGTTGCGCCTCTGAGAGCTCTGGTATTCCTGCAGACCAGTCTCGACATTGATGGCCTTATTCACCAAGGTGGCGAAATCGGCGAAGTCATGCACTAGAAGTGCGAGCTTGATGTCAGCTTGTAGTCCATCTCGGAACTTCTCCTGTCTGCGTGCATCAGTTGCAATGTCTTCTTCAGCATAGCGGGACAAGTCCAGAAACTCCCGCTGATAAGCTTCGACAGTTTTGTTGCCTTGGGTGAGGTTGCGGAACTCATGCTTCTTCCGGTCCATGACTCCCTGAGGAATGAAGCGGGCACGGAAAGCAGCTTGGAAGTCTGGCCAGGTGATGATTGTTCCAGCTGGCAGAGTACGCCTGTGGCTGTCCCACCATTGAGCTGCGGGTCCCTTCAGAAAGAAGGAAGCAAAGTTGACATAGCTGGCAGGGGCTACATCAGCAGACTCCATCTCATAGGTGATGTCACGGAGCCAGTCATCAGCATCCAAAGGCTGAGTTGAGCTGCGGTAGATGGTTGGGTTGAGGCGTATGAAATCTTGAAGAGTCACTTGGGCTGGCTGCTGGTTCATATTGGGGCGAGGAAACTGAGCCATCATATTTTCCATGAATTGGCGATTCAGTTCGAACTGTTGGATCATACCAGCCATGTACTCAGGTGGTGGTGGGGCATCGCCACCACGACCACGACCACCTGGTCTAACCATCCTGCTAATATATAACAGGGGTAGTTCAGCATTGAGAAAATTTGCAATGACAAGAATCATTCATGATGAAACATGCATAATTGAAAGGAGCACGATAGCTACTACATAGTAGTCGGCATAGTTTACAAAAGGGGTCATGCATAGAGTTCAGTACACAGAGTTCAGTACATAGACTAAAACATCATAGGCGGCACACAGGCTCGTGGCGACTGCAACTAATACTACAATCAAGCCTACATCAGTCCCAAGAGGTACTGTGGAGGTAATCGTAGCCCGACAGCTGGTAGTGAGGCAACGGATAGCCCTCGACGTCAGCAGACTGGGGGCCGCGGATACTCAAGTGTAGAGCCCGACGCTCAGGTGGCAGAAGAGGACCAAGTGCGGGAGAGTAGCCTCCCACCTCTGGCCAACCAACACCGTGGGGCATCACGGTCCTGGCTGGGTAGATCGCAGTACGCGGTACCTGTCCAGACCGGACAAAGGGGTGCAGTAGCGTCAGAGCACGGTAAAGGTGCTGACGGGTGGTGTACATCTCGTGGCGAAGAGCTCGGTTAGCTCGATCCAGCCCATCAGCATGCAGAACCAGGTGCTGATGGTAGAAGGGCTCCCGGGTGACAGTGGAGTAGGCAGCAGTATAGTATCCCTCCGCACCAACATCAGAGGCGATAGCAATGTGCCTGAAAGGGGAGGTGTCCAACTCCCGATACTCTCCACGAAGACGTGTCAGAGCAGCATAGGCTGCATCGTGGACAGCCATATCGATGGTCACACCAACACCATGTGCGGTGTGCAGCACAGTAGTGGAGTCGTACTCCCGAGAGTAGAGGTGGACGATGGCACGGTACTGCTCCTGGTTAAAGTCCTGGTACTCCTCGTAGACGGTGTACTCAGGGTGCCAGCGATAACCCAGATAGGTCATCATCTCAGCTAGCACCGCAGGTGATCCCGAGGCACCAATGGCCGTCGTGTGGCGCACGACCTGCCTCGAGGGTTCCATCTGAAAGCAAAGACGTTTCAAAGGAGTCAATTGACAGTGTGTGAATTGTTCAAAATACTATTCTAAGAAACAACTATGGCTTATCCATCTTTGGGGTGAACGCGGTCACGGGATCCTAGTGTTAGAGTTAGTAAATTCGTTTAACTCGAGTAGAAGAGAGTTCAGAGTCCCAGAGTAAAGGTTGAGGAGTAAAAGATCCTAGTACCACCCAATGGCGACGTGGGCCCGTAAGACACACAGCCATGTTAGTAAAAGTTTTTGTAATGTCTAGACTCGACTTCGGCCAAGGAGTGCGGAAAGGGGGATTCCTACAGGCAGTCGGCTCTGATACCAACTTGTGACGCCCCCGATTTGACCGTACACTAATCATGCACGCAAATGTGTACGACCAAGATCAGGGACTCACGGGAAGATATCACAACACAACTCTAAAACATAAATAAGTCATACAAGCATCATAATACAAGCCAGGGGCCTCGAGGGCTCGAATACAAGTGCTCGATCACAGACGAGTCAGCGGAAGCAACAATATCTGAGTACAGACATAAGTTAAACAAGTTCGCCTTAAGAAGGCTAGCTCAATAGTAGCAACGATCGAAAAGGCAAGGCCTCCTGCCTGGGACCTCCTAACTACTCCTGGTCGTCGTCAGCGGCCTGCACGTAGTAGTAGGCACCTCCAGTGCCGTGGGAGTCGTCGTCGACGGTGGCGTCTGGCTCCTGGACTCCAACATCTGGTTGCGACAACCAGATAGAAAGGAAAGGGGGAAAAAGAGGGAGAGAAGCAACCGTGAGTACTCATCCAAAGTACTCGCAAGCAAGGAGCTACACTACATATGCATGGGTATATGTGTAAAGGGGCATATCAGTGGACTGAACTGCAGAATGCCAGAATTAAAAGGGGGATAGCTAGTCCTGTCGAAGACTACGCTTCTGGTCATCTCCATCTTGCAGCATATAGAAGAGAATAGAGTGAAGTCCTCCAAGTAGCATCGCATAGCATAATCCTACCCGGCAATCCCCTCCTCGTCGCCCTGTTAGAGAGCGATCACCGGGTTGTATCTGGCACTTGGAAGGGTGTATTTTATTCAGTATCCAGTTCTAGTTGTCATAAGCTCAAGGTACAACTCCGGATCGTCCTTTTACCGAGGGACACGGCTATTCGAATAGATAAACTTCCCTGCAGGGGTGCACCACATAACCCAACACGCTCGATCCCATTTGGCCGGACACACTTTCCTGGGTCATGCCCGGCCTCGTAAGATCAATGCGTCGCAGCCCCACCTAAGCACAACAGAGCGGTCAGCACGCCGGTCTAATCCTAAGCGCGCAGGGGTCTGGGCCCATCGCCCTATGCACACCTGCACGTTGCGAACGCGGCCGCGAGCAGACCTAGCAACCCACACGATCACGGCGGTTACGTCAAAGCGGTCCAACACGGCGCGCGCCACTCAGTCGCTGACGTCACGAAGGCTTCGGCTGATACCACGACGCCGGGATACCCATAACTACTCCCGCGTAGATGGTTAGTGCGTATAGACCAAATGGCCAGACTCAGATCAAATACCAAGATCTCGTTAAGCGTGTTAAGTATCCGCGAACGCCGACCAGGGCCAGGCCCACCTCTTACCTAGGCGGTCTCAACCTGCCCTGTCGCTCCGCCACAAAGATCCACTTGCGGGTACTCCTACGAGCCGACCCGACTTTAGTCATCACAGGTGTCATGTATATAATATATAAGTATATGCCCGTGTCCACCGCCCAGGTGATCACGGCCCGATAGTATAGCACAGCAGACGGACAAGAATGTAGGGCCACTGATGGAAAACTAGCATCCTATACTAAGCAGTAGGGTAGCAGGTAAGGGAAACAACTGTAGCAACAATGACAGGCTATGCAACAGAATAGGATTAACCGAAAGCAGTAACATGCTACACTACTCTAATGCAAGCAGTATAGAGGAGAGTAGGCGATATCTGGTGATCAAGGGGGGGGGGGGCTTGCCTGGTTGCTCTGGAAAGTAGGAGGGGTCGTCGACTCCGTAGTCGAACTGGGCAGCAGCAGTGTCGGTCTCGTAGTCTACCGGAGAGAAGAGGGGGAAGAAACAGTAAATACAATGCAAACATAAGCATGACGATGCGTGACATGACAGTGAGCGGTGCTAGGGGTGTCCTAACGCGACAGTAGGTGGTACCGGTGAAGGGGGGGAACATCCGGGAGGTATTCCCGATGTTTCACGTTTTCAGACAGACGGACCGGAGGGGGAAAGTTGCTAGTTCGATAGGTTAGGGAGGTGTGGTGGACGAACGGACTGCGTATTCGGATTCGTCTCGTCGTGCTGAGCAACTTTCATATAGAAAACATTTTCATCCGAGTTACGGTTTAAAAGATATGAATTTTCAAAGTTTATTTGAATTTCTGGAATTATTTAATTAACAGAAAAAGGGATATGACGTCAGCATGACGTATGAGTGACGTCAGCGGTCAACAGTCCGGGTTGACTGGTCAAACTGACACGGGGGACCCACCTGTCATAGACAGTGGGTTAACAGAGGATTAAACTAATTAACTTTTAGTTAATTAACTAATGGGCCCACCTGTCAGTGAGAGATTATTTAAACTAATTATTTTTATTTATAAAACATTTTCTTTTTCTTTTCTTTTTTTTTAAATTTTGCGGCGGGGCCCGCATGTCAGTGACTGGGCCTGCCCAGTCAGGAGTTGACTGGGTCAACCCAGTCAACTGGGGCCCGTGGGGGCCACTGGCGGTGAGCCAGGGGGGGCCCGGCCGGCCACGTCGGCAGGGCACCGGAGAGGGGCTCCGGCGAGCTCCAACGCGGCGGCGATGCGCGGGTGTGCTTCGGGTTCGCCCACAGTGGGTTTGCGGGGGCGGGGCTTGGCGCGTTCGACGCGGCTCGACGTCGCGCGTCTAACGGCGGTGGTCGGAGGGGCTGGAACGGCCGGAGACGAGCGCTATGAACTCGCCGGCGGCGAGGTGCTACGGGTGCCCGACGGAAGCTACGCTAGAGCGCGTGAACGGCCGAACTAACTACCTAGGCGGGTGCGGCTCGGTGCGGTCGGGCTAGCGGGCCAACGCCCGTGACCATTTGGTCACCGGAGACACGCCGGCGGCGAGCTCCGCGGCGTGGCGTTCGGGCGCGCGCGGGGAAGCAGCTACGGAGCGCGAGCGAGCTAACGGAGAGGGGGAGGAGGTAGAGGAGCTCACCGCGCGGCGCAAGAAAGGCCCGTGGGTGGCTTAGTAGCAGCAGGTCGTCGCCGGGGAAGAAGGGGGTCGCCGGCGTCCGAAGATGAAGGCGAGCTCGGAGAGGTCGTTGTAGTGGCTCCGAGCTTCGACGGAGAGGCGGAGGGGTGTAGTCGAGGGCGGCGACGTCGTACGACACGGCGAGGTGGCGAGTGGGGCACGGTGGCCGCGTGAACGACGGGAATGGCGGCGAGCGCGTCGGGCGTGGGGCAGAGGAGAGCGGCGCGGATCCGGGGGAGGGAAGAGGGAGGCGCGGGGGCCGAGGGGGAGAGCGGGGTGAGTGGGAGGGAGGCCCGAGGAGGCGGGGGAGCTGGCGACCTTATCCCCTCCGGCGTCGGTGCCGGCGAGGGGGTCGGGCGGCAGCGCGCCCCTGTTCCGACCCGGTCGGGGGAACAGGGAAGGGGCGAGGGAGGAGGTGGGCTGGGCCGGGGGCGCGGCTGCGGCCCAGTTTGGGCTGGGGGGCAGTGGGGGGGAAGCGGGCCTTTTCCCCCTTTTTTTTCTTTTTTCTCTGCCTGGGTTCTGTTTTCTGTTTTCTTTTTATTTGTTTATTTCCTTTTCTGTTTTATTTCATTTAAAGTATTTAGGCATTTTATAAAAAGGAGTTTTCTCCACCATAATTGCCAGTGTATTATTTAGCACCCACAGAACATTTTTGTTTGAGTTTTTGAAAACTTTTATTTTTCACTTTAATTATATTTGAAGTTTGAACTAGGAGTTTGACAGGGGTGTGGTTCAAATGTGATCAAGCCCTGTTTAGCAACATGATTAGCTTAATCACAGGGGGTTACTGTAGCATGATTCTCAGGGTGTTACATAATACTCGACGACAGACCAAAGTAGAGGTTGGACGGGGGTATTGCTCTGCAGAGGACAAGTGCTTGAACTTGCACGAGAAATGGTATTTAAAAGGAGAACATGGTCAGAACCACGATTGAAAAGGCCAGATCCCAGATATAAGATGAACTTATACCCAGGGAATAATTAATTTAAGAGAAGCTTTTAATGATAAGATCTACATCGTGTCCATGGGCATGAACGCAAAGTTCAAGGTCGACTCCCACTTCTTCAATGCATAACCTTTCATTCACTTCTCGCGTTTCATGAAGTTGCAGTGTTGAAAAAAATTTATCTGGCAAAATACCAGAAGAGTATGACTCATGAAAACTTTCGAGTTCACACATATTATGAAAGGCATAGGTTCAACCCATCGGGGCATCGTGGAAACATATACCACAAGCTTCAGGGGTAAATAACTCAAGCTCGATAGTAGAGCATGGGTGTCAAAACGAGAGGATACAATTTACTAAAGGCATTATGTATCAGGGAAATAACTCACAAGGTGATTAAATATGAGGGCACTGTCGGATAATAATCTAACAAAGGATTTGGTGGCCCACAAGGGATCAGATGTGAGCATCGGTACTCAACTAGAGGAAGAAAGAATGCAAGGGGATCAGATTATAGAAACAACTGGCTAACTCAAAGCTCAAATGCAAAGGAATTATGATTTCCAAATCAAGGGATCAGAAGCAAATGCTCTGATTAAGGATGGATAAGTTGAATAGCCTTAGGGGTACAATCGATGGCAATTCAATTGGTCGATACCAGCTCATGTTTAAAATGACGTTTGAGCCAGAAGGAAGAATCCTAGGATCTGATTGAGGATTGTGAGCATTCGCAATATTTTGAATCAACAGACTCAAAATGATAATGACAAGAGATGCCAATAAGATTACGAGACTTAAGATTAATCATAATGCAAGTAAGCAAGAATTTCAAGAGCAAAAAGGCTCCTGAGGATTTTCGGAAGATCGAATGGTATTTTGAACACTTTTGTGAAATACTTGAATCAACTGGGGATGAGCGGATACTCGGTAAGTGCGAGAATTATCCGTAGGGGTATTCAGGTGACAAAGGAACAGCAAGGCAGTAAGCTCAAAGGATTCTCAGAATAACAGAGAGAATTTTGGGGTATCTTGTAATAACAAGATCAACTGGGAAACATTGTATGAATGGCGAGTATACGTGGTTATCCATAGGAGTTTATCGATGAAAGGGAATTACAAAAGCGATGAACACAAGTTCTCCGGTTATCAGCGGAGAGTATCTTCAGGGTCTTCACGTGCAGCAGACGATCATCAGTAATAAGGGGCTCTCCGGGTGAAAGTGATCACGAGATCCTAATGTTAGATTTAGCAAAATTCATTTAACCCGAATAGTAGAGAGATCAGAGTCCCAGAGTAAAGGTCGAGGAGTAAAAGATCCTAGTACCATCCAATGGCGACGTGGGCCCGTAAGACACATAGCCATGTTAGTAAAAAAACTTTTCCAATGACTAGACTCGACTTCGGCCAAGGAGTTGTAAAGGGGGATTCCTACAGGCAGTTGGCTCTGATACCAACTTGTGATGCCCCCGATTCGACCGTACACTAATCATGCACGCAAATGTGTACGATCAAGATCAGGGACTCACGGGAAGATATCACAACACAACTCTACAACATAAATAAGTCATACAAGCATCATAATACAAGCCAGGGGCCTCGAGGGCTCGAATACAAGTGCTCGATCATAGACGAGTCAGTGGAAGCAACAATATCTGAGTACAGACATAAGTTAAACAAGTTTGCCTTAAGAAGGCTAGCACAAAAGTAGCATCGATCGAAAAGGCAAGGCCTCCTGCCTGGGACCTCCTAACTACTCCTCGAAGCCGAACTCCACGTAGAATCATCCTCGGGATCTCTAGCTCCTGGACTCCAGCATCTGGTTGCGACAATCCGGTATAGAAAGGGGAAAAGAGGGAGAAAAGCAACCGTGAGTACTCATCCAAAGTACTCGCAAGCAAGGAGCTACACTACATATGCATGGGTATATGTGTAAAGGGTCATATCGGTGGACTGAACTGCAGAATGCCAAAATAAGAGGGGGATAGCTAATCCTGTCGAAGACTACGCTTCTGGCAGCCTCCATCTTGCAGCATGTAGAAGAGAGTAGATTGAAGTCCTCCAAGAAGCATCGCATAGCATAATCCTACCTGGCGATCCCCTCCTCGTCGCCCTGTTAGAGAGCGATCACCGGGTTGTATCTGACACTTGGAAGGGTGTATTTTATTCAGTATCCGGTTCTAGTTGTCATAAGGTCAAGGTACAACTCCGGGTCGTCCTTTTACCGAGGGACACGACTATTCGAATAGATAAACTTCCCTGCAGGGGTGCACCACATAACCCAACACGCTCGATCCCATTTGGCCGGACACACTTTTCTGGGTCATGCCCGGCCGCGGAAGATCAACACGTCGCAGCCCCACCTAGGCTCAACAGAGAGGTCAACACGCCGGTCTAAATCCTATGCGCGCAGGGGTCTGGGCCCATCGCCCATTGCACACCTGCACGTTGCGTGCGCGGCCGGAAGCAGACCTAGCCTAGTAGGCGTTCCAGTCCAATCCGGCGCGCGCCGCTCCGTCGCTGACGTCAAGAAGAGCTTCGGCTGATACCACGACGTCGGGATACCCATAACTAATCCCGCGTAGATGGTTAGTGCGTATAGACCAAATGGCCAGACTCAGATCAAATACCAAGATCTCGTTAAGCGTGTTAAGTATCTGCGAACGCCGACCAGGGCCAGGCCCACCTCTCTCCTAGGTGGTCTCAACCTGCCCTGTCGCTCCGCCACAAAGTAACAGTCGGGGGCCGTCAGGAACCCAGGCCCACCTCTACCGGGGTGGAGCCACCTGTCCTTTCAGCCCCCTCATCAGAATCACTTGCGGGTACTCCTCGAGCCGACCCGACTTTAGTCACCACATGTGTCATGTATATAATGTATATAGTATATACCCATGATCACCTCCTGAAGTGATCACGGCCCAGTAGTATAGCATGGCAGACGGACAAGAGTGTAGGGCCACTGATGGAACACTAGCATCCTATACTAAGTAGTAGGATAGCAGGTAAGGGTAACAACTGTAGCAACAATGACAGGCTATGCATCAGGATAGGATTAACGGAAAGCAGTAACATGCTACACTACTCTAATGCAAGCAGTATAGAGAAGAATAGGCGATATCTGGTGATCAAGGGGGGGGGGCTTGCCTGGTTGCTCTGGCAAGAAGGAGGGGTCGTCAACTCCGTAGTCGAACTGGGCAGCAGCAGCGTCGGTCTCGTAGTCTACCGGAAAAGGAGAGGGGGAAGAAACAGTAAATACGGAGCAAACAAAGCATCACAAAACATAAGGAGGCAAAACACGGTGCTAGGTATGCCCTAACGTGGTAGGAGGTGATACCGACGAAGGGGGGAAACATCCGGGAAAGTGTTCCCGGTGTTTCGCGTTTTCGGGCAGAGGTGCCGGAGGTGAAATGTTGCAGGTTCACTATGCTAGGGACGCGTGGCGGACGTACGGGCTGCGTGTCCGGATTCGTCTCGTCATTCTGAACAACTTTCATGTTGAAAATAATTTAATCCGAGTTACGGATTAAAAGATATGATTTTCTAAAGATTTTAATAATTTCTGAAATTTAATTAATTATTTAATTTAATTCGAAAATGAATTTATGACATCAGCATGATGTCATGCTGACGTCAGCAGTTAACATTGACCGTTGACCTGGTCAACCTGACAGATGGGTCCCACCTGTCAGGGACTGTTTAGCTAATTAACAGTGGTTAATTAGGTTAACTAGTTATTAGGTAAATTAAGTTTAATTAGTTTAACTTAACAGGATTAATTAAGTTAATTAATTATCTTAATTAATTAATTAATTATTTATATTAATTTAATTTAATTTTATTATTTATTTATTTATTTTTATTATTTATTATTTATTTATTTTTATTAATTATTTTCTTTTAAAACGTTCTGGGGGGTGGGGCCCCACATGTCATAGGCCCCTGGGGGGCCTAGCGGGCAAAACGGGCAGCGGGCACCCGGGCGTTTGCACCCGAAGGGCAGACCCGGGGCGCGGCGGGGTGCCGGAACTGGCCGCCGGCGCGGCGGTGGCCTATGGGGCCAGAGGCGGAGGCGGGGCACGGGACGACGGCGCCAGCACCAAGGGTGGAGTGGCACCGGGCAGGGGGAAGTGACGAGCCCGACGGCTGTGGGGCGGTAGCAGCAGCCGCAGCCACAGATGGCAAGGCGAGCAGCGACACAGTAGGGGGGAAGAAGTGGTAGGTGGTGAAGCGCGAGAGCAGTGCGCGGGGCTGCGGTGGCGATGCGAGCCACGGGAGCGACGACGCGACCGGCGCGAATGTGGCGCGCACGATCCATGGTCGGGAGCTGCGGGTGGCTTGGCTGGGGCACGGTCTCGTGCGCAGTGGCGCAGCCGGAGCGGGGGGGGGGGGGGGACCGCGTGGCCATGGCAGGTGCGTAGCGGGCGCTGGCAGTGTGAGCCCCGGTGGGGGAAGGATACGACGGCGACGGCGCGCAGCGATAGCCGCAGCAGAAGCAGAGAAGAAGTAGCGAGGCCGGAGCCCGGGGGCTCACCCACGTTGCAGGGACGAGGGGTGGCGTGGCTCGGGGTGCCTTTGGGGAGGAAGACGGGGACGAGCGACGTGGTGGTGGCGACAGGCGTCGAAGGACGTCGGCGAGAGATCCAACCAGGTCCTGTGCGAGGACGACGACGCAAGGACGGAGAGAGGAGTTGCGAGCGGAGGTGGCGGTCCTCGGGCGCGGGCACGTTCCAGATCTGTTGAGGGAGTGAGCGAAGGGGATCGGGGCGAGTGGGGAGAGCGACGAGGATCGAGCGCCCTCTCGTGTGACGGCGTTGGAGGGAGAGGGTGGAGATCGTGGTGGGAGTGGGGTTGGTTCTAGGGTTTGGTTGCGGGGAGTGGCCTAATAGGCCAGGGGCAAAGTGGTTGGCAGGGCCGGCCGACTGGCTAGCTGGGCCGGTTGGCCCAGCGTGGGGGGGGGGGGGGGTGTTTTCTTTTCTTTTTTTTCTTTTCTTTTTCTTTTTTTATCTTTCAATTTCTTTTCTGTTTATTTCATCTTTCAACTTGTTTTAATTTTGTAAAACATATAGTAAGTTCCTAATCTAGTAATAGTAATTATACCACTGCTACAATTAACTTGGCACATAAATATAATAGTTTGAACTTGTTTATCATTTTAAAAGCATTTAAATATTTGTTTTTGCTACTGTTTTATTCATCTCATATTATTTAAACATTTTATAAAGGTGTGGTTTCTCCACAATAATTACCTATGCATTATTTGGCAACACCCCAATATTTTAGTTTTAATATTTGAAAACTTTTGTTGTTTGCCATATTTTGAATTTAAATTTTTATCCGGTTTTGAACTAACGCGAGATTATCAACACTAACAAAGGTGACGTGGCATCATTAGCGTAGGTTTACTGTAGCATAATTATCCGGACGTCACACACGGCTTGCCAAAGAAAAGGATAACCACGGGTCAGACGCGCATGTTAAATTTGTAACTGTGATTGTGAGAGGATATGCTTCCATGGAGCTTCCACGAAAAGAGTCAAACTCGCGGATGCAAGTGGACGGTGTCTCGTCATCTCTACTATTAAAGGAGGATCGAACGTCGTGATGGTTCGACCTTTCCACCCGCCCGCCTCATGCGATAGCTATCCCCATCTCGTGCGATCCCCGCAGAAAAAACCCAGCGAACGAATGAGCCGTTTCCATCAACCTCCGCCCCCACGATCAGGCCACCCGCACAGCATGGCATGCAAAAAGCAACGATCAGGCACACACGTCTCACGCCCCCGTCGGCACCCAACCTCCTTGCTCCTCCCGATCTCATCTATCTCCTGAAAAAAATCGCCACAGCCGTCCAGCCCGAAGCAGCCGCTCTCCCTCGTATTCCTCGCCGCCGTCCACTCCTAGAGCTTCCTCCTCCACCAAGCGCCCGCCCTCCCATGGTCGTGGCCCATCCTCCACTTTTCCTCACTGTACATCCCCGCACCGACGTACACGAAGCTCACGCAGGCCGCCATTTATCATGCTCACCACCATCCTCGCGCTCAAGCACAGGCCACACATAGATGATGGCGTTGGCCGCGTCGACGAGGTTGGGAGTCCCTCGACCCAACCCTTGCCCTCGCCTGCATTGACGGCCCGCCCGTGACGGGACCGAGACCATGTCCATCTCGCCGTGCCTCGTGATCCCCACTGCGGCGCCCTGCCCCGTGCTGCTGCCGCGAGCGCGCGGCCCGCCGGGAATGCGGGCTTTTCCCCCGCCGTGCGCACCGGCGCGCTCAGGTGAGGCTGCTCGCCCTCGCCGGGTTCCCCCGGCGCCCGCCTTCCGTCTACTCACCGTGCCGTCGGGTGATCTCTTTGTGCGTGTATGCAGGGGATACGCCGCTCTGCCGCAGCCGCTGGTCCGGCCGTGCCGGAGCCGGGGGAGCGCCGTCGTGTGCAACGCGTCGGTGTAGCTCAGCCCGCCCACGACGAGTGGGTCTCCGTCGCGGCCGCCGCGTGAGTGCCTCCCCTCATCTCCTTGGCGATACCTAAAAGTACCTTTTCCGGTGCAGTTTGCTCCTACAGAAACGCATGAGCCCTATCCGGGATCCGAATCTGTTCGTGCTTTTGCTTGCGAGAGCTGTAAATTGCACAACTGCTGGTGTCAGATTGTAAGATGCGTGATCCTGTCATAGATTCTGCAACCTGTCGATGGTTATTCGTCCAGAACTCAGAGGGCATCATACAACAACTGTTAGATGGAGTTGGTTCTTGATTAAACATGAGCTGATATTTTCACAGCAAGTAAAAAAATAAACGCATCATGTCCACAGCTCTAGGAGGTAGGAGCAACATTAACACACTTCACAAGAACTAGATAGACAGTGTACTTGCAGTACCATATGCTGCGATGACGAACGCTGCTAGATATTCAGTCTGTTTACACATGAACATGACACCTTGTGTTCAGTAGCATCACTCTGTATCACAGGAAAGTGCAATGCATGGTTTTCGTATTAAATGTTTGAATGGCATATAACTCGAATGCAGAAATTTACTCAGCGTTTGGACCACTTGGTGACTTGCTTAGCTTGCTGCAGAATTGTAGTGTTACTTTATGCTTCTGATCCATCATAAGTTACTATCGATCGCATTCATGTTACGATACTAACTTGTCAACACCAAGGTGGTAATCTTGCTTCAGATCTTGGATGAGTTACTGGAGCTATTCAGGCCATGACTCCAAATTGTAATTGCTTTCTTGAGGACCGGCAATCTTGAATAACTAAAAGTAGTAATAATTCTTTGAAAACTCAGCTCTTGCTATTCGCCATGTAGTTTCTTCCATTCTGTGACATATTTGGTTTTGTCATAAAATGTTGGACTATTATTTGAGCATTTTATTTATTACTCTTTTGCCTGTTGCAGAGTGCTCTTGCTTGCTAAAGGCATAGGCATACACAAATCTTTCCTCGTGCCATTGTTTGTTCTGCAAGCACCTAGCCCAGTAATCTCATGGATCAAGTACGGTTCTGCCACTTGGCCCAAAAGAATTATTACCTTTTCCTCTTTTCTTGCTATTTCTACCGGATGTTTATTCTTTTTGAGACAAGAATACTTACTTTTGGCGTACTTATCTTATGGTGTCTATTCCAAATTTTAGGAGTGAATATGGGCTGTGGACTGCTTTTCTTGCGCTTGCAGTGCGTTTGTTCTTACCCTTTCCAGGTAGAGTAACAACGAAGATCCATACGTCCTGCTTAAAATCAAGTATGATATTTGACAAGAGATGGAACAGATATATGTTACTTATGCATGTGTGTCTGTCTATTGCAGATGAGCTAGAGCTTCCACTGTCAACGATGCTGGCGGTCAGCATTGCTCCTTACCAGGTGATGAATGTGAGGTATGTAACATTCTCACCAGTTTGAAAGACATTGGCTGTACTGCTGCATATGTCTTTGATAATTCAACCACTTGATCAATTGTCCGCTAGATGAAAAGTGTCTAAAAAGAAAGGAAATTAACCTGTAGAAGAACTTTTAAGCTGAGAATTCATCGCCTAGCTTAGCCAGTGCAACGTGAAAAGGGTATAAGAGGATCTAGCTTAATCCATGCGTATGGTAGCAGATCATATACTTTGCTTTTTTCAATTTTCTAAATTACAGTTTCACCCCTAGCCACATTTGCGGGTAAAACATTGTAGTTTGCGCAAGCAGCAGATCTAGAGAATCTTTTGTAGGGCGTGAGTTACTTGATAGACATCTAATAAAAAGAGGCATTTTCTTTCAGCTTGATACAGAATATACCAGTGCTATTGGGTGCTCTTTGGTACTACAATTGCCTCACCCACTCTACAAAACCTTGAGTGTATACGGTCTTTTGTTCTTCACTATTACATTATTAAGGCTGCTAATTTGTGATATGTACAGATGAAAACACATAATGCGACATAATTGATTCATCTGACGATCCAGTGTTCCCTCTGCTCTTTTTGTGTGAACTCCAGCTAGAAAATTTAGCTGGGGTATTTTTTTGCCACTTATTATTTGTTACAAAGAGTTGGGTGTTTCTAGACACAAAATTTTTTGTTTACTGGTTTGTACCAATGGGTTAGTTCCATCTCAGGTTAAATTAGTCAGTGTTGATAAAAAATGAAATTTGGCCATATAGGTTGATCAATCATTGATGGTACAGATGTGAAAAGCAACAATTTTATATCCCACCGTGTTGGACCCAAATACCTTCTGGAAAAAAAATTTATGAAGGGTGGGATACTAGACCGCCATGTAATTTCAGTTATATCTTTATAAAATAGGTGCAATTTTAGGTATGGTCTGCTACCCCCCCCCCCCCCCAACCCCCTCCCTAATTTGGTTCTATTTGTTTTTTAAGGTACCTATTTATTTTGAGTTTCTCTATATCAAACACAGAGGTTGAATGTATGGATGTTTTTTTTTGACGGGAGGTTGAATGTATGGCTTAGCACTACATGTGGCTTGTTCTGCTCAAGTTATTTCAGATACATGCCTCAGTTAATCCTTTGTAGGATCTTGAGGAGCTCTTCTGTGTTGTAGTGCTTTGAAGGTGAAGCACGTTCCTTGGATTTTGCTCTGTTATTGTTGTAAGAAGTAGTATCTTTGTGCTTTTAGCATTGAGAATATTCAAGGAACTACCTACTACGACATCATTTTCTAGGAAAATTAGGTCATAACAAGACACGATGAATCCGTTATTTTCCTTGTTGTGGGTAGGGTCAAATTTTGAATGACCAAGCTTTTGTATGATTTTGATTGACCAAGCTTGCTTGCTGCTTGCTTGTCAGTCAGGCTATGTTGGTGGATTTTAAAGAGAACTTGTCTTCGAACAATACTATCCAGAAGCAGCAAGGGAAAGACAACCATTGCATTACTACACTTAGATAATTTTGACTTGTTAGCTACACCCTTTGGATGGTGCTACTTGTAGAAAATTATAGACAATCAACCCTTCAAAATTTACCGGACACATCATCCTGGAGTACAAGATATTTTTATAACTATGCCTACAGCTCATGATCTCTATGCCTAAATTTATTATTTGGTGGCATTGTGAGGATATTTTCCACGGTGACCAATATCCATTAAGCTATAAGAGATTTGATTGAGAACATGGAGATACATTTTCTCTTACACATAATGATAAGAATGTATGTTGACTATTTTATGGGTCGAGCGCTTTTGGCAGAGGGCTTGTTAGAGCAAAGAGTTGACCGTGTGTTTGTAGTTGACGGGGAGACAACTGGCAAGGTTGGAACACCAACAATGATGATGAATGACGTGCAAATTTATTGTTCCGTGACAACGCACGGGCACTAAGCTAATCATCCGTAAAACATCACACTCTTTTTTATTACTTTATTTAATAATCATGTTAGTTTAATTGATGGTCTTATATTCCTAGACGTGCAGCTACTGTAGTACTCCCTCTCTAAATTTTTATAAGATCTTTTATATACGAGTGCGACTAGATTTTAGTCGACTAAAACTTAACCGAGTCTCAATTAAATGACAAGACATATAAAAAGGAATGAAATAATTAAATTGATTTTTTGCACGAATCTTCATATAAGATTTCATGAATATAGCATTAACCAAGACTTCGTTAAGTCTCAGTCGACTCAGATTTAGTAGTCCTGTTTGTATACATATATAAATCATTAAAAACATAAGATTGTTTATATCACTAATTACTACTTTCTCCGTCCTTAAATAAGTGTCTCAACCTTATAGTGATCTTATATGATCTATATATGTATATAAACGCTCCTTTGATACTTCCACAGTTGCCAAAGAAAAGGATAAATTTTCAGATAGAGCTCAGCGCAGCAGAGAAACAGTCCAGCAGTGCTCCTCCGTCCCCGCCGGACGCCGCTCAAATGGAGCCCGCGACGTACGCCTCTTTGCCGCTCGCGCAAGATCAAGAAGCGTTGTCGGGGCCGCCGCAGACTGTACAGCTGGGCCAGGCGCGACAGCGCGGGGGTGGCTGGCGCGCCTGGGCACGCCGCGCGTACACGGTGATCGCCCTGCTCGCCTTCACCGCCGGCTACGGCTTCGCGTGGGCGGTGCGCCGGACGCACCGCAGCCCGTGCGATCTAGCGTTCGTGATCACAGCCTACTACCTCGTCGCCGTGCTCTGCTGCTGCGTCACGAAGCTGCAGCTCCAGCGGCTCGACGTCGACGACCACCCGGCGGCCGCCCCCGAGCGGCGGCGGTCCATGCTCGCCGTGTGGGCAGTCTCGGTGCTGTTCCTCGCTACCTGCTTCGCGTGGGCGGTGCACCGGACGCGCCGCAGCCCGCCCGACCTCGCGTTCGTGGTCACGACCTACTGGTTCGTCGCCGTGCTCTGCTGCTCTGTCTGGAAGCTCCAGCTCCAACGGCTCGACGACGACCCGTCGTTGGCCCCCGAGCGGCGCCGGGCCAGGCTCGCCGCGTGGGCGGTCTCTGTGCTCTTCGTCGCCGCCTGCTTCGCGTGGGCTGTGTACCGCACGCACCGCAGGCCGCGGGCCCTGGCGTTCGTGATCGCCACCTACTACCTCATCGCCGTGCTATACTGCTGCCTCAGGAAGCTCGAGCTCCTACGGCTCGAGGACGACCCGGCCGCGGGGCCCGAGCGGCGGCGGACCAGGCTCGCTGCCATGGCGGTCTCGGTGGCGCAGGGCAGCACGGTTGCGCTGAGTGCCGCGGACAGGATGCCGAACCTGGCGCTGAAGCTGGCCGTGTTTGGGCTCACCGCCATGGCGATGGGCCTCGTGTACTTCTTCATTTTCAACCGCATGGATGGGGAGTACGGGCGTGCTCAATCGGCCGCCGCCCCCCGGCCGGAGAGGCCTTTGCACGAGCAATCCCCGGATCAGAGGGCCTAGCATAATGTGGAATGAGTGCTCGTTGCATATTCGACCGAGACGGACCTAGCTAGACCGTACGTATTCGTAGATTGTATTATACTGTATAGTACTACACGTGTAGCGTGCAAAATGGAGACTCAAAGTGAAAACACTTTAGCTGTATATTGCCTGATTTTTAAATTTAATAAGTCAATTTTTTTTTCAATGATTCTTGATGTTTTGTTTAATTTTCTTGTTATTTCATGGTCTGGCTGAATTTTTACTTGTGAGCGGCATTGGTATTACCTCATGGTTACATTAGCACATGCACCTAGCATCAGCTGCACCATTTAAGCTCACGACGACTTTGCCCGGCGTCCATGGAGCCCACAGAGACCTCTTTCCTGGTCGCCACGGCATTGGGATCAATCTCAGTCCGTAAGAGCATCTCTAGCAGATCTTTTAAAAGTTGCTAATTTTTTTTAAATAATACATTTTTTTAAATTACAGAAATAATATGCAGAAAAAAGAATTTACAAGAATAATACACCGTCGGCCCACTGCAGGCCGACTGAGCCCAGTCGGCCCACAGCAGGCCGATCGGCTATCAGGAGGCCGACTGCAGGCCGGGCAGCCACGCGGCGGCCTGTGGTTGGTCGTGCCACGTCGCGAGGGGGGAGGCAGCGGCCTGTCGGCGTGGTGCGCCCCTGTCGGCCTGCCGCCCGCCGATCGGCCACCTGGTGGCCGACAGGGTGCGGCCGACCTGACGCGCGCTGGCCAGCCCGCCCTTATCCTCTCCTTCTCTCTATCCTGCTTTTTTTCTTCTCCCCTGCCCGCCCATATCCTCTCCTTCCTCCATTATTCTTCTCCCGTGGCTCATTCTGTTGTGTTCTTCCTCCTCCTCTCTCTACAGAAAAATGGCACACATTTGTACACCTAAATGAGCTGCATTTTCGTGATTTTGGCACCGTGAATGGGTTCAACTCATTTAGGGCAGCGAAAAGAGGTGTCGATCTACTGACGGGGTAGCTCGTGGTGGTCGTGGTGAGCATTTTGGTGGAGGTGGTGGTGGTGAAGTTGGGGGCAGTGTTCGTCGTTGGGGCAGTTGGGGTGGTGAGGTGGTGGTGGTGGTGGAGGTGGTGGTGGTGGAGGTCGTTCGTCGTTCGTCGTTCGTGGTTCTTCGTTCTTCGTTCTTCGTTCGCACGCACGCTTCAAGGGTATATTTCAGCCCTCATTTTATTTTTCGTAGGTGCTCCGGGAGTATACGTAAATATTGTTATTTGCCGCGGTAGTATACGTAAATATTTGTGTGCGATTATTGTTTTTTGGCCCGGTAGTATACGGAAATATTGTTATTTGCCCCGGTAGTATACGTAAATATTATTCGTTCGCACGGACGCTTCGTTCGATGTGAAAATAAATTTGTGTGCGATTATTGTTATTTGCCCCGGTAGTATACGTAAATATTTGTAGTTGGTACGGCAAATATTCGTAATATAGTTGTAGGTGTGTGAATTGTATTAGTTGTTAGTGGGATAATAAGTTGTTGCTTAATACTTGACACGTACACAGGTGCGGGATAAGAAGTTGGAAACATGAATAAAAAGTTGGAAAGAAGAGACAAGTTATTTTTTGAAGAGTTGGGGTCGGCATTTGCATAGCATGTCAGTTTGATGAAAATTTAATAAGCAAGCAAAAAATAGGAAAAGTAGAACTACATGTTAAAAAACGTTTCAGTCCGTACCCGATGCGAATATGAAGCGGATTACCCGCTAACCTTTATTATGCGTATTTTCTAAAGTTTAACCCATAACAAGCAATGCCACACTGTTTTTTTTAAACGGCCACGCTGTAGTTTAACAAAAAAACTTCTTAGCAAGGAAGAATTTTACATGATCGTAGAAATAAGACGCATGCCTTTTTCTAAATTATTTTAACATAGATTAAAATAAAAAATACATCAACATGGCCATATAATTCAAATAAACATGGGCCTATTTATTATATTATTATTATTATTTGAGGCCTATTTATTATTAGTAAACATGGGCCTATTTATTATATTATTTACTATGGTCCTGGTAATATATATATAGACATGTCTAATACTTGTATTTCTATGTTGAAAAAAATAGGTGAGTCGAGATGTCCGATGTAGTGAAGTTGAGATTTTACTATGGTTCTGGTACTGTCCAAACAAATGAGTTGGGAGCAGATCTGAGTGAATTTACTCACATAGAGGTTGCAATCAGCGCACCACAAACATGGTCTGTTAGTCAGTTGAAAGAATGGATTGCGGCAAGTTTAGGTCTTGATACTGAAACACACACCGTCGGTGTTCATGCATTGTGGACACGGTCAAGTTCAAAAATTTATTTTTATTTGAGGCCAATAGAGGGAGACTCCGATTGGGTGCGGTGGTTACAAGGTTGTGAACGAAGGGGATGCAATCCTGTTGCTTTAGTGCTTCCCGTCGTGAAGGAGGTCACTGCACATGAAGGGGAGGGTGGCTACGAAGGACAGAGCAGTCATGTAGAAGGAGGAAATGCTTATGGTTACGACCAAGGACAGAGCAGTCAGGTAGAAGGAGGAAATGCTTATGGTTATGAACCAGGGCAGAGTAGTCAGGTAGAAGGAGGAAATGCCGATGGTGATTACAATGGCGAGGTGGACGCTGACGAGGTAGATGGGCACATGCAGAACCAGATGGAAGAAGAAGACACCGATGTTGAAAGGGGTCATGCCGATGATTCTGACGAGTCAGATGAAGAAGAAAATGCAGAGGAGGTCCCGAATCCTGCATGGTGGAATCATGACTTATCATCTGCAATGACCGTGAATGATGGACATGATTCAGCCTGGCAATATCACCAGAACAATATTGCGACGGTTGCTATGTATCCGAACAAGCAAGCCCTGAAGGATGCAATAATTAATTGGGCAATGTCCACGCAAAGGGTTTTCAAAGCTGAGGTGTCCAGTCAGAAATTCCTCACAATGGTATGCAAGAATGCAGATTGTCCCGCAAGGGTGCACGGCTTTCTCCCTAAGTATGGCACAAGTTGGGTGATAAGTGACTTAGTTAATCACACTTGTCTTATTCCCTGCATCCCTCAAGATCATGCCAACCTTTCATCCATGCTTATTGCTCGACTGTTTTACGATGAGATAGTGCAAGGCAAAGCTATGGAAGTGAAGGCAGTGCAGACAAAAGTGTTCGCTAGGTTGAAGTACAGAATTTCTTGGCAAGGCTTGGAGGGCTAAGCATGCAGCGCTTGAGAGGAGATTTGGTTCTTATTTTGATGCATATGACTCTGTTGTCCACCTCCTCCACACCCTGCAGCAGCGGAATCCAGGCACCTATATCGATATCCAAGACATGTTCATGCCAGAGTTCCCAACTGTGAGGGTTTTGCATCGTCTCTTCTTCTCTTTCGGTGTATGCATCGAAGCTTTCAGGCATTGCCGACCGGTGATATGTGTTGACGGTACTTTTCTCACAGGCAAGTACAAGGGTCAGATACTGACAGCCATAGGTCAAGACGGCCAAAATCAAGTCGTCCCCCTGGCATTTGCTTTTGTGGAGAGTGAGAACATTGAAAGTTGGACATGGTTCTTCAGGCAGTTGAAAATATCAGTTGTCAAGGAGAAGCCGAATGTGTGCATCCTTCATGACAGGCATGCAGGTATACTCAGTGCGATAAGGACACTGACAAACCCAGGCCCTGAGGAACAAGTTCCATGGCAGGACTTGCAGAGCCGTTGGTGCATGCGCCATCTCGGGGCTAATTTCTTCTCGCAGTTTAGAAATAAGAACCTGATGAATCTGTTCAAAAAACTCTGCAAGCAGAACCAGTTATGAAAGTACAATTTGATACGCGACAGACTTAATGTGTGCACGCAGAGACACGTGAGGGACAGGAAAGCTGCAAGAGATGCAGCAGTGAGGGCACATGTTGAAGCAGTAGCTGCACAGTTGGCAACAGGAACAGCGACCGTGGAGGAGGAGGCTGTTGGGCTATGTGACCTGCCAGGCTTTGACCCACCTGGTACTAGGAGAAGGCTCGGGAGGTCGATTAAAACCTTCGAGCAGTGGATAGAGCATGAGCCTCTGGAGAGGTGGTCTTTGCTACATGACACACATGGAGCAAGGTACGGTGTCATGACAACGAACCTCGCGGAAACATACAACTTTGTCCTCAGAGGAAACCGGGCATTGCCACTTACAGCCATCGTTGAGGGTATTTTCTATGGCACTGTCAAGTATTTCAGAGACAGACGTCAAATAGCAGAGCAGCATATCTTGAACAACCCAAATACACGGTACTGTGAAAGAGTCACGAAGTACATGGACAACAAGATGCAAAAAGCTAGGTCACACACTGTAGTCGCCATCGGTAATCAAGAAAGAAGGTTTGAGGTCCGCTTAGCCAACAACAAATTCGGATGTGCAAATGAGTTGAGGACGCATGAGGTGAAAATTGGCAATGAAGCCTGGCCAACGTGTGAGTGCACATGCAATAAACCGAAATTGCTTCACCTACCTTGCTCACATGTACTTGCTGCTTGCGGGCAGCTTGGAATGGACGCAATATCATTTGTGTCTCCATATTTTCTGAAAGAGGCTGTCCTCAATACCTGGACAGGTGAGCTGATGGGTTTTCGATCAATGGGTAATTTCAACAGCGTCAACCCCGCCGATAGGCGTTACATTCCAAACCCAGAGCATATGCGTACAAGTAGAGGCAGACGGCAGTGTCAGCGCATCCGAAATGATATGGATGAATCTGAAGCAGGAGGTCCGACTAGGCAATGCATTCTATGCAATGAATTTGGCCATAGGGACACAAATTGTCCCACTTTCGTCACTGGGCGTGGACGAGGCAACCGGGGAAGAAGAGGAGGTAGAGGTAGTAGAGGAGTAAGGGCGAGAGGAAGAAGCTAAGCTAGAACTAGTTTGTTCTGAATTTATATTAAGTGTGCTGTGGCACTATGTTCTGAAATTTGTATTAAGTGTGGCACTATGTTCTGAAATTTGTATTAAGTGTGCCACTATGTTATGAATTTTAATTAAGTGTGGCACTATGTTATGAATTTTTATTAAGTGTGTCACTATGTTATGAATTTTTATTAAGTGTGGCACTATGTTATGAATTTTTATTAAGTGTGGCACTATGTTCTGAATTTTTATTAAGTGTGGCACTATGTTATGAATTTTTATTAAGTGTGGCACTATGTTCTGAATTTTTATTAAGTGTGGCACTATGTTATGAATTTTTATTAAGTGTGGCACTTTGTTCTGAATTTTGTAAGTGCAGGAATGTCGGGATTGTGGTTGCTGAATGGGGACATTGATAAGGGTCATCGTGGTGCGATATGGTATGAGCGCAAGCTTGAGCCTCTCGTCACTCGCACTCCTAAGGAAAACTGGAAGATACACTCAGGATGGCTTCAGCGGTACGTGCTTTATTAATTTGCACACTGACATGCATATTAATGGTTGAAATGGGAGACAGTAACTGAAAAGTTCTCTGATGAAAGGTTGAAATGGGCCGGCCTTTTACCTTTCGCGTGTCTGGTTGAGTCTATCCTGGGTGAGAAACGCGTCGCCATCGATGGGTCTTTGCTGAGCTGCTTAGTGGACCGCTGGAGGCCAGAGACCCACACGTTTCACTTCAGATGGGGAGAGATGGCTCCTACTCTGGAGGATGTGTCACTTTTGCTCGGACTACCGTTGGCAGGTCATGCCGTAGGACCGTTGGACGCACCGGCTGGTTGGGAGCGAGCTCTTACAGAACGTTTTCACGGTGTTTTTCTGGATGCTCCCGATCCGGTATGGGAGCATCACGGACCTAAGTATGAGTGGTTGCTAAATTTCTGGGTAATTTCCCCTACCTATTCTCTTCAAGTTATCGCGCATAAAGTATGAGTGGTTGCTAAACTTTCTCTTCGCTTAATGTAGATCCAGAACTTCCGGGCGCCCTTGACTGCGGAACAGATCACTCGGAGCCTCGAGGCCTACTTACTGTGGCTTTTCGGCAAGGTGATGTTCACGGAGAACCATGTCACCACTATTAGCGCCCTCTACATCCCTATGGCACTCGAGATAGCGAGCGCTCAGACGGCGGATCAGATCAGACAGAGGAGTTGGGGTTCGGCGGTGTTAGCGGCTACATACCGAGGTATGTGCAACGGTTGCCAGCTTACATCGAGAAAGCTAGCCCTTCTTGGATGCCCTCTATTCCTACAGCTGTGGTCGTGGGAGAGGTTCTCTATAGGGCGGCCAGATGTACGTGTTCATGAGCCTATAGGCGCCATGTTTGATGTTGACGGCATCGACATGCCTACTTTCGGTCTGTGTTGGACTCGTCGCAAGGTATGCACCGTGTTGTAGTTTAATGCAACTTTTTCTGCACAAGAGATCAATCGATGCTAGCGGCTACTAACTTTTATTCTCTGCAGAGACGCTTTGCTAGTGATCAGACCAGGAAGGCGTACACAGCATTGAACGAGCAGTTCGATGCGTACACCGGGGTCATCTGGCAGCCCTACACAGAAGCAGCCATACAAGCGAGATACCCTGCTGGTATGTCTGTGCTATGCACAAGGGACCGAGATTACTGGATGACAAAATCGAAGATCATCTTCGATGTCTTCGTCGAGGAGATGGCACAACAGAGGGTTATGAGGCAATTTGGTCTTCTGCAGTTGGAGCTACCTCCCCCTATAGAGAACCCGGTGCCAGCACACATCCACAGGTATTAACCAGTTTTTCAATGTTGCATTTTCTTTCATAGTACTCCATTCGAAGCTTTAGGTAATTGTTGAACACACACCACAATTTTAGGATGACAAGGAAGGGCATGAACAGGACAACTGCTGACTGGCTAGTTAGACTAGAGCCGTATGTTATAGAATGGGAGACAGCAAACACAAATCTATGGCACGAGAATCACAATTTCGATCTCGATGAATTCAATCTCTATTTGCGGCGCTACATGACCGGAACACGGTTACGCATTGTTGAGTACTCCCACCCAGAGGAGTTACCGGATCCTACTCCGTCGGATATGTACCCGAGCTATGATACTTCGGGCTCTAGGCAGTACGCGGTAAGATATTTTTTCTTTACGTAATGTTGTCACATACTTTGACGTGCAAGAGACAGACATTATTAATCGTCATGGAAATTTGCAGGCTACCTTGACTCGCGAACTGTACGACGACGTGACCACCTTTGGACGATCACTATCGTCTGGACCTCTTCTTCAACATCGTCCAGTGGTACAGCCCTTCTTGGAAAGAATTCAGAATAAGATACGGACTGTGTACGAGGCTATCACGTGCACCCGGAGAACCGATGTTGTTCAGCACGAGCAGGAGCAGCCGCGTCACTCCATGCAACGACATCAACCACGTCCACGCCTAGCACAGCAGCCGACAACCAGGCCACCCCGTCCTGACCAACCTGGCAGTTCTACGTGGCACCCGCAGCACTATGGTCCCACGTCGAGCTTCGTGTTTTCTCCACAGCCACAGCAACACGGTCCCTCGTCGAGCTTCGTGTTTTCTCCACAGCCACAGCAGCACGGTCCCTCGTCCAGTTTCGTGTTTCAGCCAGAGCAGACGTCACACCCAGCAGGTATGTGTCTTCATATTTATTGTTTTCAATATTAATTGACGCGACCTCATTCTTCATGATGAACCGTTCCATCGCGTAGGGGCCTATGGATATCAGGCGTCTATGTCGGCATCACATGATACGTGGGGGAGTGATCAACATCCTGAGGACAACATACAGGCTCAGATGTCGCAGCACACCCAGTGGATGAACATGTTTTCGACTCCTCCACCAGGCCCCACACAGGATACACAGCATGACCAGGGAGAGTTTGAGATTCCTCCTCGTCACATTAGGGCACCCGACAGGTTGGGATGGTCCCCGATTCCAGATCCGCCTCCCCGCCAGGCCAGACGTCGTCACTGACGCTTCTATGTATCTGTATCAGTAGAGACATTACCATCTATTTCTGTGTAAGACTTATGTCTATTCTATGTATGAGACAAATGACTATGTACTTATGTACGAGACATATGCATACTCTATTTTAGTACTCTGTTATCGGAACTACAAGATCATATGTAGATAGAACATAATATTCATACAACGAGACATTGGAAGCAAATAGATAGAACTACATCTAAATTAAATGGTACGTAACTGAACTCACAACATACAGCATAAAAACTACATGAAGTCATCATCGTCATATGTTCGCGCCAACTTTTTCCCGCCATATGTTCGTGCCAACTTTTTCCCGCCACCCGTTTCCCGCCACCCGTTTCCCGCCAACCCTTTCCCGCCATATCGCAGTCGTTCTTTCCCGCCATTTTCTCCTCTCTACCTATAAAACCCCCTTCAGACAGAGCTGCATAAGCATTGCAGTGTGCTGGTGGTGAAATTGGAGCACTGTGGTGGAGGTGAAGCTGTTGTTCGTCGTTCTTCGTTGGAGCCGGAGCACCGGCAGTTTGGTGGCCGCCGTTCGTCCTTCATCCTTCGCACACACGCTTCAAGGGTATATTTAAGCCCACATTTTATTTTTCGTACGTGCTCCGGTAGTTTTTGTTAATATATTTAGATGTCAACTAATTAATCTGTCAATATTTGTAGTTGCTACGGCAAATATTCGTAATATAATTGTAGGAGGGTGAATTGTATTAGTTGCTCCGTTAATATTCTGTAATATATAGCTTCGTAATATATAGACATGTCTAATATTTGTTAGTGGGGATATTAAGGGGTAGGGTAGGTACTCAATGCGATTTGTGTGTTGCAGATGGCTGAGAGTACTCAGTGGGTGCTTAGCCCTATTGTTCATGTCCAAGGCTTGTCTCCAAGTGTTGTGCAAGTTAGTGAAGTGGACCTCACTTTTGATTGGTTGAAGACTAAATTCATGTTGAAGCAAGGGTTGAAGGAAGACGATTTTGTGTACTACGTCAGCAGGAAGCATTCAGATGGCCCTGGGGAAAGAAAATTGATTGACATAACTGATGATGGCAAGATTCAAGAAATGCTGAGCGAATGGGAATGGAAAAGGGTTGTTCAGTTGCATTGCTACAGGAAACCGAGTTATATGTGATGCATTTGTCATTCGAGATCCGCCTCCCCGGCAGGCCAGACGTCGTCATTGCCGCTCCTATGTATCAGTAGAGACATTACCATCTATTTCTGTGTGAGACTTATGTCTATTCTATGTATGAGACAAATGACTATGTACTTATGTACGAGACATATGCCTACTCTACAAGATCATATTTAGATAGAACATAATATTCATACAACGAGACATTACAAACAACTAGATAGAACTACATCCAAATTAAATGGCACGTAACTGAACTCACAACATACAACATAAAAACTACATGAAGTCATCATCGTCATCCTCGATCGATGCAGAACTCTTGCCCTTCAACGATGAAGAACTCTTGCCCTTCGACGATGCAGAAACCTTGCCCTTCGATGATGAAGAACTCTTGCCCTTCGACGATGCTGAAACCTTGCCCTTCGATGATGAAGAACTCTTGCCCTTCGACGATGCAGAACCCGAAAGCGGCGGCATGAAGATATCATCTTCGTCCTCGCTCTCCTCAGTCCATAAACATGGATTATTTGCTGCAATCCTTCTGAGAGTTTCACTCTTCGGCACCACTACCTTCTTCCACCTGTCATGCAACCTAAGAAGTTCTTTACGTACCTCCTCATAGGTCCTTTCAGGCCACCCAGAACTACGTAATTGGTGAGCCAACTCATTCATTATGGTGTCACTACCGGTGAGTTCGTCCCATGGAACTATCCTATTATCCATCCTGAAATCGGTAGCTAGCCTCAGAAGAGTCCTGCTCATCCCAGGGTGAAAAGTACGATCGAAAGGATAATGGGACATCTCAACTACACTACACTGCAATGCTTATCCAGCTCCGTCTGAAGGGGGTTTTATAGATAGAGACAACAAAATGGCGGGAAAGAACGACTACGGTATGGCGGGAAAGGTTGGCGGGAAATGGGAGGAGGGAAACGGGTGGCGGGAAACGGGTGGCGGGAAATTGGTTGGCGGGAAATGGGTGGCGGGAAATGGGTGGCGGGAAATGGATGGCGGGAAATGGGTGGCGGGAAATGGGTGGTGGGAAATGGGTGGCGGGAAATGGATGGCGAGAAAAGCGCAGTTTGGAAATGTCGATAACTTTCAAAACAAATGTTCATCACAATGGAAAAAGGTTCCCGCCTTTCAAAAAATACATGCAATTTTTTTGGAAAATATGATAAGAAATGGTTCGTTCCACTAAATGAATGTACGTCACCTTTGCTGGAAATATTCTCGTGTTTCCAAAAAATATCCATGACATTCTACAAAATGGTACTCCCTTCATCCCATAATATAAGATGATATTACAATCAATATACTCACATATCACGTGGGTTAACAAATGTTTAGATGGATCATGACATTTTAAGAAAATATTCGCGTTTTCTAAAAAAAGTTTGTGAAAATTTCAGAAAAGCATTTAAAAAAATGTTGTGTGGTTTAAAAAAAAGGTATTTCCATTAAAAATGTATTTGAAGAAATGTTACCACGTATTCATAACGTGTTAAAATATATACTTTAAAAAAATATTCGCGTGTATTATTAAAAATAGGCATGCACCAGTCGGCCCACAGCAGGCCAACTGAGCATAGTCGGCCCACTACAGGCCTATCGGTGTACTGCAGGCCGACTGGACCCTGTCGGCCAACTGCAGGCCGACTGGGCTTGAATCTGGTGGCCGACAGCCCAATCGGCCAGCAGCAAACTGATGGGCCTCCAGTCGGCCTGCTGTGGGCCGACTGGGCTCTGTCGGCCTGCAGTAGGCCGATGGTGTATTATTTTTGAAAAATCTTTTTTTTACGTATTATTTCTGTAATTTAAAAAAATGTATTATTTAAAAAAAATTAGCTTAAAAGTTACCCTTAAAAATGAGTATAAGACTACCCATAATGAGAGTAACATAGATAATAACATCACACATATCTAATAAAGTAGATGATGTAGCAAGCAATAAATGAAGAAAGAGAGGAAAGTAGTAACATAACTACTAGTTACTAGTAGTATGAGGAACATCACACATATCAAGTTAAGATATGTCTATAGCCTAATAAATGAAGTGTTGCATGTTACCACACATATGTTACTTCCCTCTATAGAGGTAGTAACATAGACTAGTAACATGGGCATGTTACTAGTCTATGTTATTACACATTATGGCTAGTCTAAAGGGCACTGTAAACCATTTTTACAGTGCAAAATTGCCTCGGACAGAGCAGATCATGTAAATAAAACTGTATCCCAATGTAGCTCATTTTTTATTTCCGTATTCCTCCCTCCCGGCAGATCCCATCTACGGCCACGGCGTGCCTCGCCCTGGCACCCCGGCGTTGCCCGCCTCGCCCTGCCTTGCACCGCGCACTCCCTGACGTGCCTTCCCGTCCCCGATTTAGCCCGGCACCGCCCGTCGCCACCCGTGCGCTTCCCGGCGTGGCCACGTGAGCTCCCCGCCGCTGCGTGCGACCCGCCCCCCTCCCCCCCGCCCTTCTCCGGCGCCGCCCCACACTGATTTGGGCCTCTGGTGGCCTGCTCCGCCCTGCCCGTGGACGGCCTCGTCTCGGCAGTGGAGGTCGAGCCGGCCGCAATTCGGACCGGCGGCAGCAAATTCCGGCGTGCGGCGGCTTCTTCCGACATGCGGCGACGTATTCCGGTGAGTTCCGGGTAGATTCCGACCATTTCTACGGCAACGCGTCTGCTCCGACGAAGTTTAACCGGTTTTACGGGCTGAACTGTATAGTGCCTTCGAAAATGTACATATAAGATTCTCACAGATGGATTTTCAGTGCCCTTTAAAAAGTTTAAGTGCCGAACGAGTTTTACGGGATCTGCTAGGGGCCGTCTTTTCGACTGAAACTGTAAATATCTCTATTTTTACGGGTTTGACCAGTTTAAGGGTTATGCTAAAGATACTCTAAACATCATACTCGTTGAGTGACCCCTTGCTTCCAAGACACCACCACATGGAATCCACGGCGGTTTGCAATCCATGTCATCCAAGGTAGCCGCCGCATTGACATGTTGCGGGGGCACCTTGCTTGTGCTTTGGGATAAAAATTATTGGCCATTAACTAAAACTTGTATCACACATTTTCCCACTTTGTATCCTCAGGGACATATGCCAGTGACATGAACAGTATAGCTGCATAAGAAAAATCATCTTGAGACTAAGGGTGTGTTTGGTTTGAGAACGAAGCGGAACGGAATGTCATAGTACCATTCCGCTGGAACAGGTCGGTTTCATCCTCATGTTTGGTAGGAGCAATTTCAAAGAATGGAATGGTTACATGTTGGTGTTTGGTTTGAGAGATGGAATGGAATGGAATTGTTCATCTCAGTTGATTACATTGATTCATACTGAATTATATTTCGATAGAAAACTAATGAATGCAACTGAGCACTTGATTATATTGATTCGGAGGTATATATATAGACGCTGCAGTACAGGTATGCAAGATCAAATGAGGAATCTATCAGAATCAGAGAGCAGAAAAGATCATATCAGGCATCACACACACCACCTGACGACGTCCAGAAAAGATCAGATCAGGCACTTTGCACATTGCGAGTGCCTTCACAAATATTAACAGATTGTGAAGATGCAAAGGAAGGAGGGCCGCCGCCCAGCAGGTGAGGTCGGGAGGCCGCCACCGGCCAGCCATGAGCCACTGCCGCAGCCCATGGTCGCCGCTACTTGTTCTACTGCCGCCGCTCCGCCCAAGCTGGCCGCTGCTCCACTCCTCCTTGGCCGCTGCCGCCACGCAGCAAGCAGCTTCGGCCGCTCAGATGTGTCCGCGACGGGACAGCTGCTCCTCCGTGCTTTCCTGGATGTGTCCGCGACGGGATGGCCGCTCCTCCTTATGTCGCTGGGAGAGACGGATGGCCGGCTATGAGGGAGAAAGACGAGCGAGAGGAGAGACGACGGGGAGGTGAGGGCAGAGCCGGCGACGGGCCGAGGGAGTGTGGCGGCGCTGAGATTGGATGGTGCGTGCGCCCGTGCGAGTCGGGGGAGAGGGGAAAAAGAAGCTGGTTCCAAGCGGTCCGCTCAATTCGGAGGCGAAATTGCTTTGCGTACGACTAATTACATCCGATTTGCATAAGGTATGGTGATCCTACGTCTGTTCTTAAAAGAGTGATTTGATCCTAGGATGACTGACTAAGGTCGTACAACATCGGATGAAAAGTTGTCGTACATGTAGCACTTCTCATTCGGAGGTATCACTTGGTTCCGCATATATAGCGAATATTCGCTCGGTGGGAACCGATGGATCCCATTCCAGTGGGGAACCGAACGCTAGAACGAGCTCTAGGTACGGGAAAATATCTGGTGCTACCAAACTTCAGGTGCTACCATGATACAAGCTTCTAGGCTGTTGGATTCTTGGATCGGACGGCTCACAGAGGTTCTGCAACATTTGCAAAAAAGCCTCCTAAAAGTTTAGAAATTGTGCATAGGTTCAGCAGATCCAACCACTCCTAGATGCCGTCCATCTGAGAATCCGACGGCCCAGAAGCCCGTATCACGGTAGCATCTAAGGCTTGGTAGCACCAGATATTCTTCCCTCTGGGTACAGGTCCGACCCATGCCGTTTCACTTGTGACTGAAACCAAACACATCCTAAGAGCATCTCCAGCCGCGCCCCCAACAGGCCCCCCAAACGATCTTTTCGGCGCCGGCGCCGAAAAAACGCCTCAGTCGCGCCCCCAGGACGCCGAAATCCGCCGGTTCGGCCTGTTTTTGGGCCCGGCAATCGCAGGCCGAACCCGGCGCACTGGGGGCGCTCGGGGGCTCCGGCGCAAGGGAAAAGCACGTTTGGCCCACACCGTCAGGCGAAAAGTCAAATCTTTCTTCCAGATTCGCCTCCCACCCCCCGCGCGCTCGGTCGCCAACCGGCTGTATCCCGGCGCTGCCCACCGCCCGCCACCGCTAGATAGCCCATCCCCGCCGGAAAAAGAGCAGAGGTTTCGCCGAAGCAGCCCCTCCACCAGCAGCAGGGCGATTTTTCCGGCGTTTCCGGTCGCGGAGGGGCAGTGCAGCGGCGGGTACACGCCCACCGCGCCCGCAAGGTGTTCGGCGATTTGCCTGCCTTGGCAATGGACTCGGACGACGAGGAATCGCTCGCCGCGCTACTGGAGGAGGAAGCCGAGGCCGACGTCCAGGAAGAGGAACATCTCATGGTCCTCGCCGCCCTCGCCAGCCTGCTGGCGAGCAATGAAAAGCCGCGGCGAGGCGGCTCGGCGCCGGGGCGGGTGAAAGCAAAGAACCGGCATCGTCTCGAAGGCTACTGCATGCTCTACTCGGACTACTTCGCCGACGCTCCAGTGCACGGCGACAAAACATTTCGGCGCCGTTACCGGATGAGCCGAAAGCTTTTCCTCAGGATTGTGAATTCCATCCGGGAGTTCGACAGCTACTTCAAGTGCAAGAAGGATTGCACCGGCAAACTTGGATTCACCTCGATCCAGAAGTGCACGATAGCGATGAGGATGCTTGCTTACGGACCTCCTGGTGATTCACTCGACGACTATGGGCGCATGGTCGAGTCCATCACCATTGAGTGTTTCTACAAGTTTGTTGGGGAACGTAGCAGAAATTCAAAATTTTCTACGCATCACCAAGATCAATCTATGGAGTAATCTAGCAACGAGGGGAAGGGGAGTGCATCTACATACCATTGTAGATCGCGATGCGGAAGCGTTGCAAGAACGCGGATGAAGGAGTCGTACTCGTAGCGATTCAGATCGCGGTTGATTCCGATCTAAGCACCGAAGAACGGTGCCTCCGCGTTCAACACACGTGCAGCCCGGTGACGTCTCCCACGCCTTGATCCAGCAAGGAGAGAGGGAGAGGTTGGGGAAGACTCCGTCCAGCAGCAGCACGACGGCGTGGTGGTGGTGGAGGAGCGTGGCAATCCCGCAGGGCTTCGCCAAGCACCGCGGGAGAGGAGGAGGAAGAGAGGTAGGGCTGCGCCAAGAGAGACCGGTAAACTCATGTGTTGGGCAGCCCTAGACCTCAACTATATATAGGGGGGAGGGGGCTGCGCCCCCTCTAGGGTTCCCACCCCAAGGGGTGGCGGCCAGCCCTAGATCCCATCCAAGGGGGCGGCCAAGGGGAGGAGAGGGGGGGGGCGCCACTAGGGTGGGCCTTAAGGCCCATCTGGACCTAGGGTTTGCCCCCTCCTCCTCTCCCATGCGCCTTGGGCCTTGGTGGGGGGGCGCACCAGCCCACCTGGGGCTGGTCCCCTCCCACACTTGGCCCATGCAGCCTTCTGGGGCTGGTGGCCCCACTTGGTGGACCCCCGGGACCCTCCCGGTGGTCCCGGTACATTACCGATATCACCCGAAACTTTTCCGGTGACCAAAACAGGACTTCCCATATATAAATCTTTACCTCCGGACCATTCCGGAACTCCTCGTGACGTCCGGGATCTCATCCGGGACTCCGAACAACATTCAGTAACCACGTACATACTTTCCCTATAACCCTAGCGTCATCGAACCTTAAGTGTGTAGACCCTACGGGTTCGGGAACCATGCAGACATGACGGAGACGTTCTCCGGTCAATAACCAACAGCGGGATCTGGATACCCATGTTGGCTCCCACATGTTCCACGATGATCTCATCGGATGAACCACGATGTCGGGGATTCAGTGAATCCCGTATACAATTCCCTTTATCTATCGGTATGTTACTTGCCCGAGATTCGATCGTCGGTATCTCGATACCTTGTTCAATCTCGTTACCGGCAAGTCTCTTTACTCGTTCCGTAACTCACATCATCCCGTGATCAACTCCTTGGTCACATTGTGCACATTATGATGATGTCCTACCGAGTGGGCCCAGAGATACCTCTCCGTTTACACGGAGTGACAATTCCCAGTCTCGATTCGTGCCAACCCAACAGACACTTTCGGAGATACCTGTAGTGCACCTTTATAGCCACCCAGTTACGTTGTGACGTTTGGTACACCCAAAGCATTCCTACGGTATCCGGGAGTTGCACAATCTCATGGTCTAAGGAAATGATACTTGACATTAGAAAAGCTCTGAGCAAACGAACTACACGATCTTGTGCTAGGCTTAGGATTGGGTCTTGTCCATTACATCATTCTCCTAATGATGTGATCCCATTATCAACGACATCCAATGTCCATGGTCAGGAAACCGTAACCATCTATTGATCAACGAGCTAGTCAACTAGAGGCTTACTAGGGACATGATGTTGTCTATGTATCCACACATGTATCTGAGTTTCCTATCAATACAATTCTAGCATGGATAATAAACGATTATCGTGAACAAGGAAATATAATAATAACCTATTTATTATTGCCTCTAGGGCATATTTCCAACAAAGTTCTGTCGGGCAGTGGTGGCAGTGTTTGGACCGCAATACTTGCGAACACCCAATGTGGAAGACACTGCTCGGATCCTAGCACAGAATACAACAAGAGGATTTTCTAGGATGCTTGAAAGCATCGACTGCATGCATTGGAAATGGAAGAACTGTCCATTTGCTTGGGAGGGGATGTACAAACGCGCCAAAGGCGGTTGCAGTGTGGTACTTGAGGCGGTGGCCACACAGGACCTCTGGATTTGGCACTCCTTCTTTGGTATGCCAGGAACTCATAATGACATCAACGTGCTGCAGTGCTCCCCTGTCTTTGCCAAGCTTTTTGAAGGTCATTCTCCTCCGGTCAACTTCGAGGTCAATGGGCGGCACTACAACAAGGGGTACTACCTAGCCGATGGCATCTATCCGAGATGGTCTACATTTGTGAAGACTATCTCAAACGCTGTGCCAGGAGGCAAGAAGTCCCACTTTGCCAAGGTGCAGGATGTAGGGTAACGCAGCAGAAAAAAAATTCGACCTACACACCAGCCCAGGACCACTATGGAGACTGCATACATGGTTTGATCTTTTTCGTTACCGACTCGTAGCGCAGCGGGAAGTAGAGTCGATGACGATTGGCGGTGCAGATCCCCGCAGCTAGGATTTACAACCTCCCAACCGCGAGGATGTATACCCTCATCTGCTCCTCAGACAGCCCTCCGGGAGGCGGTCGAACAGCCCCCCGGACGGTGTCGCGGACAGCCCTTCGGGAGGACCTCCGAAACTCGAACGGTCACTCGGACAGCCCTTCGGGAGGACCTTCGAAACTCGGACGGTCACACGGACAGACCTTCGGGAGGCACTCATGAACTAAGACCGAAACTACGATCTCTCTACAGAGTTGCACACATACGGTGTCATCTATCCAGCAGGGCTTCGCCGTCCAGAACTAGTTCCCACCGGAACCCAGACAGCCTTTCGGCTCTATGAAACTATTTCGCTGGGAGGGAGAGAGAAGCCAGATCATGCATGGCACTTGTATGTGAGAAGGGATGAGTGTGGAGGGCTGCCCCTCCACCTCTATTTATAGGAAATCCCAAGGGGTAGGGTAGTTTCACACAAAAACCCAAAATGCACATGAAAGAAGTCCTTCCACAAGGACCTAGGAGTTGAACAAGAGGGTCCCCAAGGGGGGATACCCCATGTGGCCGGCCACACCCCCATGAGGGGCCCAAAAAATGGCTCCAATCCATCCATGTCATCCCCAAGATCTTTTGGAGCAAAGCCCCAAAAGGTGGCTTTCCATAAAGTAACCATAAAGCTGATTTTCACTATTCACGACGACATTTTTCAGCGTCCGTTCGAACTGAAAATATTTTGTGTGGGCTTAGACCATTTCCAGTACCCATCAAAATTATTTTCAACGCATTCCGAAACAATTCCGGTTTAGTGATTTTCATCTGCGAAAAGCATCTGAAGTGGTTCCGGCAGCTCCGGAGCATATCCGGTTATTATCCCGGAAAATTCCAGAAAGCTTCCAGAATGATTCTGGCATCCTCCAAGAATTATCAGGCATGTGCCGAAACCAATTTGACTTTATGGTACCCCCTGAAACAACTTTTCAGTTTCACCGGAACTCATCCGGTGACCTCTCTCTGCGGAACTTTTCCGGTGTCCGAAACTTTTTCGGTGATTTTCTCTCAGACTCCCTGTCTAGTATTCAGCAGATAGATGACCCTTAAGCGTGTGACCCTATAGGTTCGGTGAAGTATAGACATGACCTGGAACCCCTTCCGATCAATGATCAACATCGGAGCCGTGGACACCCATATTGACCCCTATACCCACACGAATGAATATTCGAGTGAACCTCCAGTTGCGGTGAGCTATTCCTGTTGCTTCACGATATATCACAAACACCTGAGGTGAGATTTATTGCATCCCCGTGGGCCAACACTTTGTCCACTATGCAAGTTACCTCGTTACCGGTTTTGTTCTCTTTTCTCGTTTCGTGTTCCGGCATCCCCGTGATCAAATCACAAAGTGTCTGGCTAGACGATGATAGACACCGTAACACCGAGAGGGCCCGAGTATATCTCTCCATCGTCGGAGGAGAAAATCCCAATCTCGAGCTATCAAGTTACTTAACATACTTTCCCATGAACCCGTAAGCCGCCGTAATAGCCATCCAGTTACAGATGACGTTTAACAAACCCCAAAGTTCATGAAGCAAGCATGAAGAAACTCGATACTCTCATGGTCTAAGGAATTATGCAAACATTAACTATCTCTGTGTTATAAACCATTAACTTGTGACGAATGTATCTCATAGCATAACATCAATTCGGGTCGATTCAACACAAATGTCCTTCCTGACATTGTGCCCTCAAAGTTGCTTGGCATAGACATGCCCATGATTGGGAAAACATAATCATCATGCAACACTTGAGCTAGTCTTAGAGGCACGACTAGGAATACATTTTACCGTTTATTATTCCACACGTGCATATGGGTTCTCCCCAGAGCCTTTATGGATATACGGGCTCGGGAACCACAGCAGTTATAGCATGGAACATAAACATAATTATGAACAGGGAGATAATCAATAACATTTATTATTGCCTCTAGGGCATATCTCCTACAGACTCCCACTTGCACTAGAGACAATAATCTAGCTTATGCTAATGCACTTCACACGTGTGGCACACTGGTGTAAATATGCTTCGCTTGTGGTATAGCCTGATGTCCAACGGATCTGGCGACTTCAGCTTCTTGTGTATCTTTGCATGTCCTCGCGTTTTCACGTTTTCACAAAATTCATATTTTGTGTGGACTTGGCTTTGTATGTATGTATGTGAATCACAGGTCGAACCTGGATTCCTGAGACTGAGTTATGGAGCAACTATCTGCAGTAGTGTCCCATTGTCAAAAGCCATCTTGGAACCATACTAAGTTCATGAATGAACTATATGATTCAACATCTTCTTTGTCGCTTCTATAGCGTCAACATATTTAGCCCTTGTTATAGAATTCGCCACAGTAACTAGTTTGAACAAATTCCAACTAACTGTGCCACCACATTGTGTGTTACACAAAACCCTTAATTTAAATCGAAAATCGCATGGAGAAAAGATGAAGACTGTATCGACGTAACATTTTACAACGAACTCTTCATGATCTTTGCTTGCGAGAAAACCATGTCATCAGTACTTACTCTAGTACTCTGTGACATCTTTCACTGTTGTCCCATGATCAGTAATTTGGTCACTTTGGTATCCATACTCGCAACACCTTGGGAGTATCAGACATATCTGGTTGTTTTACATACCATGGAATACATGATTAATCCAAACACAAGAGTGTGTGGAATCTCCATCATGTATTTGACTCATCAGTGTTTTGGGACACCGAGTCTTGCAAAAACTCTTTACATGTGACTTCGGCAAGAATCACTCCTTGGCGTTTTAAATGCTAAAAGGTTTTAGCATCTTGTCAATATGCATTCATTGCTTAGCCCCATTAGGTAAATCTATCTCCATAGATCATCATGCCTAATATTGAGGCTATTTAGCCTAAGCACTTCATCGAAAAACTATTTTCAAATGAAGTCCTAATTCGTGTCAAGAAATTTATTTCCAATTACCAATGTGCCAAGCACATAAGGTTTTTAGAAATATTATTACGCTCCCACTTACTTTCTTGAATTACAAGCATCTTCGTTACCCATTGATGAAGTCAAACCCCTTTGACCATTTCATCAAAGCACGAAGATTCCAACTCCATTTTGCTCTCTTCTGTCCATAGCTGGAACTCTGAAGTTTGCACCCTTACTAGCATCCTCTGGATAGACAAAATGCCTTGGACTGTAACACATGCAAGTCCTTGGTTTCATTTCCATCAGATGGAAATCCTATTGTCATCCATGTTTCATATCTCATGATTGAAATATGTATTAATTGCTAGTTCAACCCGAACCGACTTTAAGCATCGCTACGATGAAAACAACCTCATCGTAGTCAACTCTTGAACTTGTTATTTCAACAAGTCGATCTTTATGGATAAAACATTTTTATCCGTATCAGTTTTAAGTTCCATAAATATTCGTTAGACTCTAAGTCTTCTGAAAGGTGTATCAAGGTTTTAATCTTGAATCACTTATATGGAAACTAACTCGGGTTGTATTGGCATTTAGCCAATTCTGGAGTCAGGGCCCATCAACGCTTCCTTGTGTATCGTAGGTATAATGTTGTCTAAAAACAATATCTCATTTGCGCACCTGAGAGGTTTGCACGAGCCTTGCCTACGTGGTTCAGCTGCAAGTTCGACCGAAGTTCATACATTTTATTGTAGAGACTTCCGTATCAGTCGCAGTAGGAAAACTCTGGAATTACTTCCAAGGTCTCTTTCCTTTGATCTGATGACGAAGATACTGTTTATCTCGTCAAGTTGCACTATTCTCCCACTCACCTTTTTGAAAGAACCATTCTCTTTAAAAGCACACCGTTTCACGGCAAAACTATTTGCCTCGGTATAGTGAGGGAGGAATACCCAACATTTTGGTATAACCTACAAAGTAGCACTTGTCTGATTTGGAATAGGTTTGTAACCTTTTACACAAGCCCCATATTCCAAATGTTAAGAAAAGATATAACATGGTTGGGCGTACCATACCATGGCTTCATTTCAATAGACCCGATGTAGCTCTTTTCAATGTAAAAGCCGCAGTCTCTAAAGCATCACTTTAAAAAGGATAATGGAAAATTTATTTCTGTCATCTTTGACCTTACCATGTCATAAATGGTTAGATTACATCTCCACGGACTTTTCACTTGCAGTGGTGTTCCGGGAGGTGCAAGTTATGAAACCCCTTTCACAACTCATCAGACATTCGCTAAACATGTAGCTCAAATATTCCTTTGTGCAATCAAATTGCAGAAACATAATTTTCTTGTTACAATAACTTCTACTTCATTTTTGAAAACCTTTCGAATGATTTCAAAAGATCCAGACTTACGTCTCATCAAGCAAATATCCATATATCTACTTGAGTCATTTCTGAAGATATATAAATCCACTACTTGCAACAACATTTATTGAACTACACACATCAAAATGTATGATCACCAATAAGTTTGTTGCTCATTCCTTATGGCCTGTGAACGGTATTTCAGTCACTTCACTTTTCGGAGAAAAGTTGCAAGTGTCAGATGATTCAAAATCAAACGACTTCAAAATCCATCATAATGGAATTTTTCCATGCGGTTTTCCCCAATGTGACCAAATACAGTGCCACACATGTGTGGTATTCTCATAGTCTTGCGACATTTAGCGTCAGTGTTATGGATGTATTATATTACCATCAATATTCATAACATACATCCATCTTGGATGGAAGCATGGCCCTTCATGTTATTCATAATACTTAACAACAATTGTTGTTTTTATGAACAACTCTTTTGCAACAAACATTGTGCAATGGGCTAGAGTTTATGAAACTCTAAAATGAATTATGAAAGTAAACCCAGAGGTATTGTATTATTATCAATATTCATAACATACATCTCATTCATAATGAAAGTATGGCCCTTGTGTTATTCATAACATCGAACATAAAAGGTTCTCTTATGAACAACCTTCTTGCAAGATACCTTATGCAATGGGATAGAGTTTGTAAAACTCTAAATGAATTATGAAAATAAATACAGACGGTAATACACCGACGGAAGGTATAGTAACATTTACTATGTTCCCTGTGTATACCATAACCTCATTTCTGGCTAGCCTTTTAGGCCATAGTAGCTCTTACATTGATTCGTAACAGAATGCAATCGAGTGGGTATCTTTGTGATTAACTCACAATACCCAAGAATTAGTGATTAACATGTTTAACCATAATTCCCAAGAACTATATCTTTGACCAGCCTACTATACATCAAAAACTTGTATGACATTCATACATGAGCTGGATATTCCAGTCATCTTTCTTTCTGCCTTTATACTTCTAACAGTTTAACTTTTAGTATTTCTCCTACTCGCAAAAGAAGCACCCAACTTAAGAGTGGCGTTAGCCCCGGACTTCCTAGGCGTGTAAGTCATACTAACACCCTTTGGACACTTCCTTTCTCTTTAAGTTGTTTGTTTTATTCACCTTTCATTATATGACAGGCGTTCTTCTGGATCCCTCTCTTATCAGTCTAATGCATAGTAAACACTTTAGTAATAATTTGCAATCAAACATTGCTTTGGATATTTCATATCTTTCAGCCTTTGTTTGTATCTGAAAATTAATTTCCAGTTCCATGAATATCACATAACTATCCCAAACTTTCGAAGTTCGAGTTTCATGGAAGCAAACATATTTCACTTGACCGTAACAGAATTCTAGCTTTTGGATCGAAGGACGAGAGTCACATGATCCATAGCATTAGCGGGAGGATACGGAAAGCATGCGATAGGACAAAGTCCTTCTCGGCACTTTTGAGGACAATCCTCATATTACGTTACCAATCGTAAAGTTTTAACCAGATATTTAACAGCTATTCAATTTTAATAGGGAAGGTGGAAACACGAGCCATTATTCTACAACTATTTTGCATATAACACTTAGAAAATGTTCATAATTAATTGCACTAAGAATTAAACATGTTAATTCAACAGTGAGCTCCCACTCAAATCAATATCTCTCAAAATTGATTGTGAGTGATACAAGACCCACATTTCAATTGTTCGCCATTGGTGTAACACCACTGATGACGAAAAATCTCAACCGGTAGGCCAACTTGCCAATCACATCTCTATGTGACTCTTGTTCATCTTTCGATGCGTGTGTTCCGAGCTCATGACGGTCATGCCTGAACGTCAACACAACCAAGTGATCTCGCTGCGAGGTCTCAACTCACCCGCCTCACACTTCTCTAATCGTTCATACCCGTGTGACACGGCGCACCCCGAAAAGATAGGTGCCGTGACGGTGCTACACTTGGGAGAACACTAACTACTTGGTATTTTAAGTGAGAGGTCACCCTAATAAAAGCGACTACCGCACAATCAAGAAGGGTGCATCATAAGGGATAAACATCTCAGGCAATTCATAATAGCATGATATGGTATAGCCCTTTCTGACGGAGAAGTCTTTCATTTCTTCGTCTTCGGCATTCGCGTCGGTGTTCACCTTCGCGAAGATTGCCACCACCTTGTCGATGCACCAGATAATATTGCTATCTCTATAGCTAACAAAATAATGCATTACAACAAGGTTGACACGCAGGTCATTAAAGTGCAATCATATGGCTCCAGCCATCATGCCGAATCATGACACGCAGGTCATGTTAATCAAATTACATCATATAGTCATCTCATACATAATCGAATTAGTATGAGCACTGCTATACCACATCACATGCACATCCTGCAAAGCCAAGTTAGACGCCTCTAATCGGTTTATGCAAAATTTATTTTACGTGGCTTCTAAGGTTTTGACTTAAACCGCAGCGACCAACGTTCATCATCAAGTATGATAGTTCATGTCGCTAGATTAACTTTGCAGGGTGTATGAAGCACGAGACAATAAAATCTCGAACCCCATACTAAACTTCGTCATACGCATGACCCCCGTGCAGATCATATCTGCATTGCCCTGTCGTCTGCGAATTTCATCTTTCTTTTGACTACGGCAGAACCCAAAGAACTGATAGCACTTCCATGATCAATCAGGATCACGGATTGCCAGAACTTTGTCAAATTCCACCATGCTGTCTCGAGATTGAGCAAACGCAAATTCTAGGGAAGCAACAAGAACATCGGGTAACAGATTTCATCTGTCACCCGCATAAATAATTTTCAGCAATAGATCTCATCTACTACCTAATTATATTATGCAATACCCATACATCTCTATGTATTCTAGATCACAACCTGCATCTACGCATAGCACGGCTCATGATGCCACTGATGGGTAACGCAGCAGAAAACAAAAAATTTCCGACCTACACACCAGCCCAGGACCACTATGGAGACTGCATACATGGTTCGATCTTTTTCATTACCGACTCGTAGCGCAGCAGGAAGTAGGGTCGATGACGATCGGCGGTGCAGATCCCCGCAGCTAGGATTTACAACCTCCCAACCACGAGGATGTATACCCTCATCTGCTCCTCAGACAGCCCTCCGGGAGGCGGTCGAACAGCCCCCCGGACGGTGTCGCGGACAGCCCTTCGGGAGGACCTTCAACACTCAAACGGTCACTCGGACAGCCCTTCTGGAGGACCTTCAAAACTCGGACGGTCACACGGACAGCCCTTCGGGAGGCACTCATGAACTAAGACCGAAACTACGATCTCTCTACAGTGGTCAATACTAACTGCACCGTCTAAATGCTCCCTGACCAAGTTTGCGTACTCTGCACACATACGGTGTCATCTATCCGGCAGGGCTTCGCCGTCCAGAACTAGTTCCCACCGGAACCCAGACAGCCTTTCGGCTCTATGAAACTATTTCGCTGGGAGGGAGAGAGAAGCCAGATCATGCATGGCACTTGTATGTGAGAAGGGATGAGTGTGGAGGGCTGCCCCTCCACCTCTATTTATAGGAAATCCCAAGGGGTAGGGTAGTTTCACACAAAAACCCAAAATGCACATGAAAGAAGTCCTTCCACAAGGACCTAGGAGTTGAACAAGAGGGTCCCCAAGGGGGGATACCCCATGTGGCCGGCCACACCCCCATGAGGGGCCCAAAAAATGGCTCCAATGTTGGAAATATGCCCTAGAGGCAATAATAAATGGTTATTATTATATTTCTTTGTTCATGGTAATTGTCTATTGTTCATGCTATAATTGTATTGTCCGGAAATCGTAATACATGTGTGAATACAAAGACCACAACGTGTCCCTAGTAAGCCTCTAGTTGACTAGCTCGTTGATCAACAGATAGTCATGGTTTCCTGACTATGGACATTGGATGTCATTGATAACGGGATCACATCATTAGGAGAATGATGTGATGGACAGGACCCAATCCTAAGCATAGCATAAAAGATCGTGTAGTTTCGTTTGCTAGAGCTTTTCCAATGTCAAGTATCTTTTCCTTAGACCATGAGATCGTGCAAATCCCGGATACCGTAGGAGTGCTTTGGGTGTGCCAAACGTCACAACGTAACTGGGTGACTATAAAGGTGCACTACGGGTATCTCCGAAAGTGTCTGTTGGGTTGGCACGGATCGAGACTGGGATTTGTCACTCCGTGTGACGGAGAGGTATCTCTGGGCCCACTCGGTAATGCATCATCATAATGAGCTCTATGTGACTAAGGCGTTAGTCACGGGATCATGCATTGCGGTACGAGTAAAGAGACTTGCCGGTAACGAGATTGAACAAGGTATTGGGATACCGACGATCGAATCTCGGGCAAGTAACATACCGATTGACAAAGGGAATTGCATACGGGATTGTAGAATCCTCGACACCGTGGTTCATCCGATGAGATCATCGTGGAACATGTGGGTGCCAACATGGGTATCCAGATCCCGCTGTTGGTTATTGACCGGAGAGGCATCTCGGTCATGTCTGCATGTCTCCCGAACCCGTAGGGTCTACACACTTAAGGTTCGGTGACGCTAGGGTTGTAGAGATATGTGTATGCGGAAACCCAAAAGTTGTTCGGAGTCCCGGATGAGATCCCGGACGTCACGAGAGGTTCCGGAATGGTCCGGAGGTGAAGAATTATATATAGGAAGTCAAGTTTCGGCCACCGGGAAAGTTTCCGGGGTTACCGATATTGTACCGGGACCACCGGAAGGGTCCCGGGGGTCCACCAGGTGGGGCCACCTATCCCGGAGGGCCCCGTGGGCTGAAGTGGGAAGGGAACCAGCCCCTAGTGGGCTGGGCGCCCCCCCATGGGCCTCCCCCCATGCGCCTAGGGTTGGGAACCCTAGGGTGGGGGGGGGGGACTTCCCACTTGCCTTGGGGGGCAAGGCACCCCCTTCCCCCCTTTGGCCGCCGCCCCCCCTTGAGATCCCATCTCCAGGGCCGGCGCCCCCCCAGGGGGCCTATATAAAAAGGGGTTGGGGGAGGGAGGGCAGCAAACTACAGCCTTGGACGCCTCCCTCCTCCCCTGCTACACCTCTCCGTCTCGCAGAAGCTCGGCGAAGCCCTGCCGAGACCCGCTACATCCACCACCACGCCGTCGTGCTACTGGATCTCCATCAACCTCTCCTTCCCCCTTGCTGGATCAAGAAGGAGGAGACGTCGCTGCACCGTACATGTGTTGAACGCGGAGGTGCCGTCCGTTCGGCACTCGGTCATCGGTGATTTGGATCACGGCGAGTACGACTCCGTCATCCACGTTCATTGGAACGCTTCCGCTTGCGATCTGCAAGGGTATGTAGATGCACTCCTTTCCCCTCGTTGCTAGTATACTCCATAGATGCATCTTGGTGAGCGTAGGAAAATTTTAAAATTATGCTACGATTCCCAACAGTGGCATCATGAGCCAGGCCTATGCGTAGTTACTATGCACGAGTAGAACACAAAGCAGTTGTGGGCGTTGAGTTTGCCAATTCTTCTTGCCGCTACTAGTCGTTTCTTGTTTCGGCGGCATTGTAGGATGAAGCGGCCCGGACCGACCTTACACGTACGATTACGTGAGACAGGTTCCACCGACTGACATGCACTAGTTGCATAAGGTGGCTAGCGGGTGTCTGTCTCTCCTACTTTAGTCGGAACGGATTCGATGAAAAGGGTCCTTATGAAGGGTAAATAGAAATTGGAAAATCACGTTGTGGTCATACGTAGGTATGAAAACGTTCTTGCTAGAAACCTACAAACCACGTAAAAACTTGCAACAACAATTAGAGGACGTCTAACTTGTTTTTGCAGCAAGTGCTATGTGATGTGATATGGCCAGAAGATGTGATGAATGATATATGTGATGTATGAGATTGATCATATTCTTGTAATAGGAATCACGACTTGCATGTCGATGAGTATGACAACCGGCATGAGCCATAGGAGTTGTCTTTATTATTTTGTATGACCTGCGTGTCATTGAATAACGCCATGCAATTTACTTTACTTTGTTACTAAACGTGTTAGCCATAGAAGTAGAAGTAATCGTTGGCGTGACGACTTCATGAAGACACAATGATGGAGATCATGATGATGGAGATCATGGTGTCATGCCGGTGATGAAGATGATCATGGTGCCCCGAAGATGGAGATCAAAGGAGCATAATGATATTGGCCATATCATGTCACTATTTGATTGCATGTGATGTTTATCATGTTTTTGCATCTTATTTGCTTAGAACGACGGTAGTAAGTAAGATGATCCCTTATAATAATTTCAAGAAAGTGTTCACCCTAACTGTGCACCGTTGCGAAGATTCGTTGTTTCGAAGCACCACGTGATGATCGGGTGTGATAGATTCTAACGTTCGAATACAACGGGTGTTGACGAGCCTAGCATGTACAGACATGGCCTCGGAACACACGCAATACACTTAGGTTGACTTGACGAGCCTAGCATGTACAGACATGGCCTCGGAACACAGAGGACCGAAAGGTCGAGCATGAGTCGTATAGAAGATACGATCAACATGGAGATGTTCACTGATCTTGACTAGTCCGTCTTACGTGATGATCGGACACAGCCTAGTTAACTCGGATCATGTTTTCACTTAGATGACTAGAGGGATGTCTATCTGAGTGGGAGTTCATTAAATAATTTGATTAGATGAACTTAATTATCATGAACTTAGTCTAAAATCTTTACACTATGTCTTGTAGATCAAATGGCCAACGTTGTCCTCAATTTCAACGCGTTCCTAGAGAAAACCAAGCTGAAAGATGATGGCAGCAACTATACGGACTGGGTCCGGAACCTGAGGATCATCCTCATAGTAGCCAAGAAAGATTATGTCCTAGAAGCACCGCTAGGTGAAGCACCAATCCCACAAAACCAAGACGTTATGAACGCTTGGCAGCAGCGTGCTGATGATTACTCCCTCGTTCAGTGCGGCATGCTTTACAGCCTAGAACCGGGTCTCCAAAAGCGTTTTGAGAAACATGGAGCATATGAGATGTTCGAGGAGCTGAAATTGGTTTTCCAAGCTCATGCCCGGGTCGAGAGATATGATGTCTCCGACAAGTTCTTCAGCTGTAAAATGGAGGAGAACAGTTCTGTTAGTGAGCACATACTCAGAATGTCTGGGTTGCATAACCGCTTGTCTCAGCTGGGAGTCAATCTCCCGGATGACGCGGTCATTGACAGAATCCTCCAGTCGCTTCCACCAAGCTACAAGAGCTTTGTGATGAACTTCAATATGTAGGGGATGGAAAAGACCATTCCTGAGGTATATTCAATGCTGAAATCAGCTGAGGTAGAGATCAGAAAAGAACATCAAGTGTTGATGGTGAATAAAACCACTAAGTTCAAGAAGGGCAAGGGTAAGAAGAACTTCAAGAAGGACGGCAAGGGAGTTGCCGCGCCCGGTAAACCAGTTACTGGGAAGAAGTCAAAGAATGGATCCAAGCCCGAGACTGAGTGCTTTTATTGCAAGGGAAGTGGTCACTGGAAGCGGAACTGCCCCAAATACTTAGCGGACAAGAAGAAGGCCGGCAACACCAAAGGTATATGTGACATACATATAATTGATGTGTACCTTACCAGTACTCGTAGTAGCTCCTGGGTATTTGATACCGGTGCGGTTGCTCATATTTGTAACTCAAAACAGGAACTACGGAATAAACGGAGACTGGCGAAGGACGAGGTGACGATGCGCGTCGGGAATGGTTCCAAGGTCGATGTGATCGCCGTCGGCACGCTACCTCTGCATCTCCCTACGGGATTAGTTTTAAACCTCAATAATTGTTATTTAGTGCCAGCTTTGAGCATGAACATTGTATCTGGATCTCGTTTAATTCGAGATGGCTACTCATTTAAATCCGAGAATAATGGTTGTTCTATTTATTTGAGAGATATGTTTTATGGTCATGCCCCGCTGGTCAATGGTTTATTTTTGATGAATCTCGAACGTGATGTTACACATGTTCATAGTGTGAATACCAAAAGATGTAAAGTTGATAACGATAGTCCCACATACTTGTGGCACTGCCGCCTTGGTCACATTGGTGTCAAGCGCATGAAGAAGCTCCATGCAGATGGACTTTTGGAGTCTCTTGATTACGAATCATTTGACACGTGCGAACCATGCCTCATGGGTAAGATGACCAAGACTCCGTTCTCCGGAACAATGGAGCGAGCAACCAACTTATTGGAAATCATACATACCGATGTGTGTGGTCCAATGAGTGTTGAGGCTCGCGGAGGATATCGTTATGTTCTCACTCTCACTGATGATTTAAGTAGATATGGGTATGTCTACCTAATGAAACACAAGTCTGAAACCTTTGAAAAGTTCAAGGAATTTCAGAGTGAAGTTGAGAATCCACGTGACAGAAAAATAAAATTCTTACGATCAGATCGTGGTGGAGAATATTTAAGTCACGAATTTGGTACACACTTAAGGAAATGTGGAATAGTTTCACAACTCACGCCGCCTGGAACACCTCAGAGAAATGGTGTGTCCGAACGTCGTAATCGCACTCTATTGGATATGGTGCGATCTATGATGTCTCTTACCGATTTACCGCTCTCATTTTGGGGTTATGCTTTAGAGACTGCCGCATTCACTTTAAGTAGGGCTCCGTCGAAATCCGTTGAGACGACACCGTATGAATTATGGTTTGGGAAGAAACCTAAGCTGTCGTTTCTAAAAGTTTGGGGATGCGATGCTTATGTCAAGAAACTTCAACCTGAAAAGCTCGAACCCAAGTCGGAAAAATGCGTCTTCATAGGATACCCTAAGGAAACTATTGGGTATACCTTCTACCTCAGATCCGAAGGCAAGATCTTCGTTGCCAAGAACGGGTCCTTTCTGGAGAAGGAGTTTCTCTCGAAAGAATTGAGTGGGAGGAAAGTGGAACTTGATGAGGTGATAGTCACCCCTTCCGAACCGGAAAGTAGCGCAGCGCGGGAAAATGTTCCTGTGGTGCCTACACCGACTGGGGAGGAAGTTAATGATGATGATCATGAAGCTTCAGATCAAGTTACTACTGAACTTCGTAGGTCCACAAGGACACGTTCCGCACCAGAGTGGTACGGCAACCCTGTCCTGGAAATCATGTTGTTAGACAACGGTGAACCTTCGAACTATGAAGAAGCGATGGCGGGCCCGGATTCCGATAAATGGCTAGAAGCCATGAAATCCGAGATAGAATCCATGTATGAAAACAAAGTATGGACTTTGACTGACTTGCCCGATGAGCGGCGAGCCATAGAAAACAAATGGATCTTTAAGAAGAAGACGGACGCGGATGGTAATGTGACCATCTACAAAGCTCGACTTATCGCTAAGGGTTATCGACAAGTTCAAGGGGTTGACTACGATGAGACTTTCTCACCCGTAGCGAAGCTGAAGTCCGTCCGAATCATGTTAGCAATTGCCGCATACTATGATTATGAGATATGGCAGATGGACGTCAAAACGGCATTCCTTAATGGCTTCCTTAAGGAAGAGTTGTATATGATGCAGCCGGAAGGTTTTGTCGATCCTAAGAATGCTAACAAAGTATGCAAGCTCCAGCGCTCAATCTATGGGCTGGTGCAAGCATCTCGGAGTTGGAACATTCGCTTTGATGAGATGATCAAAGCATTTGGGTTTACACAGACTTATGGAGAAGCCTGTGTTTACAAGAAAGTGAGTGGGAGCTCTGTAGCATTTCTCATATTATATGTGGATGACATACTATTGATGGGAAATGATATAGAATTCTTGGAAAGTATAAAGGCCTATTTGAATAAGTGTTTTTCAATGAAGGACCTTGGAGAAGCTGCTTATATATTAGGCATCAAGATCTATAGAGATAGATCAAGACGCCTCATTGGTCTTTCACAGAGTACATACCTTGACAAGATATTGAAGAAGTTCAATATGGATCAGTCCAAGAAGGGGTTCTTGCATGTATTGCAAGGTGTGCAGTTGAGCACGGCTCAATGCCCGACCACGGCAGAAGATATAGAAAAGATGAGTGTCATCCCCCATGCCTCGGCCATAGGGTCTATTATGTATGCCATGCTGTGTACCAGACCTGATGTAAACCTTGCCGTAAGTTTGGTAGGAAGGTACCAAAGTAATCCCGGCATGGAACACTGGACAGCGGTCAAGAATATCCTGAAGTACCTGAAAAGGACTAAGGATATGTTTCTCGTTTATGGAGGTGACGAAGAGTTCGTCGTAAAGGGTTACGTCGACGCTAGCTTCGACACAGATCTGGATGACTCGAAATCACAGACCGGATACGTGTATATTTTGAATGGAGGAGCAGTAAGCTGGTGCAGTTGCAAGCAAAGCGTCGTGGTGGGATCTACATGTGAAGCGGAGTACATGGCAGCCTCGGAGGCAGCACCGGAAGCAGTCTGGATGAAGGAGTTCATTACCGACCTAGGGGTGATTCCCAATGCGTCGGGCCCGATGACTCTCTTCTGTGACAACACTGGAGCTATTGCCCTTGCGAAGGAGCCCAGGTTTCACAGGAAGACCAGGCATATCAAGCGTCGCTTCAACTCCATTCGTGAAAGTGTTCAAAATGGAGACATAGATATTTGTAAAGTACATACGGACCTGAATGTAGCAGATCCGCTGACTAAACCTCTCCCTAGAGCAAAACATGATCAACACCAGGACGCAATGGGTGTTCGATTCATCACAATGTAACTAGATTATTGACTCTCGTGCAAGTGGGAGACTGTTGGAAATATGCCCTAGAGGCAATAATAAATGGTTATTATTATATTTCTTTGTTCATGGTAATTGTCTATTGTTCATGCTATAATTGTATTGTCCGGAAATCGTAATACATGTGTGAATACATAGACCACAACGTGTCCCTAGTAAGCCTCTAGTTGACTAGCTCGTTGATCAACAGATAGTCATGGTTTCCTGACTATGGACGTTGGATGTCATTGATAACGGGATCACATAATTAGGAGAATGATGTGATGGACAGGACCCAATCCTAAGCATAGCATAAAAGATCGTGTAGTTTCGTTTGCTAGAGCTTTTCCAATGTCAAGTATCTTTTCCTTAGACCATGAGATCGTGCAACTCCCGGATACCGTAGGAGTGCTTTGGGTGTGCCAAACGTTACAAGGTAACTGGGTGACTATAAAGGTGCACTACGGGTATCTCCGAAAGTGTCTGTTGGGTTGGCACGGATCGAGACTGGGATTTGCCACTCCGTGTGACGGAGAGGTATCTCTGGGCCCACTCGGTAATGCATCATCATAATGAGCTCTATGTGACTAAGGCATTAGTCACGGGATCATGCATTGCGGTACGAGTAAAGAGACTTGCCGGTAACGAGATTGAAAAAGGTATTGGGATACCGACGATCGAATCTCGGGCAAGTAACATACCGATTGACAAAGGGAATTGCATACGGGATTGATTGAATCCTCGACACCGTGGTTCATCCGATGAGATCATCGTGGAACATGTGGGAGCCAACATGGGTATCCAGATCCCGCTGTTGGTTATTGACCGGAGAGGCGTCTCGGTCATGTCTGCATGTCTCCCGAACCCGTAGGGTCTACACACTTAAGGTTCGGTGACGCTAGGGTTGTAGAGATATGTGTATGCGGAAACCCGAAAGTTGTTCGGAGTACCGGATGAGATCCCGGACATCACGAGAGGTTCCGGAATGGTCCGGAGGTGAAGAATTATATATAGGAAGTCAAGTTTCGGCCACCGGGAAAGTTTCGGGGGTTACCGGTATTGTACCGGGACCATCGGAAGGGTCCCGGGGGTCCACCGGGTGGGGCCACCTATCCCGGAGGGCCCCGTGGGCTGAAGTGGGAGGGAACCAGCTCCTAGTGGGCTGGGCGCCCCCCATGGGCCTTCCCCCATGCGCCTAGGGTTGGGAACCCTAGGGTGGGGGGGACTTCCCACTTGCCTTGGGGGGCAAGGCACCCCCTTCCCCCCTTTGGCCGCCGCCCCCCCTTGAGATCCCATCTCCAGGGCCGGCGCCCCCCCAGGGGGCCTATATAAAAGGGGGGGGGAGGGAGGGCAGCAAACTACAGCCTTGGACGCCTCCCTCCTCCCCTGCTACACCTCTCCGTCTCGCAGAAGCTCGGCGAAGCCCTGCCGAGACCCGCTACATCCACCACCACGCCGTCGTGCTGCTGGATCTCCATCAACCTCTCCTTCCCCCTTGCTGGATCAAGAAGGAGGAGACGTCGCTGCACCGGACGTGTGTTGAACGCGGAGGTGCCGTCCGTTCGGCACTCGGTCATCGGTGATTTGGATCACGGCGAGTACGACTCCGTCATCCACGTTCATTGGAACGCTTCCGCTCGCGATCTACAAGGGTATGTAGATGCACTCCTTTCCCCTCGTTGCTAGTATACTCCATAGATGCATCTTGGTGAGCGTAGGAAAATTTTAAAATTATGCTACGATTCCCAACAGTGGCATCATCAGCCAGGCCTATGCGTAGTTATTATGCACGGGTAGAACACAAAGCAGTTGTGGGCGTTGAGTTTGCCAATTCTTCTTGCCGCTACTAGTCGTTTCTTGTTTCGGCGGCATTGTAGGATGAAGCGGCCCGGACCGACCTTACACGTACGCTTACGTGAGACAGGTTCCACCGACTGACATGCACTAGTTGCATAAGGTGGCTAGCGGGTGTCTGTCTCTCCTACTTTAGTCGAAACGGATTCTATGAAAAGGGTCCTTATGAAGGGTAAATAGAAATTGGCAAATCACGTTGTGGTCATACGTAGGTAAGAAAACGTTCTTGCTAGAAACCTACAAACCACGTAAAAACTTGCAACAACAATTAGAGGACGTCTAACTTGTTTTTGCAGCAAGTGCTATGTGATGTGATATGGCCAGAAGATGTGATGAATGATATATGTGATGTATGAGATTGATCATATTCTTGTAATAGGAATCACGACTTGCATGTCGATGAGTATGATAATCGGCAGGAGCCATAGGAGTTGTCTTTATTATTTTGTATGACCTGCGTGTCATTGAATAACGCCATGTAATTTACTTTACTTTGTTGCTAACCACGTTAGCCATAGAAGTAGAAGTAATCGTTGGCGTGACGACTTCATGAAGACACAATGATGGAGATCATGATGATGGAGATCATGGTGTCATGCCGGTGACGAAGATGATCATGGTGCCCCGAAGATGGAGATCAAAGGAGCATAATGATATTGGCCATATCATGTCACTATTTGATTGCATGTGATGTTTATCATGTTTTTGCATCTTATTTGCTTAGAACGACGGTAGTAAGTAAGATGATCCCTTATAATAATTTCAAGAAAGTGTTCACCCTAACTGTGCACCGTTGCGAAGGTTCGTTGTTTCGAAGCACCACGTGATGATCGGGTGTGATAGATTCTAACGTTCGAATACAGCGGGTGTTGACGAGCCTAGCATGTACACTAAACCATACTACAAGCAGGGTCCTTTAGCCGAAGTTGATCACCAGCTACCGGCAACCTGGACTGCCTACCTCAGTATGCGTCAGGAGATCCGAGACCCACAGGTGCATCATCAACTGCAACAGGATCTAGTGGAGCACCTATGGAGGATCAAGGGCGACGCCTAGCTCGACGTGTGATGAGTTTTTATTTGTTAAACTATATAATTTGTATTGAACTATTTGTTGTTGCACTATTTTGTTGAACTATTTGATTTTCTGTGATGAAATATGTGATAAAAATATATTTATATGTTTACAATTCAACGCCAAACCACGGCGAACCACGCCGAATATGGGCCGATTCTTGCACATATGAGGCCTTTATTCGCCGAAAGTGGGCCGAAAACTAGGCCAATATCGGCGTCTGGGGACGACGGCTGGATGCCCAACCGCCCCAGCGCCGATTCTACTGCCGGCTCGCCCCCAGGCGACGATTTTTATGCGCGGGGGGGGGGGGGGGGGGGGGGGGGGGGGGGTGTGTGTGTGTGTGAACGGGTAGAGATGCTCTAAGCGAGTTGAATTATTCCGCAAAAAATTTCAGCTATCCCATGACCAAATCTGAGGAGAAATATACTATTCAGACGTGCTTGCCGATTTGCCGCGACCGTGGACCGAGTCGCTGCCCAGCTGCTCCGTCTCACCATGGCCATATATGAAGGCCAACGCTGCTCGTGCCAGAGAAACACCCTCGCGGCGCCGACACCTGCAGCATAGCGTAACCCGTCCACGTACGCCGGCCGGCATCAGCTGCACCCTTTAAGCTCACGACGACCTTGCCCGGCGGCCAGTGGCGTCCATGGAGCCCACAGAGACCTCCTTCCTGGTCGCGGCAGACACGCCGCCGCCGAAGACGGTGCAGCTGGGCCAAGGCGAGGGCTCGGCGCGGCCCGGGTGCGGATGGGCGTTCTGGGCGATCCTCTCGCTCGTCACCGGCAACTTAGCGCGGGGGTTGTACCGCGCGCGCCACAGCAGCGCGCACGACCTAGCGTTCGTGATCATGGCATACTACCCCACCTACTTCTGCCTCTGGGGGCTCTACGTTTGCATCAGGAGGCACGAGGTCCTGCGCCGCGACGACGACCCGGCGGCGGCGCCCGAGCAGCGGCGGGCCAGGCTCAGAGTGTGGGCGGCCTCGCTGGCGGTGGGCGGCATGATCGTGCTGCAGCTCGCCGGTGACACCCCGGACCTGGCGCCCAAGTTCGCCTTGACCGCGCTCGGCTGTCTCGCCATGGCACTCGCCTGGTGCTGCATATACGCCGGCCACAGAGCCCGTGCCGACGCCGGAAGCTGGCCGGAGAAGGATCTCCACGAGGTGTCCCCGGAGCACCGGGTTTGAGCTTTCAAGCTTTAATTTGAACTGGTACATACGTGGAGGCAGCCTTTGTTTATATTCTTATTAATCTTGTAACCTTTGTAGTATCTTCAAACTTTATTCGTGAACGAACTGTTCCGTCCGCGTCTGTCTATAGAACATACCACCTCTGTATTACTATAATACAGAGGGAGTAACTAATTGTTTGTGTCAAATCTGTAAAGTTTGGCTGATCTTTCCGCTGTTGATTTTTCGTTTCATTTCGCCAACTCTTTCCACCGTCGCAATAATACAGTGACACCACCATGTGGCAACAACGTAAATCCAACACGACACGTAAAAACATCTTGTCATCAAAACCAAAGGGGTCTTACCTCAGTAGCTTCCTGGTGAGAAAGCACGATGGCAGTGACAAAGAAGGTTGTGGTGACGGTGTCAATGCAGAGTAACCCTTCTTGAAGTGAATTCTGCGTTCGGAAAACCCTTGAAACGAACATTGGCAGAGATGGCAGGCTCTATGATTAAATTCTCCTTAGTTTTCCCTTTATAACTGCTTTGAACTATCATATGTTGCATCACATAACTAGTAATTTGTTGACACCTGCAAGCGTGTTTACCGTTCATTTCAAGGAGCTATAATCAGACAAAAACAAGAAATACCAAAGAAAATAGGGTCAACCAATGGTCGTGCACCTCATTCTCATATTTTGTAGTGGAACTCATTGACCCAAGCCTTTCACTATTTTTTTGAGTCACACTTCGAAATTTTCTAGCTGTGTTCCTCCATATTAGATTAGCATACTCTGGATGATCGACAAAAGGATTTCGATTGTGCTGGTAAAGGCTGCAAACTCTATCATTCCGACGTTGCTCTGATCTCGATGGAGGGTCTAGTTCATTCCATTGTAGAAGAGCTGAAAGGAGACCCATCCTCCTCCTTTCTTAAGTAAACAAGCAACAAATATTTGTCATTACTAAAGAAGCAATGCAATGTGATTCAAATACGAAAGAATTGACATGTATCATGTATGCAGATAATAGTACATGTGTTGTGACAGGCCGATATATCTCTTATCTATATCTATACTATCTTGGAATCCAAATGATCTTGTGCAGCCTTCTCACTACAACCAGCATTTCTTAACTTTAGTTGGATTACTCGGCCGTTGTAAGAGTAAATAATTAGGCAATTATTTAGGTCTTGTGATGTTCTATGCTCAGTAAGAGCTTTTTAATTTCAGATTTGTTGACGAAGGCAATAAGGAATATTCTATGCAAAGTGTTGTTTGATCTTTTGTGGTGTACTTGAATGCTTTATGAGCAAGCACGGGACAATACGATCTACTCAAAAATGTTTTGAATAAATACACCACATGAATGAAGTACTTACGAATACTAGGCGAATCAGAAAGTTCCAAATGTGGAGCTGCATCTTTCTGTCCAGATCCATAGCTTACAGCCATGTACATCAGGGACCTAGCTACATCTCCACGCACCTGAAGAAAGTAAAAAAAAAAAACCTGGAAACGTTGGTACACCGAGTTGTGAAACCTTACAAGAACAATTGTTCTTCACAAGGTCAAAGCTGATATAAGTCTACCACTGGTATTCATGTGCTGATGTGCTATTGGACTTGCACTGGTTGCAATTGACATTCCAACTAATTTAGTACTCCCTCCGTACGAAAATATAAGACAATTTTGCAGCTTAATTTGAACTGCAAAACGTCTTATATTTTGGTACGGGGAGAGTAACAAAACTTCAATCCCATTTTTACACTAGTAGAAAACAGGGCTTTCGTTCCGGCATGGCAAGCCCATTAGTCCCGGTTCAGTCACGAATCGGGACCCATGGGGCATTCGTCCCGGTTCGTGAGCCCAGGGGGCCGGCCGGGGCCTTGTGGGCATTGGTCCCGGTTCGCATGGAACCATTTGTCCCGGTTCGAGGCACGAACCGGGACTAATGGGCCTCGCTCCTGGCCCACAACCATTGGTCCCGGTTCTTGGCATGAACCGGGACAGAAGGCCCGGATTTAGTACCGGTTCTAGCCACGAACTGGGACAAATGAGCTGCCTATATATACCCCATCGCCGCAGCAGAGCACTCCACAGTGCTCTATTTTTCTGGCCGTCGAGGGGAGGGCATTTGGGTGCTCTAGCTCACCTCTTATGCACATGAGGTGTTCGATGAAATGTCTGAGCCACACTAGTTAATCTTTCTCCTCTCGAAACTCGACCTCCGAGCTCCATTTTCCCCGAGATTTGTCTAGGTTTAGCGGTCCGTCACGTCCCGTCCCCGTCTTCACCGCCGTCGATCGCCCGCGCCGATCTCGTCGCCAGCACCACCGTGGTGAGCCTCTTGTTCTTATCTTCTTTCTGAAAGAAAAAAGTTCTTACTTCAGATAGATACTTGTCTAATTTTGTTACTTTTATTATTCCTTCTTATTATATAGTGCGATGGTTTTGGTATCCGCCCCCGTCGGCCCTCGTCCTGTCTATGATTCGGATGTGGTATATATTATCTTTATAACTATTGGTTCATTTATTGTTTATGAAAATTATGCCGACCAACGTGACATAGATTTTATTTATCTAGGAGGTATGTGAACCGGAAATTCCAACCGACCCTATTGTCGAGAGGTTAAATTTAGTTGAAGAAGAAAACAATTTCTTGAAGGAAAAAATAAAAAAATTGAGGAGGAGAAGATGATATTGGAGTTGCATGTTGCGGATGTCGTCGATGATCACAAGATCAAGATGGATGCAATGCGCTTGAAGATTAGAAAGATTAGAAAATATGCCATTCATAACGAGGCTTGGTATCATTATGCCGTTGGATCAATTGTTACCTTGATTGCGATTATGATCGCATTTGTTTTCGCATTGAAATGTTTTACATAGTTTCAATGTATGGTTTAATTAATTAGATGCTCTGGAGAGCTATATGTTGTTAGATGAGAACTATGTATGTACTTTGGTTTTAATGTGATGATGAACTTCTATTAATTTGGTCACTTAATTATCTATTCATGATGTTCTGTAATGGTTTTTGACATACTTAATTATATATAATGCACGCAGATGAACCGGCAATGGATGTACGGTGACAGACACACCTCCGAGTACATTAAGGGCGTGCATGATTTTCTCGAAGTGGCTGAGGCAAACAAGCAGAATGGTTTTATGTGTTGTCCATGCCCTACATGTGGGAATACGAAGTCTTACTCTGACCGGAAAATCCTTCACACCCACCTGCTTTACAAGGGTTTCATGCCACACTATAATGTTTGGACGAGGCACGGAGAAATAGGGGTTATGATGGAAGACGACGAAGAAGAAGAGGACGATGACAACTATGTGCCCCCTGAATACGGTGATGCTGAAACGGGGGAAGCTGCTAAAGATCAAGAGGAACCAGACGATGTGCCCAATGATGCTGCAACGGGGGAAGCTGCTGAAGATCAAGAGGAACCAGTGCCCGATGATGATGATCTCCGCCGGGTCATTGTCAATGCAAGGACGCAATGCGAAAGTCAAAAGGAGAAGCTAAAGTTCGATCGCATGTTAGAGGATCACAAAAAAGGGTTGTACCCCAATTGCGAAGATGGCAACACAAAGCTCGGTACCGTACTGGAATTGCTGCAGTGGAAGGCAGAGAATGCTGTGCCTGACAAAGGATTTGAGAAGCTATTGAAAATATTGAAGAAGAAGCTTCCAAAGGATAACGAATTGCCCGACAGTACATACGCAGCAAAGAAGGTCGTATGCCCTCTAGGATTGGAGGTGCAGAAGATACATGCATGCCCTAATGACTGCATCCTCTACCGCGGTGCGTACAAGGATCTGAATGCATGCCCGGTATGCGGTGCATTGCGGTATAAGATCAGACGAGATGACCCTGGTGATGTTGACGGCGAGCCCCCAGGAAGAGGGTTCCTGCGAAGGTGATGTGGTATGCTCCTATAATACCACGGTTGAAATGTCTGTTCAGAAACGAAGAGCATGCCAAGTTGATGCGATGGCACAGTGAGGACCGTAAGAAAGACGGGAAGTTGAGAGCACCCGCTGACGGGTCGCAGTGGAGAAAAATCGAGAGAAAGTACTGGGCTGAGTTTGCAGCTGACCCACGGAACGTATGGTTTGGTTTAAGCGCGGATGGCATTAATCCTTTCGGGGAGCAGAGCAGCAATCACATCACCTGGCCCGTGACTCTATGTATGTATAACCTTCCTCCTTGGATGTGCATGAAGCGGAAGTTCATTATGATGCCAGTTCTCATCCAAGGCCCTAAGCAACCCGGCAACGACATTGATGTGTACATAAGGCCATTAGTTGAAGAACTTTTACAGCTGTGGAATGGAAACGGTGTACGTACGTGGGATGAGCACAAACAGGAGGAATTTAACCTGCACGCGTTGCTGTTTGTAACCATCAACGATTGGCCCGCTCTCAGTAACCTTTTAGGACAGACAAACAAGGGATACCACGCATGCACGCACTGTTTAGATGACACTGAAAGTATATACCTGGACAAATGCAGGAAGAATGTGTACCTGGGCCATCGTCGATTTCTTCCGACCAACCATCAATGTCGAAAGAAAGGCAAGCATTTCAAAGGCGAGGCAGATCACCGGAAGAAGCCCGCCATGCGTACCGGTGATCACGTACTTGCTATGGTCAATGATTTACACGTAATCTTTGAAAAGGGTCCCGGTGGACTAGCTGTTCCGGATGACGCTGAGGGACACGCACCCATGTGGAAGAAGAAATCTATATTTTGGGACCTACCCTACTGGAAAGACCTAGAGGTCCGCTCTTCAATCGACGTGATGCACGTGACGAAGAACCTTTGCGTGAACTTGCTAGGCTTCTTGGGCGTGTATGGGAAGACAAAAGATACACCTGAGGCACGGGAGGACCTGCAACATTTGCACGAAAAAGACGGCATGCCTCCGAAGCACTATGAAGGTCGTGCCAGCTACGCTCTTACGAAAGAAGAGAAAGAAATCTTCTTTGAATGCCTGCTCAGTATGAAGGTCCCGACTGCTTCTCGTCGAATATAAAGGGAATAATAAATATGCCAGAGAAAAAGTTTCAGAACCTAAAGTCTCATGACTGCCACGTGATTATGACGCAACTGCTTCCGGTTGCATTGAGGGGGCTTCTACCGGAAAACGTCCGATTAGCCATTGTGAAGCTATGTGCATTCCTCAATGCAATCTCTCAGAAGGTGATCGATCCAAAAATCATACCAAGGCTAAGGAGTGATGTGGCGCAATGTCTTGTCAGTTTCGAGCTGGTGTTCCCACCATCCTTCTTCAATATCATGACGCACGTCCTAGTTCATCTAGTCGACGAGATTGTCATTCTGGGGCCTGTATTTCTACACAATATGTTCCCCTTTGAGAGGTTCATGGGAGTCCTAAAGAAATATGTCCGTAACCGCGCTAGGCCAGAAGGAAGCATCTCCATGGGCCATCAAACAGAGGATGTCATTGGGTTTTGTGTTGACTTCATTCCTGGCCTTAAGGAGATAGGTCTCCCTAAATCACGGTATGAGGGGAGACTGACTGGAAAAGGCACGCTAGGAGCGGACTCAATAATATGCAGGGATGGGCATTCTTGGTCTCAAGCACACTACACAGTTCTATAGAACTCTACCTTGGTGACCCCGTATGTCGATGAACACAAGAACAGTCTGCGCTCCAAACACCCGGAGCAGTGTGACGACTGGATTACATGTGAACACATCAGGACTTTCAGCAGTTGGTTGGAAACATGTCTCAGAGGTGACACCACTGTTTGTGATGAGTTGTACTCGTTGTCCAGGGGACCATCTTCGACTGTATTGACTTACAAAGGATACGAGATAAATGGGAATACATTTTACACGATCGCCCAAGATCAAAAGAGCAACAACCAAAACAGCGGTGTCTGCTTTGATGCAGCAACCGAGAGGGGAAAGGACACATATTATGGTTACATAATGGACATATGGGAACTTGACTACGGACATGATTTTAAGGTCCCTTTGTTTAAGTGCAAATGGGTCAATCTGTCAGGAGGCGGGGTACAGGTAGACCCATAGTACGGAATGACAACAGTGGATCTGAACAATCTTGGGTACACTGACGAACCGTTCGTCCTAGCCAATGATGTGGCACAGGTTATCTATGTGAAGGACATGTCTACCAGACCGAGAAAAAGAAAAGATAAGGAAGCGAATACATCATACGATGAGCCAAAGCGCCACATAGTTCTTTCAGGAAAAAGGGACATTGTGGGAGTGGAGGGCAAGACAGACATGTCTGAAGATTATGAAAAGTTTCATGAAATTCCTCCCTTCAAAGTCAAGGCTGACCCAAGCATCCTGATAAACGATGAAGATTATCCATGGTTACGGCGCAATAAGCAAATGACACAAGCGAAGAACAAGTGAAGACTTTCTCAGGCAACTATTATGATGATACCATGCCAACTTTGTAACAGACGAGTATGATACCATTGTCCGTTTTATACACGAAGTGCATCTAGTTTTTGCCGTAACCCTCTCAACTTTCTTGCACATCCTATGTGGATGAAATGATGATACCATGCCAACTTTCAACCTTTTCAGAGTTCATTTGAAATGCTTTTCAATTTTAGGGTCTTATAGCTCAAAATAATTAGTAAATGCATGAAAAATGGTGCATGAAAAATAACAAATAAAATAAATAAGTAATTAGAAACAAAATAATATAAACTTTATTAAAATATATAAGTAGAAACAAAATAAAATAAACTTTAATAAAATTTATGAAACTAAAATTAACAAAGTATTTTCTGTTCAAAACATTATAAGAAACCTCTAGTATTATTGAAACTAAAATCATATAAAAATGATGCAACTAAAATTATCGAAGTATTTTCTGTTCAAAATCGTTAAAAGCAAAAAGAATTTTCATAAAGAACTTTTTTTGATAGAAACTTTAATAGCAAAAAGAATTATCATAAAATAAAATAAATAAGTCATTAGAAACAAAATAAAATAAAATAAATAAGTATTTTGTTGTAAGTAGAAACAAAATAAAATAAATAAAGCAAAAAAGAAAACAAAAAAACTGGGAAAAAATAAAAAATGCCACCTACTAGGCCACCACGGCCTGAATACGACTAGAAACCCATCCATGGGTCAGGATTTAGGCCCACAGAAGGCCCAGCAGGCCCACAGGCATAGCAGTGCAAGATTAGGCCCAGAGGCCTGCAGTTCGGAGGAGTTCAATGAAGATGGCGAGGCAGGGCTTATAAACAGGTCCTGCCGCTCCTCGGCTAGCGAGGTGGGACTAAACATCCCACCGCACCGCGGCTTTGGCACGCGCATGACATTGGTTCCGGTTGGTGCCACGAACCGGGACCAATGCACACCTTTGGTCCCGGTTCGTAGCACCAACCGGAACCAATGCCCCCCTTTAGTCCCAGTTGATGCCACCAACCGGGACCAAAGGCCGCCGCTTCCCGCCCTTTGGGCTGCTGAAAAGAGACCTTTGGTCCCGGTTGGTGGCACCAACCGGGACTAAAGGGGGGACATTGGTCCCGGTTGGTGCCACGGACCGGGACCAAAGCTCTGGGTATATAACCAACACTTGTGAAAATTTTCATCTTCATCTCGCAGTTGCCCCTGATGACCCCTCGACGACATCGACGCCGCCAGGCTGCCCCGCCGCCGCCCCCGCCGTCGCCGTCGCCCGCGCCCGTCGTCGCCGTCGCCGCGCGCCGTCCCTGCCCCGACGCGCGCCGCCCCTTCCCCGCGCCCTCGCCCGTCGCCATCGCCCGCGCCCGTCGTCGCCGTCGCCCGCGCCCTCGCCGTCGCCGCGCCCTCGCCTGACGTCGTCGTCGCGCGCCGCTCCTGCCCCGATGTATTTTTTAGATATATGTATTTTTTATGTATGTATGTATTTTTTACATGTTTTTTGTATGTATGTATGTATTTTTTTAATTGTAATGATGTTTTAAAAATACATATATGCCAAAGTTAGATTTTTAGAAAAGTTTGTAAAAAATACATCAAAGTTAGGAAAATTTAGAATGTGCTAAATATGTCAAAAATGTCAAAAATGATGGTTAGATTTTTGTGGTTCTAAAAGAGTTAATGATGTTAATTTTTGTGGTTGTAAAAGAGTTAGGAAAATTTAGAATGTGCTAAATATGTCAAAAATGTTTTTTTGTTCATAGAATTTTTTTTGTTCATATACATAAAGTTTTTATATATGACTGTGGATATATGAGCAATGATGATCCATGGATGTATGCATTGATATATATGAGAAACAATGTTCATAGAATATTTACCAAGTATATATGTATTTTTGTTCATAGCATTTTTTCCATTTATATATGTATGTGGCTATAGATGGATATATATGAGAAATGATGATCCATGGAAAAGTTTTATATATGCAAAAGTTACATTTTTAGAAAAGTTTTATATATCTAGCTAGGAAAGGAAGAAGAAGAAAAAGAAGGAGAGGAAAAACGAAAATAAGAAGAGGAAGAAAGGAGAAGAAGAGGAGAAATAAAAAAGAAGAGGAAAAAAGAAGAAAAAGAAGAGGAGAAGAAAAAAGGAATGGAGGAGAAGAAAAAATAGAATATCTATTTTTTCTTCTTCTCCTCCATTCCTTTCTTCTTCTCCTCTTTTTTTCTTCTTTTTTTCTTCGATCTTCTCCTCTATTCCTTTCTTCTTCTCCTCTTTTTATTTCTTCTTTTTTTCTTCAATCTTCTCCTCTATTAATATCTTCTTCTCCTCTTTTTATTTCTTTTTCGTCTTCTTATTTTTTATCGGATATGTCGTTGTCGATATACCCCGTGTCCCGATAAATTCAACACGGGGGGGGGGGGGGGGTCGACCTACCCCCTCCCCGATAACATTATTTTCCCATGTATGTATGTCGTCGTTGTCGATATAACCCCCTCCCGGATAACTTCGACCGTGATAACTTGTACCACGGGAGCACCCCCCGGCCCTCTCGCTCGACCAAAACTCTCGAGGACACCCAAACCCTAGAAAAAAACGATGTCGGTCTCCTACCCCCTCCCGCCGCGCCCCTACCCTTGAAGCGTTGCCGAGGCCACCCCAAACCCGGAATAAGCTAGGTCTACGTTTGCACTAATATATCCACCTACTGTCATGTTTGTGTAATAATTGCCATGTTGTAATATTTGCAGAAACAATGGAGCACGGACGAGACGAGGAAGCAGAAGAGGTGTTGGGGGACATAATCTTAGCCGGAGGTGATATCTTGTCGTATCTTAACGACAATGATGGTCTGGAAGAACAGGGTGAAGAAGCAGGCTACGGTGATCGAACAGTGGAGGAGGAAAGAGATGATTATGATGGCTCCGGTGACCCAATGCTGGTGCAAGAAGGAGCCCGTGGTGACGGCTCCCGTGACCGAACATAGTCCAGCCAGGTAAATATATTAGTTAAGCCTGTGCTGACTAGCTAATTGATGCATTCATTTTTTTGGTATGTACACATATTAATTAACTCTCGTCTTTCTTCTTTTTTCTAGCCCTCCGGATCGAGCACAACTTCGGTAAAGAGATGAGGCCCCAAGAGAAAGTTGCGCTCGGATGAAAGGTTTGAGATCACAGCAATCGCGCGCGACGGCCAACCGATTGAACCCATCCGGACAAAGGAAGCATTTGCTGCTCAGTGCGGGGTTCTTGTTAGGGACAAGTTCCCGATCAGCATCCACCAATGGTATAAGCCTAAGAAGGAAGACCCTGAGGTGTCTTATGTCAATGATATGCAGAAAGATGATCTTTGGACTGAGCTGAAGGCAAATTTCACCCTACCGCCAGAGGAGGATCCGGAGAAGCCAGTTAAAGAGCAATTAATCAAGTCTCATGCTCTTAAGAAGATGGCAGACCTATTCAGGAGGTGGAAGAATGAGCTGAAAACGTTTGTCGACAAAGAAGAGACACCAAAATTCATCGGCCGGTATGAGAAGATCAGAGATCACTGGCCCGCATTTGTGGCCCACAAGACATCGGAAAAGAGTAAGAAGATGTCAGGGACAAACAAGAAGAATGCTGCGAAGAAGAAGCTTCACCATCGCACGGGGTCAGGTGGCTACCTCAAAGCCCGGCCTAAGTGGGCCAAGGCTGAGAATGATCTGCTTGATAAAGGGATCGACCCAGAGACATTGAACTGGCCAGACCGTTGCCGGACTTGGTTGTTCGGGGCTGGCGGAAAATTGACCCTGTATCAGGGAGGTGCATTTGGACGGACGAGCTTTTGAGAATACCAGTCAAGAGGCTTCAGCACTATATCGATGCAGCGCAGCAAGGGACGTTCATTCCAGACAGAGAGAACGACGAGCTCATAATGGCCCTCGGGAATCCTGAGCACCCTGGACGGACACGAGGCACGCCAGGCTCCGTTCCGTGGAAGGCTGGTTTTCCGGACGCAGGCGGTTACAAAAGCCAGGAGAGGAGGAAAAAAGTGGAGCAGACCCAAATTCAGAAGCTGCACGAAAGGGTTCAAGCGCTAGAGGAACGAGACGCCAATCGACATGCCGAAACTACCCCCGAAGCTACCCCGCCATCTCAGCGGAGAAGCAGCGTGGCTTCCACCGAGCTGCTTCAGCCGGAGCATGTCTTGACGGCTCCTACTAGCTACCCCGTGGATGCTATCACGGAGTCTCAACATTGTCACCTTATGACGCAATGGCAGAACTTCAAAGTCAAGGCGGCTGTTGGCTCTGTTTTACCTCCTGAACCCGGCGCAACCTACCACTGCCGGCCGATTCTAGAAGGATATGCTAGGGTGATGGTGGATGAAATAACGGAGGGATTTGAGGACCTCCGGCTTGACCACCCTACCGGTGAAGGGGAGACTCGGCTGGGTTCTGCTCTGAAGACTCCATGCCTATGGCGGAAGGAGCTCATCAACCTTCCGAACTGGACGCCTCCGGCGAGTAAGGGCACTCCGCCTCCTCCTCCGGCGAGTGATCAGGGCACTCAGCCTCCTTCTCCGGCGCGTGGCGGCACTCCGCCTCCTCCTCCACCTCCTCCTCCGCCTCCTCCTCCACCTCCTCCTCCGCCTCCTCCTCCAGCGAGTGATCAGGGCACTCAGCCTCCTTCTCCGGCGCGTGGCGGCACTCCGCCTCCTTCTCCGCCTGCGCCGGCACACCAGAGCAGCCAGCCTCCTCCTTCTCCGCCTCGTCAACAAGGGCGGAAGAGACCCGCCGCCGCTCCGGCTGCTCCGGCGCGTCGTAGTCCTTCTCCTCCGCCTCGTAAGCAAGGAAAGAAGATAGCCGCAGCCGCTCTGTCTGCTCTGCCGGCGTCTAGCAGTACAGCCAGAGGCGGGAGGCAATACAGATTCGGTCCTTCTCTGAAGACTCCAGAGAAGTTACCATACGAGAGGACCGAGAAGGAAACCAGGAAGATCGTGCGAGCCGAAGTGACGAACTTCTTTGAAGGGGTGAAAGCAAATAAACATCCACCTCCGGAGGAGAAGGTAGATCCGGTGAAAGCGAAGCGCACTCTGGCTGCCCTGACAAAACCACCAAAGTCTCCGCCGAAAGGCAACTATGAGCGCATTATTGCAAAGACCTTTGCCGAAGCGGAGCGGTCAGGAAGTACTGTCAGTGATCAAAGGTTAAAAGAACGACGAGCTGGGAAAAAAATTGCCCAGCTCGGCGAACAAGCGAACCAATCGTGCCCCCCGCTCAAGGTGTCTAGCGACATCGTCGCTAATGATCCGAGGATGGTGCCCGGTTATAGCAATCTTGGAGATTACCTGCCCGACGATGTACATTATGATATCTTTGAGGTGGACGAACACAAATACCATTACGGGAAGCCTCTCATCAAAGATGAAAGATCTCTAACAACGATGATGCGAAGATTACATGATTGGTACATGAAAACCTGCAGAGAGTCTGGGGGGGGGATACTTTGACGCTGAGAGTTAAACCGGAGCATGACCTCGTTGGAATTGAATTGTTGAATGATCCATTTGAGGAGTTCTTCCAGTTTTTCAATCAAAAGGCCCTCAATAAATCAACGGTCACTTGCTACTGTCTGTAAGTAGTACTACTTCTGTCATTAAGTCTCTCTATATAGGTCAGCTCTTTCATTGCATGTATTTATAATTATCCTCACTATATTATGCAGATTGAAGATCGCCGAATTGAAGAAAAGACAAATCGGTGATATTGGGTTCATTAACACAAATCTCATAGATGCAACTGAGGTTAAATATCATGCCGAAAATACCGAGGCCAACTTGCTATGATCGTTGGTAATAAATGAAAACAAAGATATAATACGCTTTCCTTACAACTTCAAGTGAGTGTTACTGTCTTGTGCATATTCGGTTTCCCTTATTAGTCCAGGTTATAGTAATGTAATTGATGACTTATGCATGCGTGTGCAGCTTCCACTATATTCTCCTAGAGATTAAGCTTGAGCAGGGAGTAGTAACCGTCTTAGACTCGAGACGAAAAGATCCCCAGGACTATGCGGACATGACTCAAATGCTCGAGAAGTAAGTTAAATCGATCATTATCCACCATATCAGCAACTTTGTTCATTTCCTGATATCAAGTAATTATTTTCTTTGTCTGGCAGGGTTTGGAGAAAATTCACCAAAAAAGCTCCGGGACTGCCGAAGAAGCTGCAATTTAAACACCCGAAAGTAAGTACTATAGTAGCATGTTCCGCGCATCTCCTAGTGATTCAAGCGCTAGTTTCATCAATACCATTTAGCATGCTTGCTTATCAGTTTGATTAACCTCTATTTCTTGTAAAGTGGTTGTGGCAGGAACCCGGGAATAATTACTGTGGATACTACGTTTGCGAGTCCATCCGCTACACGACCTGTGAGCGGGGCTACTCTGACGAACAATATGAAGTGCGTAAGCAATAATATTTACAATTTTATTTTATTACCATCATTTGTGTTGAGTTTCATTTATTCATATATATATGTATTGACCCCCTTCTTCAAATTAGATGTTTCGGAAGCGGGATGAACTCCTAGCACCAGATCGTATGCGAGCAATTCAAGAGGAATTGGCGGCATTCTTCCTTGACCACGTGATCGCTGAAAACGGAGAATACTATGTGGACCCTGTGTTCTTACAATTTAATTAGGAGATTATATTGTAAGAGATAATTATTGTATATATGTAGCCGGTAGTGTCGGATAGATATACGAGAACTTGTTGTTCAACCAATCTCTCGGAGAAGGAGAGGTGGTCGATATCACTTCTCTCTGTATGCATATGTTCATGACGATCTTCTGTTTCCTTCATTTGATTACTAGCTAGCGTGTCTAGTCCTCTCCATACGTATATAGTACGTAGCGTCGACCAAGCACGGAGATAAGAGAGGACACTTCTCTCTATTAATTAGCTAGCTAACACAATATATGAAACACCTAAATTAACCCCCCAAAACCCCCAACCCCTCTTAAAAAAAAACAAAAACCCCAGCCCCTGAAATGCTGACACGTGGATGCCTATTGGTCCCGGTTAGTGCCACCAATCGGGACCAAAGGCCCTCCTGCCTGGGCTTGCCGCACCTGCCACGTGGAGGCCCATCTGTCCCGGTTCGTGTAAGAACCGGGACTAAAGGGTTAGGGCATTAGTAACGACCCTTTAGTCCCGGTTCAAAAACCGGGACAAAAGGCCCTTACCAACTGGGACAATAGGCCCTTTTTCTACTAGTGTTAGAACAAGACCCTCCTATTTATGGCATATAAGTGCAGTTCTCAGTTCTTGCAACTAAACGTATTACTCCCTCCGTTTGTTTTTATAAGACGTTTTAGACAGCTTGCTTTGTACTGTTTTGAACAGTGTCTGAATGTCTAAAACGTCTTATAAAAATGAACAGAGGTAGTACTAAAAATGAATATTATAGGTCATATAAAATGTGACACAAATATGGATGAACAATCTGGATAGCACATGTGTGTTTCATTATTTGGACAAAGGTTTTTAATACCTGAAAAGGGGGTGCCCATCTTTCACTGTCTGTTTCAGTGTCAGGTGCAGCTTCACGATTTGCTGGCCTTGCACATTTTTTCGACGTCGCAGCACATCCTCCATAATACTTGTTTCCCCTGGACGAATTCACTGAAACAGGATTTGTATATCCAGATAAGCATTTGTTTCTCCTCAAGCAAAAAAGCGAACCATTAAATCTGCCACTGATGGAGCACTGTTATCATACTGAAAGAGGAGTTCTCTATGCTCATGGGGTACTTTGGATCAACCACACCGTACAAACCAACTGACCATTGGCATCCGCAGGACGAATGTTGTGCAGATCGGTTAGAGAAGGACGGCGTTTTAGCCCGTATGATCGCGGCCAGAGGTGTTCTCCTACACAACAAAATGCACAAAATATGGCTGGGAAATAAGAGAAGGAAAAAATGAACCCATCCTGTCTTGACAAGTCGAGCAAAATTTCAGAATGCAATTATGCAACTCACTGTTCCATCCATCCGGCTTGCCTGCCAAGAGCTTCGGCACAGCTCTCTGCGAGTATATCTCGATCCTGAAACAAGCACCGGAGCTTAGACCAGTGAGTAACGGAGAGCAAGTACGTAGTGATATACTACTAGATTGTTAGAGAGAAGCATACACTTCAGAGGACGCTTCTGGGTGGTCTGCGTCAGCTGCATCGAGAATCTTGAGCGCCTCCCACACCTACTAAAGATCCATCCATCACTTGTAATCATTGTCTGTTCATTCCAACTCAGATGCATTTCATCAATTAAGCACGGAATCAGATAGCTAGAGGCAAACCAACATCTTTGTAGCGCAGTGAGGCGTGAGGCGAGACGACGGCGCCGAGCTTCGCCATCAGCCCGTCACCGGAGAAGCCCTCCAGCCCCCCGTAGTAGCTCTGGACGTCTTCGCAAGGATACGGGGTACTCGGCTTCAGACGCTCGCCGATGGAGGACGCATGGGCAGGGATGATATGTGGAGGACAGAGCGCGAGCGCTAGAGCGGCGGCGAGCGCGCGGAGGCACCATGGCACCCATGGCCGGCGGCTGGAGCGCGCGGGTCGCGGTGAGGACAAGACAGACCGGGGTGGTTCGGGGACGGTTTTCTTGACGCATCGAGCGAGGGTTTGGCGGGAGACAGCAGGGGAGCGGATTGTTCTACCAGAGAGCGTGCCGGGAGCTGGGGAGAAGACAACGGCGGCGAAGGCCAACATTTCTTGGTCGCCGCCCGCGGCGGCTGCCGTTCAAAGGTTCCTCTTATCTCGAAAATGTCCAAACCTCGTGAGCCATTCATTAATTACTTGAAGAGATAAACACCCAAATACATTACTCCGTAATATTCCCTTCGTCCCATAATATGAAAGCGATGGGATGAAGAAAATTATTATTAAGTAAAAAGTAAACAATGCAACAGAAAATGATATAAAAAATAAGGATCATCAAAAACATAAAATTAGATAAAAAATTTATGGATCGTCTTCTTCCTTTTATTTTTTATGAACACAGTTCAATTAAAGTCACTCACATATGCTCACCTTTATAGACGCATACATAACGATCTTTTTTTATAGTACACTGTTTGTGGAGCTTGAAAAATACATTGAACTAACAGTAAAGAAAGAGCCGTCTGCAAATGGCCTTGTCAATACCAGATTTCGCAATAGTCATTCGCTGCTAGAAACAAGATCTAGTAACTATTTAAGAAATATCAGTTGGACATCACCCACACAATGCACGCTTGCGACAATTCACTACTACTTCAAAGGGTAAGGACGGAACCTTACTAAAGCTGGCCACGAAGGCTCGCCACAACGACGAGGCAACAAACCGGCTGAGTGTCAATAGATGGTGGTTGGGGGTTAGTCCTAGTTGTGGGTCGTCAAGGGGGCAATGCCTGCATTACGACGTCGTCATAAATATCTCTACTCCTAATTGGGTAGTTGGTAGGTCATCTTGTCGTTTTGAACCCCCACCCCCTCGCACGATCGCCCCCCTCCGATTTTTCTCTTCAATCACCGCCCCTCTTCTGATTTTTTTGGCCCAACCAGCCCTCCAGTCCAGCCTACTCAACCACAAGAACTGAAAATGCATAGAGAGAGAATTCCTACTTACAACATCTCCAGTAGTTCGTCACTTCACGCGCTACTTAGAAGTTTTTTTAAGTCAGCACTCGCCACTTTCTTCTCGTGTCTTTGTATCAAATGATATTACCCCCGCTCCCGTGAGGTGCTGCCGCGCCGCGCCTGGGCGTCCCCGCCTCCCTCCTCCGGCCCCCCTTCCACGACTCTTCTCTTCGCCGCCGCCGGCCACGACGCCAGGGCAAAGCCCGTGTGGCTCGGCGGCGGCGGCGGCCTTCTTCTTGCGCGTCAATTGCTCAAGATCGTTGTGGAGGTTCCGATCTTTGATCTCCTCGGTGGTGATGGAGGACAACGACGACTGGAGTGTGGCGACGAGTCTGTAGCCGCAGCGGCAGGTGGTGGCGGCGGACATGTTGCAGCTGCTCAACCTCCGATTCGGCTCCAGACCGCGGTGGCGCTCCTGGTCTTGATCTGCATCACGAGGACTCCCGGGGCGGCAACCCTGGGCTTGGCGGTGGTGGCCATCTCCTCCGTCGGAGGTGGTTGGATCTCGAGATCCGTCATCTAGTCCCGGCTGCGAGTCGGAGAGACATAGTTGCCGGTGAAAACCGAGCCAACGGCGGGCGATGGCGGCGTTTTGCGCCGTTACCTTGATGAAGGCATCGTCGTGTAACTATTGTCGACCCACTCGAGCTGCTCCAGGGAAAACCCTAGGATCCGATCTTTCTGAGCGGACGATGGTGGCACTGCGGTGTTGTTTCTCTCTTGGCAACATCGTTTGGAGCAGCGCATGAAAACAGAGGTAGGAGGTGAAGCGGCTTTGTCTTGCACAGAGCTTCGGTGGAGATGTCAAGTCATGCCTAGTTGACAGGTGCTACGCTTTGTCATGCATGTTCAACAGATGCTACGCATGCCAGATCTTCCAAGGACTTCAAGTTGTGTCGGCTGGTGGTACTTGGCAGCATGATCATGCGGTGTACCCGTGGCGACTACGACGTGCTTAGCAGTTTTTGCGGAGGGAGGTGGTGCCGTTGGACGCCGTGGTGGCGTCGACGGATGGCCGGACTGGTAAGGATGATGCGGATCTCTTTCCTGAAGATGAGTCAGTGGTTTGATGATGATGACGGCTTTTAAAACGTGTGCATATGGTGTATGCTTTAGATTTGCTGCATCGACTGTAGGTTCTGATACATTATGCGGATGGATCAACGATAACACCGGTTTTAGATATGGGGAGTGAGACACTCCACATTATCGAGTTTGTAGGTGTGAGTGGGGGCTTCTGGTGGCTTGATGTATATTCTTGTCTGCCCTTAGTGAAATAATTAATAAAGATGGTTGCATGCATCAATTAATTCAGATGCAAGGGTTTTAACCTCCTTTTCTAAAAATAAATAAATCATTCAAATGATGTTACCTGAATTTTGATGGATTGGATTTCTATGCCTCATACGACCGAGGAACTTTTCATGGGTTCTTGCGTTCTATCTAAACGAGTATTCTTACGGGACTATTTTGTACCAGCAAACCTGTTTGATTTTTCAAATATGTAAGATTTCTGTATCTTTCTTATTCATGTGTTTTAGGCCGGTGACCAAAGAAATGCATGGGACAACCGGTGGGGGTGGGGTGGGGGGGGGGGGGGACTTGTATGAGGTCTTACATTTAGGTGAGATCATGAGATCAATCTAAAAAAAATCATATTTGAACATTTCAAAAATATCTGAAATTATTTAGCAACATCCATGTTGGATATGTCTACAACTCCGAAAAAATCAGCTCAAAACTTGATGTACATTTAGATATTCAAAAAAAGACAAATTCAAATGTGAATAGTACTTTGCCACTATTCACATCCGATTTTGTCTTTTTTGTTTCTACTAATATAAATTGAACTAGGAGCTGATTTCTTTGAGATTGTACATCAAACATTGATGTGTGTCTATAAAAAAGTTTAGAATGATTGAACATGTATTTCTTTTTAAAATCGATTTCATGGATGTCACCTAATGTGAGATCTAACACTGAGGGCGATGGTGGGAGCACAGTGCATGTGGTCGGAGTACCCTCGTAAAAGTCGTGTGCTCCTCCATGACATTGAGTTCCCTCTCTTCTTCCTCCCCTTCATCGGTATGTTAGCAATGTTTGGTTTCCTTCCTAACATGATGATGACACGAGGATTGTATACACTGAGTGATGCTAAGAAAACTCTAAAATGAATAATGGTGTTGGCGTCCCCGTGGGCGTCACTGGCCTCTTTGGAGGCGTCGTCTTCTGGTTCTCATATTGTGTCCACATATGGCAATTTCTTTGAGTGACAAGTTGGCTTTCCGGTTGAAGCGGTGGCACATCATTTCATTGTTTTGCATGTTCACCTCTTTGTAGATGACGAGTGTAGGAGGACCGACATTCCTTTATCTTTGGTTGTAGAAGGAGTAAGGAGTACGGGTGAGGGAGTCCTGGATTAAGGGGTCCTCGGGCGTCCGGGCTGTTGGACATGGGCCGGACTGATCGTCCGTGAAGATACAAGACATAAGACTCTCTCCCGTGTCCGGATGGGACTTTCCTTGGCGTGGATGGTAAGCCTGGCATTCGGATACGAAGATTCCTTTTTGTGTAACTGACTTTGTACAACCCTAGCCCCCTCCGGTGTCTATATAAACCGGAGGGTTTAGTCCGTAGAGGCAATCACAATCATACAGGCTAGACTTCTAGGGTTTTAGCCATTACGATCTCGTGGTAGATCAACTCTTATAATACTCATATTCATCAATATCAATCAAGCAGGAAGTAGGGTATTACCTCCATAGAGAGGGCCCGAACCTGGGTAAACATCGTGTCCCCTGTCTCCTGTTACCAATGACCTTAGACGCACAGTTCGGGACCCCCTACCCGAGATCCGCCGGTTTTGACACCGACATTGGTGCTTTCATTGAGAGTTCCTCTGTGTCGTCGCTAGAAGGTTCGATGGCCCCGTCAATCATCTACAACAATGATGCCCTGAGGAAGGCTTTCCTCCCCGGCCAGATCTTTGTGTTCGGCGGCTTCGCACTACGGGCCAACTCACTTGGCCATCTAGAGCAGATCGACAGCTACGCCCCAGGTCACCAGATTAGTTTTGGAAATCTGGACTGTGTCGCTGATATGATATCCGAGGAGACTTGATCTTCCAAGGATTCGCGTCCCCAACCTCCGCTCTGGCCTTAGATCCGGAGCATATCGCCAGGTCCGAAGACGGGCTCCCTGAGCTCGCCGGACTATCTGCGGCCACTATGCCCATTGTGGAGAGCCGGGGAAGTAGTGTCGCTGGCAACCATCATGAAGCCGGACCCTTCTCCGGACACTGGCTCTGAATCCTCGGAGTCAGCATTGTGTGAGTTCGGCCAAGGAGTCTCCTTCTCGCCGTACTCCACGGGCTCTCTTCTCTCGGGCCAAACCTCGCCTTTAAGCGAGGCTCTGGACTTAATGCGATCCCTTGTCATAACAGAGGAGCAACGTCCGAACTATGCCCAGCCCGGACTAGGGACTGAGAGCAGGGAATTTTACGTCCCACCCACCACCCACTTTATAGCCACTATCGAGGACTTAACCGACATGCTCGATTACGGCTCTGAATACATCGATGGTATGGACGACGATGCCGGAGAAGAGCAGGCCCAAAACCCGCCGTTTACCGGACGCTGGACGGCCACCTCTTCATATGACGTGTACATGGTGGATACACCCAAAGAAAATAGCGGCGATGACAAGGAAGATCCAGTCGAGGATAAACCTCCTGAGATACAGCCAAAGCGCCGACGTAAGCGGCGCCGCTCTAAGTCACGCCGTGGAAAAGACAGCAATATTGGCACAGGAGAAAACAATACTCTAGATGATGCCGAGGACAATGAAGACCCCGTTGAGCCAACCTCCGAACAGGACGAACGGGAAGATGGGCGAGTCAGCCCTGATGAACAGGACGTAAACGAAGACTCGGAGGACAGTAATTATCTTCCGCTCTCCGAGCATGAGGTGAGCCTCGGAAACGAGGATTGTATCCTGCCTGAGGAACCTCTCGAGCAGGAGCGCTTTAAGCGCCGGCTAATAGCCACTGCAAGGAGCCTGAAAAAGAAGCAGCAGCAGCTTCAAGCTGATCAAGATCTGCTCAACGATAGATGGACTAACGTCCTGGCAGCCGAGGAATACGACCTCGAGCGCCCAACCAAAAGTTACTCGAAGCGCAAATTGCTACCTCAATTCGATAACGAGGCACTTGAGCCCGTACCATCAGCGCGTAATGCGGCTGATCGACCACGACATGGCCAGGACAAAGCGGCAACTCAAGCCGAACACCAGCCCGTACTACCTCACCGTCAAGGCAGAGATAAAACAGCTTGGGGATATACATATGACCTGCGGCAGGACCTGGACAGTAGAGCAGGACAGACCAGATCAATCTACGGATCGCGGGGGCATGCCCCGACATGCGACGACGGCTATCTAGCCGGACATGACAAGCATACTCACGCCCGGGCCGAAAACCGCAGACGGACTCCATCCGAGCTATGTCGTGACGTGGCCTGATATAGAGGCGCCGCACACCCCCTTTGCTTCACTGATGAAGTAATGGAGCACGAATTCCCAGAAGGGTTCCCGTGAACATCGAATCATATGATGGGACAACAGACCCCGCGGTATGGATCGAAGATTTTCTTCTCCATATTCATATGGCCCGCGGTGATGATCTTCATGCCATCAAATACCTCCCACTAAAACTCAAGGGACCAGCTCGGCACTGGTTGAACAGCCTGCCCGAAAACTTCATTGGCAGCTGGGAGGACCTGGAAGACGCCTTCCGCGATAACTTCCAGGGTACATACGTCCGACCTCCGGATGCCGATGACCTAAGTCAAAGAGTCCAACAGCCCAGAGAGTCAGCCAGGAAATTCTGGACTAGGTTCTTAACTAAAAAGAACCATATCGTCGACTGTCCGGATGCCGAAGCCCTAGCGGCCTTTAAACACAGCATCCGCGACGAATGGCTAGCCCGACACCTCGATCAGGAAAAGCCGAAGTCCATGGCAGCCCTCACGACACTCATGACCCGCTTTTGTGCGGGCGAAGATAGTTGGCTAGCCCGTAGCAATAACAATGCAAGCGAACCTGGCACCTCTGAAGCCAGAAATAGCAACGGCAAGCCCCGACGCAACAGACACAAGCGTCGAAGCAACGATAACAATACCGATGACATGGCGGTCAACGCCGGATTCAGTGGCTCCAAGTCCGGCCAGTGGAAGAAGCCATTTAAAAGGAACAATCCAGGCTCATCCAGCTTGGACCGCATACTCGATCGTCCGTGTAAGTTACACGACACCCCCGATAAGCCAGCTAATCATACCAACAGAAGCTGTTGGGTCTTTAAGCAGGCCGGCAAGTTAAATGCCGAGAACAAGGAGAAGTGGTCGGAAAGTGAGGACGATGACAAGGAGCCCCGTCCACCGAACACAGGGGGACAGAAGAAGTTTCCCCCTCAGGTAAAAACGGTGAACATGATATACGCTACCCATATCCCAAAGAGGGAGCGCAAATGCGCGCTCAGGGACGTCTATGCGATAGAGCCAGTCGCCCCAAAATTCAATCCATGGTTGTCATGCCTGATCACCTTCGATCGCAGGGACCATCTGACCAGTATCCATCATGGCGGTTCAGCCGCACTGGTCCTCGACCCAATAATTGATGGATTCCACCTCACGCGAGTCCTCATTGACGGTGGCAGCAGCCTCAACCTGCTCTATCAGGATACAGTGCGCAAAATGGGCATCGATGCATCAAGGATCAAGCCCACAAAAACTACCTTTAAAGGAGTTATACCAGGTGTAGAGGCCCGCTGCATGGGCTCAATCACATTGGAGGTCGTCTTCGGATCCCTGGACAACTTCCGAAGTGAAGAGTTGATCTTCGATATCGTCCCCTTCCGCAATGGCTATCACGCACTGCTCGGACGAACCGCATTCGCTCGATTCAATGCGGTGCTGCACTATGCTTATCTCAAGCTCAAGATGCCCGGACCACGCGGCGTCATAACAGTCAATGGAAACACGGAGCGCTCCCTCCGTACCGAGGAGCACACCGCGGCCCTGGCAGCAGAAGTATAGAGCGGCCTTTTAAGGCAGAATTTTAATTCAGCGGCCAAGCTCCCGGACACTGTCAAAGGAGTCCGGACTATTCCGCAGCATGACAATCCGGCTCATAAGGAGTTAGACTAGCAATTCGACCTCCGTCTCAGTCCCGACCAAGTGGCGGCATACGTACCGCGCATACATAACTACGCACTAAAAATACCATGGGCAGAGACGGAGGCATAACCAGACCATGGTCCATAATACGGCTCGACCTTCCCTGGACACACATACTTTCTCTTTTCTTTTTATCCTTTTCAGGTTTCTTTTCCACAGGCCCCTCGCGGCGGCCTGCTCATCGGTCCTTTCGAAGGACGGATACACCAAGGCGGCAAGTAGCACAGACGCGTGGGGGGAATCTCTAGATGTTTTTCTCGACGATCATTCTACCTGTTTTCAGGACCCGCACGCAAGCTCCCCCCTTGATCTTGGCATGTTAAATAGCCCGGTTGCGTATCGCACTATTTGTACAAATACGCTTTGACGTATTAATCAAATTATAATGAAAACAGTTTGCGGCCCAACATATGTGGCATTAGCTTACTACTTCATTTTTCGCTATTCTTATCGATTGCACCCGTACACTTTGGTATGCTTTGGATTCGCCAGGGGCTTCATTATGCTCCATACTACGGCAACAAAGTCCGAACACCTTTTACAGTACAGTTTGGCACCCCGAATTTTAGCATTATATGCATTGGCTCCGAATCATGTCTCTGGTCAATAGTTGGGTTGCCCGGCTCCTGTGCTTGCTAGCTTACGTTCCGTCCTATCGGTTAGGGTAGTAAAGGGAGAACTACTCGCGATTGTGTTTCTGGTTTACCCGAGCAAACACCTTAGTAGAGAAAGCCGAAAACTGACTGTCATGATGCGGCGAGAGCTGGTCAACTGTTCGGAGGTTACAAATCTTTTCCGATTTTTTCCGCATTATGTGACGGATCGGGTGTTTACAGCACCCTAGTCCGGATTAAATGCTAACTAGGGGCTGCGCCTACATTTTTATTGTCAAACTTCTATGGCTAAGTGAGGGTGATAAAGCCACATAGTCCAATTGCCTGGTTCGTTGCGCTAAACACCTCCTTCAAGGACCAAATTCTTGGACCAAGAGTGTTTAGATTCCATCCCGAACACCCCCGTACTACCTACGTGGGGGCTGACACCGACGACTGGCCAACTCTCAGATTTAATAAAAACAGCCACACAGGAGGCAAAAATTTAAAATTTAAAACAACAAGCATTATATTACATAACAACTTTGTTTCATAATACAGGAAGGGACAATATGAATGACTTCATTCAAAGATAATGTCTTTTGAACACTGGCCCTCTACAATGCCAGATCCCTTCAGGACATCATCAAAATACCGCTCGGGCGTGCGGTGCTCCTTGCCAGCGGGCGGTCCCTCGGTCGCGAGCTTGACGGAGTTCATCTTCTCCCACTGCACTTTGACACGGGTGAAGGCCATCCGCGCACCCTCGATGCAGACTGACCGCTTGATGACGTCAAGCCAGGGGCAGGCATTGACCAGCCGCTTCATGAGCCCGAAGTAGTTGCTGGGTATGGCTTCGGCAGGCCATAGCCGGATTATCAAATCCTTCATGGCTAGTTTGGCCACCTATGCAGTTCGACCAGCTGTTTTAGCTGATCGCCAAAGGGCACCGGATGTTCTGGCGCAAGGTATTGCGACCAGAACAGCTTCTCCGTCGAGCTCCCCTCTTCGGCTCGGAAGAACTCCGCAGCATCGCCAACACTGCGCGGTAAATCCGCAAATGCTCCTGGAGAACTCCAAATCCGGGTTAGTAAGAGATACCTCTTCTTCACATATTTGCTCTGCATAATGAAGGCCTTACCCGCTGCGATTTTTCTGGCCTCTTGGATTTCCTGGAGGGCGCCCTGGGCTTCAACCAGGGCATCTTGTGCGCTTTGGTGAGCCTTGGCGAGTTTGGTCTCTTGATCCGCAATATTGCGCTCCAAGGACTCGCATTTCTTCACGGCGTCCTGGAGCTCCTGCTGGACCTAATCAACACTAGCCTCGTGTTTTTCATGGGCGGCTTGCTCCTTTGCCGCTTTCTTTTGGGCCTCGGCCAGCGCCTTCTTGAGGGTCTCCACCTTGGTCACCGCTCCTACAAATATCGTGGCACTCTGATCAACACAAATAATTCATATCTCTCTATATCTGAGTAGGTCATTACATACCTTGCTTATCCTCCAGCTGCTTTCTTGTTCGGCCGAGCTCCTCCTCGGCCCGCTCTAGCCTCTGCTTCAGTCCAGAGACTTTGGCAGCATGAGAGGTCGCAGCCAGCAACGACGCCTGCTTATTTCACATAGACATGTGTGGTTAGTATCCTGCGAAATTATTTGATCCTCTGTCCGGCTTTTCTTTCCGAACACCGGACAGAGTCTCAGGGGCTACTGTCTATACTATGACATTCATTTTGTATTGCGTCGCTTACCTCAAAGCCTGTTAGAAGGCTAGTGCAGGCTTCGGTCAGTCCGCTCTTAACGGACTGAACCCTCTCAACCATCGTACCCATAAGGATATGGTGTTCCTCAACAATGGAAGCGCCTTGCAGCGCTTCCAGCAGATTATCCGGTGCCACCGGATGGACAGAGGTCACCGGCGGAATAAGCTCACCTCCTCCTTTCGAAGGAGGCTTCTTGCCTGATTCCGGAGCCGTGTGGGTCTCCGAAATGGTATTCGGCTGGGGCCCGAATTGGATATGGCCCCCATCGCCAGTCTCCATGGGGATTTGCTCCCCCATGTGTCCGGCGGCCGAGGGGTCACCCTCTTGCGCCACCCTGACGGCCTCCTGAACCTCTCTCTGGCCTGGGAAGGTCCTTCGGGACAGCACCTCGGCGTCGCCCTTTGATGTCTACTACACAACCTTCTTCTTATAGACGTTGTTTGGCCTTCAAGTGCAGAGGTTTGTAGGATAGTAGCAAATTTCCCTCAAGTGGATGACCTAAGGTTTATCAATCCGTGGGAGGCGTAGGATGAAGATGGTCTCTCTCAAACAACCTTGCAACCAAATAACAAAGAGTCTCTTGTGTCCCCAACACACCCAATACAATGGTAAATTGTATAGGTGCACTAGTTCGGCGAAGAGATGATGATACAAGTGCAATATGGATGGTAGATATAGGCTTTTGTAATCTGAAAATATAAAAACAGCAAGGTAAGTAATGATAAAAGTGAGCGTAAACGGTATTGCAATGCTAGGAAACAAGGCCTAGGGTTCATACTTTCACTAGTGCAAGTTCTCTCATCAATAATAACATAATTGGATCATATAACTATCCCTCAACATGCAACAAAGAGTCACTCCAAAGTCACTAATAGCAGAGAAAAAACGAAGAGATTATTGTAGGGTACGAAACCACCTCAAAGTTATTCTTTCGGATCGATCTACAATAGAGTTCGTACTAGAATAACACCTTAAGACACAAATCAACCAAAACCCTAATGTCACCTAGATACTCCAATGTCACCTCAAGTATCCGTGGGTATGATTATACGATATGCATCAAACAATCTCAGATTCATCTATTCAAGCAATACATAGAACTTCAAAGAGTGCCCCAAAGTTTCTACCGGAGAATCAAGACGAAAACGTGTGCCAACCCCTATGCATAAGTTCACGAGCGGAACCCCCAAGTTGATCACCAAAACATACATCAACTGGACCACGTGAATATCCCATTGTCACCACAGATAAGCACATGCAAGACATACATCAAGTGTTCTCAAATCCTTAAAGACTCAATCCGATAAGATTACTTCAAAGGGAAAACTCAATCCGTTACAAGAGAGTAGAGGGGGAGAAACATCATAGGATCCAACTATAATAGCAAAGCTCGCGATACATCAAGATCGTATCACCTCAAGAACACGAGAGAGAGAGATCAAACACATAGCTACTGGTACATACCCTCAGCCCCGAGGGTGAACTATTCCCTCCTCGTCATGGAGAGCGCCGGGATGATGAAGATGGTCACCGGTGAGGGTTCCCCCCTCCGGCAGACTACCGGAACAGGGTCCCGATTGGTTTTTGGTGGCTACAGAGGCTTGCGGCGGCGGAACTCCCGATCTATTCTGTTTCCCGATGTTTTTAGGGTATATGGATATATATAGGCGAAAGAAGTCGGTTAGGGAAGCCACGAGGGGCCCACGAGGGTGGGGGGCGCGCCTCCCTGCCTCGTGGCTTCCTCGAAGCTTTCCTGACGTCTACTCCAAGTCTCCTGGATTGCTTCCGTTCCAAAAATAACTCTCCCGAAGGTTTCATTCAGTTTGGACTCCGTTTGATATTCCTTTTCTTCGAAACACTGAAATAGGCAGGAAAACAACAATTTGGGCTGGGCCTCCGGTTAATAGGTTAGTCCCAAAAATAATATAAAAGTGTTTAGTAAAGCCCATAAACATCCAAAACAGATAATATAATAGCATGAATACTTCATAAATTATAGATACGTTGGAGACGTATCACCCTTGGCCTTGGGAGAGGAAGCCGCTGGCGGCGACTCGCTGTCCATTGCCTTTGAATCCAGCGAACCCCCCGATGAGGATCGCTGGGAGCTGTCGTGGGCCGGACTACATTGCATAATTCAACATGTTAGAACTATGAAGTAAAGGAGTTGGACATATGAGGGTGTCAGCGCCTTCGAGTACTTACGATTCGGCCAGGGGCTTACCCCTGGGGCGCCACTCCGAGCTGCTGTCGGTGTCCATTGCGGAGTTGTCCGCGAGGGAAGCCTTCCCCTTGTTGGACGCTTCGGCCTCCAGACGCGTGGAGGCCGTCCTCTTATTTCTCCCCCCTCAGGGGGAGTTGCTTTCTTCTTCCTCCTCTTCCTCGTCGTCGGTGGCGGGAGGGGAGTGGGTTTCGGCGTCTTCGGACATCACGTCCGAAGTGCCCTTATGGCGGAGGCCACCTCTGGTCCCCTTGGCCTTCTTCTTGGCCTTCTTCTCCAGCGCTTCATCTTCGTTAGAAGTGGAATTGCTGGGTCTTCGGGCAGTGGAGCCGGACACTTGACCATCTCCACCTTCTTTGTCCAGCCCTGAAAAAGTAAGATGGGGAAGCTCAGACATTCTCCTCGAGTATATAAGTAAAGGATACACCTTGAAAACACGAAAAAACTTACCGGACTGGCGGGATGGGTCCGGTTGTACCCATGGTCTTCGGTCTCCTTCGGCCACGTCTCATTGGCTTTGAAGAGCACCTTCCAAATGCCTTCGTGCGTAACGCCGAAGAAATGTTGCAGGGTTTGGTGCTTGGCCGGATCGAACTCCCACAAATTGCAGGTCCGGCTTTGGCATGGAAGGATCCGGCGAAAAAGCATCACCTGGATCACATTGACAAGCTTGATGTTCTTGTCGACCATGCTCTTGATGCGCATCTGCAGCGCTGTCAGCTCGTCCGACGAGGCCCAGTCCAGGCCCTTCTCTAGGCAGGAGGTGAGCCGCATTGGGGCCCCGGACCTGAATTCGGGAGCCGCGGCCCAGGTGGCATCGCGGGGCTCTGTGACATAGAACCACTGCTGTTGCCACCCTTTGACGGTTTCCACGAAGGTACCCTTGGGCCATATGACGTTGGGCATCTTGCTCACCATGGTGCCTCCGCACTCTGCTTGCTGGCCATCCACCACCTTTGGCTTCACGTTGAAGATCTTTAACCACAGTCCGAAGTGGGGTGAGATACGGAGGAAGGCCTCGCACACGACAATAAATGCCGAGATGTTGAGGAAGGATGTGGGGGCCAGATCATGGAAATCCAGCCCGTAGTAGAACATGAGTCCGCGGACGAATGGGTGGAGAGGAAATCCCAACCCGCGGACGAAGTGTGGGATGAACACTACCCTCTCATGGGGCTCCGGGGTGGGGACGATCTGTCCCTTGGCCGGAAGCTGGTGGGCGACTTCCTTGGCCAAATACCCGACCTCCCGGAGCTTGGTGATGTCCTTCTCCTTGACGGAGGAGACCATCCACTTGCCCTGCGCTCCGGATCCAGACATGATCGGAGTGCTTTCTTGAGGCAGAAAGGATGAGTACTTGGGCGCCGGAGCTCGAGAATGGGTGGGCAGAGAGAGAGAAAGAGAAGGCGTGGGTGAAAAGGGTGAATCCTTATCTCCTTTTAAAGGAAGCGAATATCAAGCGCCTCCCCACTCGCCTTAAAACTCGCCTATTCCCCAAGGGCCGTTTAGACGACACGGTTGAATTACCCACGCCCGTATTGATGAGAATCCCGCAATGAGGAGACACGATCTCTGCTTTGACAAGACATGCCAATAAAACCGCATCACGAAATATGGAGCGGGAGGCTAAAAAATGGTTCGAAATAATGACCGGGCAGGGACGTGATGTCACGCTACAAAAGTTGTCAGCAGATTGGACTCGTTAAATATTATACTCTCTGCGGTTGTGTGTGGTACTTGTTTTGCAGAACCGGGCACGTTTTCTATGTTCGAAGGTCGCTTTGAAGTGATCGGAGGAGGAACCCGCCTTGCAATGCCGAAGACAATCTGCGCGCCGGACACCTCGTCATTGAAGCCTGGTTCAGGGGCTACTGAGGGAGTCCTGGATTAAGGGGCCCTCGGGCGTACGGCCTGTTGGACATGGGCCGGACTGATGGGCCGTGAAGATACAAGACAGAAGACTCTCTCCCGTGTCCGGATGGGACTCTCCTTGGCGTGGATGGCAAGCCTGGCGTTCGGATATGAAGATTCCTTTCTCTGTAACCGACTTTGTACAACCCTAGTCCCCTTCGGTGTCTATATAAACCGGAGGGTTTAGTCCGTAGAGGCAATCACAATCATACATGCTAGACTTCTAGGGGTTTAGCCATTACGATCTCGTGGTAGATCAACTCTTGTAATACTCATATTCATCAATATCAATCAAGAAGGAAGTAGGGTATTACCTCCATAGAGAGGGCCCGAACCTGGGTAAACATCGTGTCCCCTGTCTCCTGTTACCATCGACCTTAGTCGCACAGTTCGAGACCCCCTACCCGAGATCCGCCGGTTTTGACACCGACAACGGGCAATGTTCATATATATATTTTTAAACTTGTGTTGATGTAATGGTTGTCTCATCGGTAACTGCTATCGAGCCCATGCTCATCTGTCCGGATGAAGTGTAAACTAAAAAAAAAGCAGATTTATTAAATAAAATTTTGTAAAAAAATTGGCATCCAAGATCACCGGGTGCACAACGTGTGTGCAAATGTTCATGGTGTTTGGACATCCAGCGAGGTAATGGCAAAAAACAAAATTAGGTCTAAATAACACGTTTTTTTTTCAAAGTATCTTTGAGAGCCAAATTTTATGCAACTATCTCCACGAATGCCCAAACACCACGAAGTTTTGCAAGCATATTGCGCACCCGAGTATCTTGGTGCCAAAATTTTCAATATTTTTGAATTGTTTTACTACTTTAACTATTTTACTGTTCATGAGCGAAAGCATATGAGCTTGAGATCCGAATTGCACTATCCTATATGTCCTTGTCTGTTGTCGTTGTATAGGCTGAGTTGCCAAGTTTTCTACCTTTCATCCTTTGTTGCATGAAATAAAACTAGAGGCTAACGTACGGTTCTTCGCTCCGTTGTTCACTTGCGGGGTTATCTTTTCTCGTTTTGGTTTTATAGATGTTGCAGTTTGAGTTTTAATTATGTGTTGGTGGTGTTTTTTTCCATTTATATATCGTGCTAGGGTGCTGCTAGAGACGAATTTTATTGGAGAGTGAAGTTGCCCGGTACATGATTGAGGTGTCCTTGAACATTTTGACATCAGTGTCAGCCGACAATCGCCGTGTGAGCCCTTGGGAGCTCTTATCCCACATAAAAACTTTGGAATTAGTACTCTAACATTCACATGGGCCGGCCCACGAAGCCCCCGCTCGCTTAGCTCGACCCCTCTACTTCAGTAGCTCGTTTAGCACCTTTTCCTTACTCCACAGCTCTATTTTAGAAAGCCGACTATTATTTAAAAAAGTGTTAAATCTAAAGATGTTTACGGGTACTAAAATATCATAGACTTCTAAAATAGTGCCAACTAGAAAACAATGATTTTAAAGAAATGTTCAGGAATTCAAAAAATATTCATGGATTTCAAATTATTTGTAAATTTGAGACAAGATTGCAAATTTAAAAATAGATAAACTTTAAAATTGTTTGTGAACTTTAAAAGTATTCATGCATTTCAGATATGTTCGAGGATTTTAAATAATGTTAACAAATTAAATAATGTGAAAAAGAAAATTAAGATAAAGAGAAGAAAACCCAGAAAAAAAACAGACCAACAACCGAGGACACACACCCTTACGGACTGGCCCACGTGATGCCATAACCCGACACACCAAGGTTCATGAATTAAAATGTGAAAAAAAGAATGAGAAGAAATCCTGAGAATAGGAAATTAATGCAAATAGAAGTAAATAGAAACCCGCAATCAACAAGACACACACTCTTATTGGACCGCAACGTCCCCATGGTTTTCGACGCATTAGAAGACTATAAATCTAGGAAGCTTAGAGCATCTCTAGCCGCATCCCTAATAAGGCCCCCTAGGCGATTTTTCGGCCGCCGGCGCTGAAAAATCGGACAAGTCGCGTCCCCAAGGGCCCAGTTTTCGCCAGCTCAGGCCGAAATTGGCGCCAGCGGACCTAGGCCGAACCCGGCGCACCCCCCGGCCGAATCGTTTTTGCGCGAAAATCGGCGGGCCCTCATTGGTAGTGACTCGGCTCTTCTCGCCGCTTCGTCGTCCTCATCGCCTCGGTTCCCGCGGCGGAATCAATGCCAAAGCTGCCGCGCGCTGCCGCGCCGGTCAGCCTCCTCCATTGATGCCTCACGGGCGGCGCAGTGAAAATGGTACGCGGCGCGTCCCTCGCCCGCCACGCGTACAAACGGCGGCCACGCGTACGCGCGGCGCCTCTGCCTATATAAGCCGTCCCCCCGAGCGCGCCGGTGAAGCACAGAATCTCCACCGCCGACGCCCCGTTCCACCGCCGTTCCTCCCCTCTCCTCTCGCCTTCTCCAGTTTAACCATGGCCGAGCGCTTCCCAGGCGATGGCGCGGCGGCGAACGGCTTCGGCCGCCGACACCTGCACGAGGACGAAGCTCGGCTCCTCTACGAGGCCGAGTACCTGGTCCCGCTGGACATGCGGGTGCCCGGGGCGTGGAGGATCAGCGCCGGCGGGGTCCCGGTGCCACCACCGCCCACCGGGGCGGCGCGGCGTGCGAAGATCGCGCGTATCCGCGCCTCTCTGCCGCGGGCGGCAAGGGAAGGTCCACGGTACGTCCCCGACAGCCCGCTGTGGGAGCCCTACTTCCGTCCCCGCCACGCCGAGCAGCTCGAGGCCACCAAAGGCGTCGTGCCCTCCGGAAGGCTCAACTCCGAGGGCCGCCGCCGATGGTGGGGCGTGCCCGGGCGCACACTGGAGGCCGTCCTCGAGTACATCCACGCCCAGGCTGGAGTACCACGCTCCCTCGTCCTTCTCTCGTCGACGTGGGAGCTCGTGGATGCCGATGCGCATGGACCCGGGGGCGTCCTCCTCCTCGTCCGGCCGCTCGTCCGGCTTTCCCTGCCTCCGCCCCGTAAGGCCGGAGCCCCAGGACACGCGTGTCAGCCAGCGCACCCGCAGCTCCGGCGTCCGCATCGACGACTCCACCCCCGCCTCTGGCCGCCTCGTCCTTGTCAGGCCGAAGCCGGAGCCCGGCCTCCCCGCGGAGTACGAGGAGATAGCCCGGCGCGGCTTCTCTGGCGAGGAGGCCCTACGGTGGGCGCGGGACGACTACCTCCGCGACGAGATGGTCCGGCAGCGCCGGGCCCTGGAGGAGATAGCCGCCCGCAAGCGTGGGCGCGAGGACGAGCACGGCGTGGTGATCCTCGACAGCGACGAGGACGAGGACGCCCCCGGACCGTCCAACCCGCCGCGCCAACTTGGGGAGGGGTGCAGCAGGGACGGCGGCCGCGGAGGAGGCGACGACGACGACGGCGGCGGCGACTACACGGAGTTCTACAGCCTCCTCGCATGTAGAGCTTCAAGGACGGCGGGCGGCGAGGAGCGGCGAGGGAGACAGCGGGCCTAGTAGCGTATTTTTTCTTTTTTTTTAAATATTTTAAATATGTATGAACTCGCCGAAGTTTGGTTGAATTTGCGCCGTGTTTGTGCCGGATTTTAGTTTTCAAAAAAAGTGGGCGCCGCGACTGGGGGGCATCACGCCCCCAGCACGCGGTTTGCGCCGGTGCGCTCCCGGGGGCGATTTTTAGCACCTCCTGGGAGGCCAACGGCTGGAGATGCTTTTAGAACATCAACAATCGGTCTCCTCAAACTCTGCTCAAACATCTAGGCGAACAATCCCGTGAATGCCAGAATAGAGAAGGAAAAAGGCCACCCTACTGTACTCTTCACTTTGTCCCCATATATTTAGACTGTCCGTAAATCGTCATACTCAATCTATATATGAGGAGGATATGTGGATGTCCGAACATGTTCAGGTAGTGCGCTATATAGGATTGGCCTGTCATGGACCACATTTTCACTTTCTTTATTCTTTTTTTTCTTTCTTCATCCTCACCAATTATATGCATGTGACCATGTGACCGAACAAGTAGGGGAAAAATGAGGAGCATGGGTGGACAAATACGGGCTCAAAGCGGACACACTTAGACGTAGAAGCAAATTTGCCCATTGTGACTTTAATTAATAGATAGATGACCTATTTTGTTTTAAAAAAAGAACTTTACACACAAGAAACATCAGTTGATGATTCGTTTTGGAGTCAACTGACAATGAGAGAACAGCTTACCAATGATAATCAAGTAAACAAGATTACAAAATAAATAAAAAATGAAACAATCGCTAAGTCCACGACACGTATAGCTCAAATCCTCAAACCCTCTCCTGGGACACCTCGTGGGGAGCTTTCTCCGGCCATTGTCGGTCGCCCGCACGGGCATCGCCGCGGCATATAAGAGGCAGCAAGAGAGGCCCATGGCCAGGCCAGCGAGCACCCACAGGCCGACCTTGAGCGCTTGGTTCGGCGTCGCATTGGCGACCCACGCCGCGATGATGCACCCCAGTGCCAATGAGGCCGCCCACATGGGCAACCAGTGCCGCCGCCGCTCGGGCGCGGCCGCCCGGTTGTCCTCGCGCCGCAGGAGCACGAGCTTCCGGAGGCAGCAGCAGAGCGCCACGAGGAGGTAGGTGGTGGTGACCACGAGCCCGAGGTCGCGCGCCCAGTACGGCCCTGACGTTAAGCTGCCGGTGACGACGAGCGAGAGGATCGCCGGCACCGCCCGGCCACCCCCGCCCTTCGCCGGGCCCTGGACCTCGCCCGGCTGCACCACCTGCGGCTGTGGCTCTGCCGCGACGAGGAAGGAGGTCTCGGCGGGCTCCGCCATGCGGGAAGGCCGTGAGCTTAAAATAAATGCAGCTCTGCCGGCGTGGTGGGCGTTCACCTGTTGCGAGCGGCGTGGAGGACTCTTGCTCTCCGTCTCGTTTTTGTCCATGAATCCGGCTCCGACTAGAACTTGATTCCGATTCTTAGACCTCGATCACCCCTCCTCTCAATAAGTAGCACCATCAGTCCTAGATAGGATTAGGAGTACGCCTGTGTGAGGTCGCACAAGACCCACCATGTTGCAGGAAGGCTATTACGAAGCCTCCTTGCGTCCGCCGGCCTTGGATGATGCGCCGGCGGCGACAGAGTGGAACTCGGGGGAAGTCCTCCTCGACCGCTTCGCTTACATGGTCGACCAGGAAAACCGTACCTCCACCCGCCGCCGCCTCGCGTCTCCTACTTGTCCTGCCACGCCTCCTGCCCGAACGACGACGGAGAAGAAGAAGACACCCGCTTGTTCTTCCGCGAGCCTTTCGTGTTCGCCGCGGAGGGTAACCTCGCCGTCATCACCCTCTGCCACGGGCACATCTGTCCCTCCGCCTTCGGGTCCAAGAAGGACAACTACGAATACTTGGTCTACCAGGCACCATCCTCGCCGGCGGGGGAACCGGAGCTCACCTGGGTCCCGCACATCCCCGCCCGCATGTTGCCAAGTACGGGAGTCGACTGCATCCCTTCCAGCTCGATTGGTGTCGTGCGTTACAACAGCAACATTTTCACCCATGATGCTCACCCCCTTCCCAAGGAGGATGATGCCTGTGATGCCTACAGAATCGTAGCGCTTGCCTACGACTATTACCACGACTCTGGCAATAGCCCACATGGCCCATACTACCTGTGCACGTACGACTCCAAGGCCAAGGTCTGGACCCGGAAGCCAGCTGCTATTCCACAGCCGCTGCTGCATCCCGACTATATCTGCGACATCGACATGGTCATCACCATCGGCGGCTCCAGCCGTGGCATCATGGGCTGGGTCGACCTCTGGAATGGCATACTGTTCTCTGACGTGCTTGCAGACCACACACCCTACAGCCCGCTCCGCTATGTCTCCCTTCCGAAGCCAAGGCAGCCGCAAAATTGGCTCCCTATTTCCCTGGACATTGGATGCCGCTTTCGGGACATTGTCTTTGTCAAAGACTCCGGCATCATCAGGTTCGTTGACCTGGAGATCCACACCGACCCCAACATCCCTTACTCAGAAACCCCTAGTGGCTGGACGGTTGTCACATGGATTCTGGAGGGGCCAATGAGGGTTTGGAAAACCCGGGTGGTTTGTGCTTCCGGCAGGAGCACGAACTCCATTCTCGTAATATCTCTGACTACAACTTGCCCCAGTCTCTATTTGTTACCAACCCCATTCTCAGCGCCCACGAAGATGGCTTCTTGTACCTCAGGACCAATGCCAGCCGCAGAACCTCCAGGAACTCGAGAGTGATCACTGTTGACATCAAGAAGGGGAAGCTGCTGGATGTGCAGGACTTCGATATGCAAAGACCCAACACCTACATGCGCACTGCAATCTCCAGCTATCTCGTGCCTGTAACAGCCGGAGAGTAACCCCATAGATAATTTGCTTATTAAATTGATTGTGCATTTCATAAATGTTGCATCCGCATCACCTTCCAAGATATGTGTCATAGTTTTGAACTAAGATTGTTATCGATCCGAGGAGTAATTAATTTGAATATTTAACATTATTTTGTTAAATGGTGAGTAATTAAACTCTTCCTCTCTTTCTGCATTCCCGCCCTAGCTTCTTTCCTCAACTGGACATGAGACTTCGCCCACTACTGGAATAACCCTATATATTGATGGCATTTTCTATGCCAACGACTTTTTGTCCACATGGCAAAGTTATGCCGGTGGCTTGGCCGTCGGCATAACTCTCGAATAGGAACCAACCAGGAGGCACCACATGGCACGGATATACCGACGACCTTGTCGTCAGCATATTGGCGCCATGTGTCGCCTCCTGAATGGGTGGAACGACTCGGGTACGGGCTGTTCAAAATGGAGAGAGAGGGAGAGAGAGAGAGAGAGAGAGAGAGAGAGAGAGAGAGAGAGAGAGAGAGAGAGAGAGAGATCCACCCGTAGTAAGTTGCCTCCGCCCCACCTATCAGGATATCAGGCGGCATCACTAGTCAGGAGATACCCCTAAAAAAACTAGTCATGAGGTAACAATCAAAGGCTTTGACCGGACAACAATGCAACGTTCAGGTTTTTGTGAGCAGGTGATGGTGGGCGAGGGTAAAAGTGAGCAATGTTAGTTGGCTTGGGCAAAACTGAGCACAACTAAGGAACTAGGGGCATGAAAATAGGAATTACTTGCTTTTATGCAACTATTAGTACATGCGTGTGCAATTCAGTATTAGATCAACCTTTGAGTAGTTGAATCTTATCCATGAGCAAAAATAGATTTTCAATTATTTTTTGTCCATTTAATTTATTTTCTTCTATAGTTTCAATAGCTAAGCAGCCCATAACAGTAGATGACTTGCCATATGATTTTAGTTTTTGGTCTAAAATGCACCTTGCACCAAAAAGTATTTTGATGAACTAATTTTTGTGTCAAATTAGTCGTGCCTATTAAAGTGGATTATATATATACTTGTGTATGTATAGGAGAGGAAGTTGTAGTTAACCATTTTTGCTAATTATTTAGTTGCTCTGATTGTTTGTAATAGTGATGCTTTTTTAAAGCATGAGAATGGCTATAGACACTAATAATATTGTCGGCAGCAAAGGGGATTTCTTGAGTGAGACTGTAGATGATTCGTTATTCTGTTAGTATGTTGATGAAGGGTTGGTGAGTATGATTACTTTGGTAAAGATGTTGTACATTTTTCTTGCATGTGATATCCACATCATAAATCATTGTGTGTATTGAAGATATATTAGTAATTAGTTTCTTATTCTTTTTGCAATCGCTGTTCAGTTTGTTTCATAAAAAAGGCAAGGATTGTTCTAACCAAATGCTTGCGTAAGTATCCAATTGTTTCATGTAAAATGAGCTCTAGTGATGTGTTGGAACTTAATGTATTTACTTTTATCAGCTTGCTTATTTAGTATATAGTAACTAGTATTCCGGCCCATCCGAATTTCCTTATGTTAGACACATGATGAATTTACACGTTTTAGTTACATTAAGTATAATGCAAGTTATTTCTGTGTTTAGTTACTTAGCTCGGTCGGTTTACATATTGATGTGTGTGCTACCGGATCGTACCGGTCCCAAGGTCGCCGAGTCAGCCGGCTTGCCGCCTTGTTCCTCAAGAAGGTGGAAGCGCCTCGCCTAGCCGATGGGCACGAGTCCTCGGGTCATATGGTCAATTGGATGGTGTTGTGCCTCGTTTTCCCTATCCGGGTGCCACAACATGGTCACACCCCATTGATGTTAGAGAGGTGTTGTGGATGCTCCCAAACGAAGAGCTCCTAATACACGCCTTTAGCATGCAATCGTCGCTATATCGCGCACCTGGGCTATAGCCCAATAGCCCTCTCCCTCCCTTCGATCGACTAGCTTGCTCATGTTCGATATTTTGATGGTGCGCCTCACCATTCGAGAACCCATAGATCTAGCTGAAAAAATCAGTAAAAAATGTTCACATTTGTAAAATAATCACAGATCTAAAAATGTGAATTCAAATAATATTCATGAAATTTTAAAATGATCAAGAATTTTTAAAAGCATTTATGAATATAACAATATTCATCTCTTTCAAAATGTTTATGAATTAAAAATGTTCATGAATTAAAAATGTTCATGAATTTTAGAATTATTCTTGAATTTAAAATTTCTATGTAGAAAAACTAAAACTGTACAGAAAGCCTGTTGAAAAACCTGAAAATAAAAAATAAAGCAGAACAACGTTGATGAAAACCAGAGAAAACCTGGTGTTGGTTTATTTAGAACATATAAAACTTGCTGTTCATACACGAGCGGAGAAAAAAATCGGCCTAAATGGGCCGGTCCATATCGCTTGGAGGGCCTACGAGCGTATGGTTCTGCCTTAGCGTCGAATTGGAAATTCTGCCGATCGAACGCGCCGCTAGCCACGAGAGAAGCCGGATTGTTGCAGCAGGCGGAGTCCAAGATGTTTCCGCCGCCGCCGCCATCTATCTAACCGGAGGACTCTCGGTCTCCGTCTCGTGTTGTGAATCCGTTTCTGACCAGAACCCTCTGTCTATAGGTACACTACTAGTCCAAGGCTCCTAGCCAGCCAGGAGTACGCCTGTGTGAGATCACACAAGAAAAGATCCACCATGCCGCTCAAAGGCTATTACGAAGCCTCGTTGCGTCCGCCGGCCGAGGATGATGTGTTTGCGGCGGCGGCAAAGTGGGACTGGGGGGAAGCCCTCCTCGACCGCGCCGCTTACATGGTCGACAAGGATAACCACACCTCCGCCCGCTGTCGATTCAGGCGGGACGTCCTGGACGAGAGGGAGGTGGAAATGCGGGTGACCTTGTGCCTCGCCCCGCCGCCTCTCGTCTCCTATTTCTGCTGCCACGCCTACTACACCGACGACAAAGGAGAAGACAACCGTTTGTTCATCAGCGAGCCGTCCATGTTTGCCATGGAGGGTGACCTTGCACTTGTCACCCTCTGCCACGGGAAATTCCACCCCTCCGCCATTGACGACAACAAGGGTCACTATGAATACTTGGTGTACCAGGCAGGGAAGGAGGAACTCACCCGGCTCCCGTACCCCGCCGCCGCGATGTTGCCAAACAGGAGATCCCACTGCTTCAATTCCACTTCCATTGCTGTCGTGCCTTACGGAAGCAAAATTTCTCCCAAAGATGATGGTGATGCCTACAGAATCGCAGCGCTTGGCAAGGACTATTTCCACGACCCTGCCAATGGCCCACACTGTTAGGTTGATCTCTCTCCCGTTCGAATCCAACGGGTCGAACGGGCCCCTGACTCGCGCCCTGATCGGGGGCGCCCAACCAAACCATGGTTGGTGGGCCCCTGTGACCCGCGCTATATGAACAGAGGTGGGGGCCGGGGCACGACTTACGAGGTTAATCGCTGCCACAATCCCCACCTACAATCCCTACCGATCTAGGGTTAGCGCGGTGCTCACGGGAAGCACACTACCGCCGCCATCTCTCTGCCATCACCGGCCCCTACTTTACCATGGCCGGCGCTGGATCGAGCTCGTTTGGACAAGGAGAAGGTAGGTGTACCGGAATATCTAGCCTACACGATCCAAGTGGGTCTAACAATGGTATCAGGCCATCTTGGCTAGATGATTTTCGGTAAAAAGATAAAACAGAGAAAGAAAAAGAACTCCCTACCCCCCAAGAACCCTAGACAGGGCAAAGTAAACCACCAGATTTTGGCCTTGGGCCTCACCGGCAAAGAGCGCCGCCGCATCGGCCGCGCCTGTTCCTCTCGATCCCCACACGCATCGGCAAGCCGAGGTGCGGGGACGAAGAACCACCGGAGCTACCAAGTTCGCCGGAAAAGAAAGTCAAAAGGTCAAAAGAAAGGGTGGGGGGGGCAGCACCGCGGCCAAGTCCCTCGACAGCGGCGCGCCCGCCGCAAGGGAGGACGAGCGACCGGCGAGGAGGATGGCAACGGCGCGTCCTGGCCGAGCTCCACTTCCTCTCGCTGAACCTCTCTATCTCTCTTGTGAAAACGGAAAAGGGAGGGGGAAGAGCTCGAGGAGGCGCGCGCGGCGCGGTGGTGCGATGCCGTCGCCGGTGGCCGGGCGGCCGGCCGGGGTGCATCCCCCTGATCCGCCACGCGAGGGGAAAGAAACAGAAGTGGCTAGGGTTTTCGGTCGGGAGGATCGATCGGGCCATTTTGTTCCAGCGAAAACAGCGGTCGGCCGTAGGATTGCGGTGGACGGCTGTGATCAAAACCCTAAGCCGTACCAGGCTTTTTGGGCCGAAAGAGGAGCTGGGCGCAGCCGCATGCTGGACCGCGGCCAGCAGCCGCGCAGGCGCTGGGCCGAGGCTGCAGCTGCGGGCGGCCCAGGCCGGGTTGAGGCGGCTCGGCTCGCGCGAGCGCGTGGAGGAGCAGGCCGTGGGCCGCTACGGGCCTCCCGCGCCAGCCCGAGGCCGAATGAAGTTGCGTGTCTTTTAAGTTTGTTATTTGTGCAGTTTTTGGCAGATTTCAAATAGTATTTTCTATACAATTTTTTTCCAACGAAAATTTTGTTTAGAAGATAGAAAAGTAAACAGAAAAAGTTTCTGAAAATGAAAACAGGAAATTTTCAGAAAAAGAAATTGTCATGAATTTTATAAAGAAAATTAATAAAGTTCATGATTTTATATTCGGTCATAGAAAAGTTTCTGTAAAAAGTAAAAAGTTCATGAATTTTTATTCATGTTTTTCCGCTGCGTAAATAATTAATGCTCTTTTATGAAGAAAATAAAAGTTTACATAGTATTATGTTTTTAAGAGCATGTTAAAGTGATTATTAAAATGAATATGATTATGTTATTTTTTATGACCAACGTTGTTAATAACATGATCATGTTTTTTTATTGAAATTTAAAGGTGCATTTATTTCTAATTTTTTGCCCAACGGTAATATAGATTTAATTGCATATACAATTGTATGTTTAATTTGACGAACGTTAGATTAATGCATATGATTGTTATACTGATGTCATTTAAATTGTGATTTTAGGAGGCTTTCACTTGATGAGTTGCCTAAAAGATGTTCCGACACTTAGAGGTGACAATCACACTGAGTGGAGGAAGAAAGTTGAACTGGCATTTGTCTGTGCTGATCTGGACTGGGTTCTGAATGAACCACAGCCGGTCAGACCTACGAGCCAGTAAGAGAGGCCACTGATGATGATGCTGCGTGGGCTAAAAAGAGGGGGGATTATGCTCCTTTGGAGATGTCCTACATCATAGAAAACCAAAAGTGGGTCAATGCAAACAAAAAGTGCATGGCCTTTATAAAGAATACAATTGAGAGCACCATTGTGGGCTCCATTGCAGAGTGCACTTCCGCAGGGGAGTTGCTTTCAAAGATAAAGAGCCAGTTCACTGGCTCTTCAAAGATATATGCCACCCAGGTGTTAGAGCAACTGGTGACAGAACGCTACACAGGTGGTAGTCATGGAATAAGAGAGCACATCCTCAAGATGAGCAATATGGCAGCAAAGCTAAAACCCATGGATGAGGATCTGGAGATCAAACCAAAGCTCCTGGTCCACCTGGTCATGGCTTCACTGCCAAATGAGTTTGAAGCTTTTGTTGTGAACTACAATATGTCACCTGGAACATGGGACATTGAAAAGACAATAGCAATGTGTGTCCAAGAAGAGGATAGACTCAAAGCCTCACATGGTGGTACACTCAACTATGTGAAGGGTCACAAGAAAAAGAATTACAATCAAAACAACAAAAGTTCTCCTTCAAAGCCACAAGGAAAAGCTTCCTATCAGCATCAGCGTCAGCAACAGCCTTTCCCAGTGGACAAAGACACTTGTCTCCATTGTAAGAAGACCGGGCATTACAAGAAAGACTGTCCTGATTGGCTAAAGTCAATCATGGCAAAAAGAGGGATTCCATTCGACGCGGACTACGCTAAGAAGCGAAAGACGCATTGAAGTGGCGAACGGAGTTGAAGCAGAAGTTGAAGCTGTCGGTGATATCTCCTTGGAGTTAGCTGATGGATTCAATCTTCTACTTAGAGATGTTTTATTTGTTTCATCATGTCATAGAAACTTAATAAGTGTTTCTTGTTTGGACAAAGATAATTATGAATGTTATTTTGGACATGGCAAGTGTGCCATTTGGTTAAATAATGCTTATGTGGGTGATGCTTTACTACACGATGAGCTTTATTTGTTATCACTTCGTGAAAATGTTTATTCCGTTTGCAATGTGAAAGAACATGTTTCCGCGTCGAATAAAGAACAAAAGAAAAGAAAAAGAACATTCGACTCATCGAAATTATGGCACTGTCGCTTGGGCCATATTTCAAAGGGGAGAATAGAAATATTAGTCAAAAGTGAAATTCTTCCTCCGTTAGAATTTTCAGACTTAGAACAATGCATAGATTGCGTTAAAGGAAAGTACGTAAAACAAATCAAAAAAGGTGCAATCCATAGCACAGGCACACTAGAAATCATTCACACTGATGTTTGTGGACCATTTCCGGTGAAAAGTGTGGATGGATATGACTCGTTCATAACATTCACAGATGATTACTCTCGCTATGGTTATATTTATCCAATCAAAGAAAGATCGGAAGCGTTGGATAAATTTAAAATATTCAAAGTTGAAGTTGAAAATCAGCACGATAAAAGAATAAAGATAGTAAGGTTCGACCGTGGGGGAGAGTACTACGGTCGACACACTCCATATGGCCAAGTCCCTGGACCTTTTGCGAAGTTCTTGCAGGAGACTGGCATAGTAGCCCAGTATTCAATGCCAGGCGAGCCTCAGCAAAATGGAGTAGCTGAAAGGCGCAACCGTACCCTTATGGATATGGTGCGCAGCATGATGAGTTATTCCAACTTGCCATTGGGATTATGGATGGAGGCGCTTAAAACCGCCATTCACATTCTCAATAGAGTACCAAGCAAGTCGGTGCCCAAAACACCGTACGAGCTATGGACAGGAAGGATGCCCTCCCTACAACACTTCAGGGTGTGGGGGTGCCCTGCTGAGGCCAAAATGTTTAATCCAAACATTGCAAAGTTAGATCCCAAAACAGTAAGTTGCCACTTCATTGGCTATCCAGACAGATCAAAAGGTTTTCGTTTCTACTGCCCTGACAGATATACAAAGTTTGTAGAAACGAGACATGCAGTCTTCTTAGAGGACGAAATGATGAGGGGGAGCTTGGTAGCTCGGAAAATTGATCTTGAGGAGAAGAGGGTGCATGCACCTAATCCGATGATTCAGGAGCCATTTTTCTCACTACCAGTTGCAACTCCACCCATGACAGCTATGGGGGAAGACCCGGAACCTGTCCGTCAGGAGCCGACTGAACCCGTTGTTGAGCATGAAAGGGAGGTGCAACAGCAACTTTTCGAAGAAGTGCCAGAAGTTGAGGCACAAAATGTGCCAGAAACTGAGGCCCTTAGAAGGTCTACAAGACCAAGAAAGTCAGCTATTTCTACTGACTTTAAAGTTTATAACACAGAAATGGTTCAGATGGAAAAAGATCCCACCTCATATGAAGAAGCCATGAGAAGCCCTCATTCATCGAAGTGGATGAAGGCAATGGAAGACGAGATGAAATCGATGAGTTCCAAAGATGTTTGGGACTTAGAGGAAATTCCCAAAGGAGCCAAAACAGTAGGCTGTAAATGGGTCTACAAAATTAAGTATGACTCTAAAGGGAATATAGAAAAGTATAAAGCATGACTCGTGGCAAAAGGATTTACACAAAGCGAAGGGATAGATTACAATGAGACATTTTCTCCAGTCTCATGTAAGAATTCCTTCAGAATCATAATGGCATTACTTGCTCATTTTGATTTAGAGTTACATCAAATGGATGTTAAGACGGCATTTCTGAATGGTGATTTAAAAGAAAAGGTCTACATGAAACAACCCAAGGGTTTTATCATGGAAGGCAAGGAAAATATGGGATGCCGCCTAAAGAAATCCATTTATGGATTAGGACAAGCCTCTCGGCAGTGGTATCTAAAGTTTAATCAAACAATTAAAAGTTTTGGATTCAAAGAAAATATTGAGGATAATTGCATTTATGCAAAGTTTAAAAATGGGAGATATATTTTCCTAATCTTGTATGTGGATGATATCCTGCTTGCTAGTAGTGATGTTAGTCTACTACAAGAAACAAAGAAATACTTATCCTCAAATTTTGACATAACAGATCTTGGTGAAGCATCATATGTTTTGGGCATAGAAATTCACCGAGATAGGAACAATGGAGTCTTAGGACTATCTCAGAAAGCATATTTAGAAAAGGTTCTTAGAAAGTATAATATGCATGCGAGTAAAGCCACACCTGCTCCAATAGTCAAGGGCGATAGTTTTGGGAAATTCCAATGTCCCAAGAACCAGTATGAGATCGATCAAATGAAAGCAGTACCATATGCTTCGGCAGTTGGCAGCTTACAGTATGCACAAGTGTGCACTCGCCCTGACTTAGCTTTTATCACCGGGGTACTCGATAGATATCAAGAGAATCCATGCCTAGAGCACTGGAAGATGGTAAAGAAAGCATTGCGTTATGCGCAAGGCACGAAGGACTACATGCTAATATATAGGAGAAGTGATTCCCTAGAGATAAAAGGGTATTCAGACGCAGATTTTGCGGGGGACAGAGATGATAGAAAATCCACGTCAGGATACATATTCACCCTCGCTGGGGAAGCTATTTCGTGGAAAAGCTCCAAACTGTCGATAGTTGCATCATCCACGATGTATGCAGAATTCATAGCATGCTTCGAAGCCACGGGGCAGGCGATATGGCTAAAGAAATTTGTACCCGACTTGAAAGTGGTAGATTGCATTCACAAACCACTAAAGATGTACTGTGATAATCAGCCCGCAGTATTCTATGCTCACAACAACAAGTCGAGTAATGCTGCCAAAACAATAGAGATAAGGTATTATGTTGTGAAAGATAAAATCCAGGATCAAACTATAAGTCTCGAGCATATAAGGACAAAGGATATGCTTGCGGATCCGCTAGCGAAAGGTTTACCACCCAATGTGTTCAAGGAACACTTAGCCGGCATGGGTTTAAGGGAAAGCCTTATGATTCCTGGATAGGCCCAAAAGGAACAGAATTTGTTTCTGAACATAACGTATGTTGTAGCTATATGATTCTAACGGCAATTAAGCCGTGACGATGAAACATGCTCTATGTACCAATATGTGATGAAACAAATAAACTAGAAAGTATAAAGTTAAAAGTAAAGTTGAGATCAAGGGGGAGAATGTTAGCTTGATCTCTCTCCCGTTCGAACCCAACGGGTCGAACGGGCCCCTGACTCGCGCCCTGATCGGGGGCGCCCAACCAAACCATGGTTGGTGGCCCCCTGTGACCCGCGCTATATAAACAGAGGTGGGGGCCGGGGCACGACTTACGAGGTTAATCGCTGCCACAATCCCCACCTACAATCCCTATCGATCTAGGGTTAGCGCGGTGCTCACGGGAAGCACACTGCCGCCGCCATCTCTCTGCCATCACCGGCCCCTACTTCACCATGGCCGGCGCTGGATCGAGTTCGTCTGGACAAGGAGAAGGTAGGTGTACCGGAATATCTAGCCTACACGATCCAAGTGGGTCTAACACACACTTCCTGTGCATCTACGACTCCAAGACCGGGGCCTGGACCCGACTTTATCTCAGACACGGCCATCACCATCGGCGGCTCCAGCGGCGGCATCATGGGCTGGGTCGACCTCTGGAGTGGCATGCTCCTCTCCGACGTGCTAGCCGACGACACCCCCTTCCACCAGTTCCGCTATGTCCCCCTTCCCGTGCCGAGGCAGCCGCCAAATCGCCTCCCTCTTGCCATTGACATTGCAACCGCATTTAGAGATATACAACTTTTACAATAGTTGGCATTTTTTGGAGCCGTTCGTTTGCCTCGATCTAACGGCGCATACATACGTAGTACTCGAAAGTACGCGGATGAAAGTACTCGAAAGTACTATTAGTCTAGGGGCATTTTAGTCCTAGGAAATATATGACAAGGTGGGCACCCCTCGTCCAATGCAAAACCTCCGCCCCTCTCCTCCAATGCAAAACCGCCGGCCCTCTCGTCCAATGCAAAGCCGCCGCCGTGCTCCTTCCCCTCTTCCATCACCATTGCATCCGCGGCCATCTCCTAGCCTTCTCCTCCTTCTCGCGGCCGCAACTTTGCTCTTCCCATCTTCCACATCCACCCCCTCTTCCATCCACGCAAGATCCTCGATGGAGCAGCAGATCGAGCACATCGGCGGCGGCGAGGACGCCGACTTCGTGGAGATCGCCGGCGGCGAGAACGCCGACTTCATGGAGATCGCCGGCGGCGACCAGGTCAAGATGGCCAGGTTGACGGAGATCCGTTCTTGGTTTCACAACATATTGCAGATGAACTAGACGGCAATAGCCACTTTGAAGCAAATGATGAGGAGGGAGAGGGCAAAGCTCCCCCCACCCGCACAACCGATGCACAAGGTCGAGATCCTCCTCTGGGCGATGGAGCAGGCCGATTCATCCAGCCTGTGAACCAGACATAGGTGGTGGGCGTTCAGATCCAGGGTAGAGCATCCACTGGATCAGGAACCCACGGTGCACGAGGTGCCGTTGCAGATTTTGGAGCGTCCAACCGAGTCAGAGATGACTCCAAAGTGCAAGAGGAGGAGGACAGTGGTCGCGACATCGCTTCCCCGCCGTTCTCCACGCTTCCCTCACCGCTCTCCTCGTCTGAACGACGGCCGTAGCTATGTTTAGGGTAAGATTGCTGAATTTCATTCATCATTACTTGCCACTTGCTTAATTTGATTCTCTGCAATATGTTCTTGCTACCTGTGTACTTGAGTCCGTAGCCTTTGGATGGCAGCTTAGTTTGATCGACGAGGCTGTAATGAGTCTAGGCATATAGCATTGCTATGTTTACTTGCAAAGTTTTGATGTGCTGGAGTGGTATCCATGATAGGAAATTTTGTCTGTCACCTCAAGAGTTGTGTTCAAATTACGTGATGCAATCTGTGTAAATTGAACTTGCAATATTTTGGCTGCAAGAAGTGCCTCTAGAAAAGTTCAGTACACAGTTTAGAGTGATAGACTCTGGGTTGACACTGAAATATTTCAATACTGCAAGTTTAGTAGATAGTTGTAGGCATTGAAATATTTTAGTACTGACAGCTTCACACTGAAATATTTGAGTAGTGCAATTGCAGTACACACGGGTACACACTGAAAAATTTCAGTAGTGCAATGCAATTTCAGTACACACGGGTAGACACTGAATATTTCAGTACTGCAGTTTCAGTACACGCACGCAACCCTAGAAATATTTCGGTGTAGCAATTTCAGTACACGCGCGTAGCCACTGAAATATTTCGGTGGTGCTGTTTCAGTACAAGCATATAGCCTCTGAAATATTTCGGTGGTGCACTATCAGTACACGCACGTACCCACTGAAATTTTCAGTGGTTCACTTTCAGTACACACACGTACGAAATGAAATATTTCAGTGGTGCTGTTTCAGTACACGCATGTAGCAACTAAAATATTTCAGTGGTGCTGTTTCAGTACACACACACGTAGCCACTGAAATATTTCAGTAATGCACTTTCAGTACAGAGATGTAGACACTGAAATATTTCAGTAGTGCCATGTCGGTGATCTTGCATCCAAATATTTAGGGCTTCCTAATGATTCAGCAAAAAAATAGACATAAGCAGTGAAATAATTTTTGTAGGGATGTTGGCTTACTCATGTTGCCGTGCTGTACAACCTTTTGCTTCACTTCCTGTAAGTGCTTCTTGCATGTGCTATGGCCTACATGCTGTTTATTCTCATCACAGCTGTTATTTTGCATCTTGCAAAGGTCTTATTAATTGAACATTGACTTCTATGAACTTTGTATTCAAATTCGTATCCTCCTACAGTTGTTGTGACAGATTTCCTTGGCATCTTCAAATTACCGTACTGTCATTTTTCCAATACCAACTGTATTCAATCTGAAACTTTCAGTTACTTATATGCTATAGGTGGAATCATGGATAGGTTGCTGAAGATGCTGCGCCTCACAATAAAAGTCCCTTGCTCAACCTCAACATCACAAGCTTTTTTGCATTTCTAGTTGTCTCACTATTTCATGTGATGTATTTGAATTCCAGAAGTTGTTATGCATTACAAGTTCAATCTGATAATCGTAGTACCTGCAGTCTGTGTGTTATCTGTTTTGTATGTGTGGGATCAAAATCTAATACGGTTCTGATTCCTGTTTTCATGGCCTTGATGCTAAGTTAACTACATGCTGGTCAGAGTGATCGGAGGGAAGGGTGGGGCTGGTGGGAAATATTTTAGGGTTTTATCGTCGTGATAACCCTAGAAAATTAATAAAAACGTCGAAAATCAATGGAACTAGTCATGGATGCTTCTCATGTTGGTACAAGGGTGAAGAAAGAATACATGTCCATTTGAAGCAAGTCGAGAAAAACCCGTCCTTCCACACGGACCCTTACCTCCTACCGGAACGGCCGCCGGTGAAGGATCGACAATGCGTGCTTCTCGCGTCACCTCCGAGAAGTATTCTAAGCATTTAATCGTATTAGAAAATCCATACAAATGCCGACAACCTTACCAAACTAGTCATGCTTCCTTCTCATGTTGATACAAAGAAGTGGAATTTTTTTGGGTCCATTTACATCATGTCCGGCAAGTATTTTAAGCAGTATAAATTCAAAAAATATAAAACCTTGGAAACCTAGCTTTGTTTGTGCAAGAGATCATGTGTGCCAAATTTTGGGTGATTTGGAGGTGGTCGAAAAAATCACCGCATTCCGGAGGGATCATTTGGTCTAACTTAAGCCATTTTTTGAACAAAGGTGATTTTTTCCACCACCTCCAAATCACCCAATTTCTCTATGACACGGTGACCCACATGTGCCAAACATGTCCATCAAAGAAAATTTGGAAAAAATATATATTTTACAATGCCCCCTTGAGGTATAGACCGATGTTTTGATCAGTCAGGCTAGAGGGCAGTATAAATTCAAAAAAATTCAAAAAATATAAAACCTTGGAAACCTAGCTTTGTTTGTGCAAGAGATCATGTGTGCCAAAATTGAGGTGATTTGGAGGTGGTCGAAAAAATCACCGCATTCCGGAGGGACCAGTTGGTCTAACCTAAGCCATTTTTTGAACAAAGGTGATTTTTTTCCACCACCTCCAAATCACCCAATTTCTCTATGACACGGTGACCCACATGTGCCAAACTTGTCCATGAAAGAAAATTTGGGAAAATATATTTTACAATGCCCCCTTGAGGTAGACCGATGTTTTGATCAGTCAGTCTAGAGGGCAGTATAAATTCAAAAAAATTCAAAAAATATAAAACCTTGGAAACCTAGCTTGTTTGTGCAAGAGATCATGTGTGCCAAAATTGAGGTGATTTGGAGGTGGTTGAAAAAATCACCGCATTCCGGAGGGACCATTTGGTCTAACTTAAGCCATTTTTTGAACAAAGGTGATTTTTTCCACCACCTCCAAATCACCCAATTTCTCTATGACACGGTGACCCACATGTGCCAAACATGTCCATGAAAGAAAATTTGGGAAAAAATATTTTACAATGCCCCCTTGAGGTATAGACCGATGTTTTGATCAGTCAGTCTAGAGGGCAGTATAAATTCAAAAAAATTCAAAAAAATATAAAACCTTGGACCTAGCTTTGTTTGTGCAAGAGATCATGTGTGCCAAAATTGAGGTGATTTGGAGGTGGTCGAAAAAATCACCGCATTCCGGAGGGACCATTTGGTCTTACTTAAGCCATTTTTTGAACAAAGGTGATTTTTTCCACCACCACAAATCACCCAATTTCTCTATGACACGTGACCCACATGTGCCAAACATGTCCATGAAAGAAAATTTGGAAAAAGAATATTTTACAATGCCCCCTTGAGGTATAGACCGATGTTTTGATCAGTCAGTCTAGAGGGCAGTATAATTTAAAAAAATCAAAAAATATAAAACCTTGGAAACCTAGCTTTGTTTGTGCAAGAGATCATGTGTGCCAAAATTGAGGTGATTTGGAGGTGGTCGAAAAAATCACCGCATTCCGGAGGGACCATTTGGTCTAACTTAAGCCATTTTTTGAACAAAGGTGGTTTTTTCCACCACCTCCAAATCACTCAATTTCTCTATGACACGGTGACCCACATGTGCCAAACATGTCCATGAAAGAAAATTTGTAAAAAATATATATTTTACAATGCCCCCTTGAGGTATAGACCGATGTTTTGATCAGTCAGTCTAGAGGGCAGTATAATTCAAAAAAAATTCAAAAAAATATAAAACCTTGGAAACCTAGCTTTGTTTGTGCAAGAGATCATGTGTGCCAAAATTGAGGTGATTTGGAGGTGGTCGAAAAAATCACCGCATTCCGGAAGGACCATTTGGAGGTGGTCGAAAAAACCCGTCCTTCCACACGGACCCTTACCTCCTACCCGAACGGCCGCCGGTGAAGGAGGTGAATTTTTGGACATGTTAAGAATAATTTTTCCTTGTTGTGGGCATGGCCACCCAAGTGGATCGACAACGTGCTCTTCTCGCGTCACCTCCGAGAAGTATTTTACGCATTTAATCGTATTAGAAAATCCATACAAATGCCGATAACCTTACCAAACTAGTCATGCTTCCTTCTCATGTTTTGAATCAAAGAAGTATAATTTTTTGGGTCCATTTACATCATGTCCGGCAAGTTTGTTTGTACGTGTTCTCCGTGTGTGTGAATGACATGTGGGATCCACATGTAAAAACCCCATACGCAAAAAAGAGGCCCAACCAAAGTGCCCGACGGAGTTTGGAACCTAGGGCATTAGTTTGTGATGGGGAGGGTGTTACCGCTGGGCTGATGATGCATTTTCATACAAATGACGTGCCCTCATATTTAAGAAATTCATTTGCCATACCTATCATGTGTAACCACTGCTGGTGTCCACGTGTCAGCAGTTTGAAGGGCGGCGCGGGGCATAGCGCACGCGAGGTGCACGGCGCGGGGCAAACCCCACGCGTCCACACTGTGGAAGGCCCTGGTAGGTGAGACAAATCACCCCCCTCGACCCCTCGGTAACTCCAAGAGGCAGCCGCATTCATTTTCTTCCCCAATTAGGGTAGAAAACCCTCATCCTCTCCCACTCCAGCCATACCACCTCGTCCTCTCCCAAACTGTTGAGGATATAGACCTTAGAGTCACCCGCCAGGAGGGGCCGGGTTACTCGTATGGTCGTTGCCAGAAGCCCAGAGCCAAGCTTGAAGACAATGGGCCAGAGATGGGCTAAGACCCGGATACGGCTTAAAGCCCATAGTTACAATCATTATTATGGTAGAACTTGTAGTGTAAGGCAAGTATGATTGAGAGTCCGAGCCGGACACTCTTATGAGCCGGCCGGGACGCTAAGGGCTGCTGGGTGTTTTCCTCCCTATATAAAGGGACGACCCAACAGCGGTTTAGGGACAAGAACAATCTGATCGAGAGCCTGGAATAGCAGTTTAGCTCCCTGGTGATCGTAACCCTAATCAATACCACCTCAAACTGGACGTAGGCTTTTACCTTCACCGTAAGGGGCCGAACCAGTATAAACCCTTGTGTTCCTTGTCGCACATTAACCCCTTCAAGCTTCCTAGTTGCGATGGCTCCACGACTAAGTCCTAGCTCGAGGACATCTGCCGTGACAATTCCATGACAGTTGGCGCCCACCGTGGGGCCAGCGCACGGTGGATTTGAGTTCTTGAAGGGCAGCTTCGAAGGGCTCAAGGGATACGCTGTGGGCCGGATGACCAAGAGTCATCGCGGCAAGCTCTACATCGACGATGCAAACTGGGGCCCCGACGCCGGCTCAATTGAGTACGGGTACCGGGTCCCCTTCGGCGGAATTCATGTTTTCATTGGCAAGATTGGTGAGCCGGGCCCTGAGCCGGGTCTCTGCGCTGATCTCATCGAGACGGCTCAGCTTGCGCGACCCGCCCCGGCCCGGCCTGCCTTAAGGCATGCTTTTGTGGGGTGCATCCATGGAGGACTCTCCGATCAATCTGGATTTGGTGATGAGACGGCCGCCGGCTCTGACGACGAGTCAGCCACCGATGAGTCAAACTCGTTGTACCAACTTCAAGATGGCAGGCTCGTGGGTTGTTCCGATGGTGACAGTATTCCGGACCTTTTTGAGCCACGAAGTCAGGTTGGAGTTTTTATGGCTGGTACGCAGCCTGTGCAGAACCCCGTTGCTGGAGCGGGAAACCCGGTGCCTTCTCCGGCTCAGGTGCTAATGGATCTCACGGACAAGATGACAGCCCTGTTAACCGCCACGGTTGACCCGGCGAATCAAGCTCGGCATGATGCGGAGGTGGCACAGTTAAAATTGGATCTGATAAAAGCTAAAGAGGATCTTGCAGCGGAAGGGATCAGGCTGGCTGCGGAGCGGGCGGCTCTTGATGTCCAGACTCAGCTGATTCAGGCGCAGTCCTTCCAACTCACGATGGATCAGAACGCGGCCAATGAGGTCATGAGAAGGAGGCATCAAAAAGCCCAGTCTCGACTCCCACCGGTTTACGATCCACGCAACCTCTTCAACACGCCGGGTGCAGGGTCTAGTAACCCGCCAGGGGTCATAGCGCCCGGGTCTGGACCCCTTATTCAGCCGCGAGTGATGGGGCCTCCCCAGGTGCCCCCTGCCTCGCCTCAGTATGTGCCAATACCCTCGGGTCATTATAATAACCCGCTGGAGAACATGGTCGCTGCGGCAGCACGGCTGGCGGCTCTCCCAGTTGACGGCGACTCTCCGACGGCTATTGAAACCCGCCAGGTCAGGGAACTCCTGCAGACGGCCCTGGCACAGCAGGAGGCGTACTCCTACAGCCGGGATAGGATCCACTCGACCCCTCGTCCGGGGCAGAGCCCGAGTTACAGCCGGCACATGGTCTCAGCAACCGGCTCAAGTAATGTCCGACGCCATGACCCGCCCCCTGGCCATGGTCCGGCTCATAATGGAGCCTTTTATGCAGCAGAGCAGGACAAAGCGCGGCAAGAGGCGGAGCAAGTGCCTCAATTGACGGCTTACCAGACCCCCCCGGCTTATCCGACGACTTCCGTCGATGTGGGTATCCCTACCAGGACCGGGGGTGTCCCTTGTTTGGTGCCAGCTATCCGTAATGAACGTCTACCTAAAGACTTCAAGGGCCCTAGGAAGGTGCCTAACTACACAGCTGACTTACAGCCTGCAGCCTGGATCGAGAGTTATGAGATGGCCATGGAGCTACTGGAGGTCAGTGAGGCAGCCATGGCTAAGTACTTCACCATGATGTTGGATGGGACTGCCCGCACTTGGTTGAAAGGGCTACCGCCGAACTCCATCGGATCTTGGGCTGAGCTGAAAGCCCGGTTCATCCAAAACTTCAAAGATACCTGTAGGCAGTCTATGTCAATTGTGGATTTGACTAACTGTAAGCAGCAGGAGGGTGAGTCCACGACACATTGGGTCCGCCGGGTTAAGGAAATCATACATTCATTAGACAAAATGGATGCCGGCTCAGCAGTTTTAATGCTGGAGCAGAATTGTCGTTTTGTGCCCCTGAAGATGAAACTCGGGTGGCTTAAGCGCGACTGCACTGATATGGGTACGCTAATGGCAGCTCTTGTCAAGTACGCCGATTCTGATGGTACCAAGGATCCCCCTTCAGATGATGAAAGGACAGGGAAGGGAAAGAAGAACGGCAACGGCAAGGGTCCCCAGTTTAACCCGGGGAACCAAGGAGGAGGTAAGCGCAAGGCAGATGGCAGCCTAGAGTTTGTGTCCAACGCCAGCGCGCAAGGCAATAACCAGCGACGCAAGGGGAGGCCCCCTCCCCGAGGCGGCGGGTCAGGACCCTCACTGGAGCAGCTGTTGAATGAGCCTTGTCCGAGGCAGGGCTCTAGAGAGAAGCCAGCGACTCATCTATGGAAGGATTGTGCAATCATGAAGGCCTTTAAAAACTATAATGGCCCGGGCGGCGGCTCAGGCGCCGGCGGCTTTCATGGCCCGGGGGGCGGCTCAAATTCTGGTCCTTAGAGTGGTCAAGGGGGCTTTAATCAACAGTCTGGCCAGGGCCATCAACAGTAGCAGGGGGTTATCAGACCAATCCAAAGCAGCTTAGCGGTGGACAGTATCATGTGTTTACCACTAGTTTGTGCAAGCGAGATCAGAAGCTTCACAAGAGGGCTGTGAATGCGGTTGAGCCGGCGATCCCACGCTACTTGCGGTGGTCTGAGCAGCCTATAGTGTGGAGTAGGGAGGATCACCCTCCCCGGGTGGATAACCCGGGTCACTTGGCCTTAGTGGTGGCCCCTCAAGTTGGAGGATATAAGTTCAGAAAGGTGCTCATGGATGGAGGCAGCAGCATCAACATCCTCTACTATGAGACTTTCCGCCGTATGGGGTTGGTTGACAAGAACCTCAGCCAATCAAACACTATCTTTCATGGTGTAGTACCTGGTAAGTCGGCTTATCCAGTCGGCAAGATCGAATTGGAAGTGGCCTTTGGTGATGAGAACAACTACAGGGTGGAGAAATTGACCTTTGAGGTGGTCAAGACAAGAAGTCCATACCATGCTATATTTGAACGGCCGGCTTACGCCAAGTTCATGGCACGGCCGTGTTATGTGTACTTACAGCTCAAAATGCCGGGTCACAACAGGACTATTACGGTTCACGGCAGCCGGAAAGTGGCTCTGGAGTGTGAGGAAGGCGACGCGGCTTATGCAGAATCTGTGTGTGCTACAGAGGAGTTGAAGTTTTACAAAGACAATGTTGACCCAACAGATATGACCTCTCTGAAGAAGCCAACCACAGAACAAGAGCCGGCAATGAAATTTAAGTCAGCTGATGAGACTAAACTTGTTGATTTTGTTCCAGGTGACTCATCTCAGCAGTTTAGCATCAGTGCAAATCTGGATCCAAAATAGGAAAGCGCGCTCATCGAGTTCATCCGTGAGAATAGGGACATCTTCGCGTGGAAACCTTCTGACATGCCAGGTGTACCTAGAGAACTCGCTGAGCATACTCTCAATGTTGATCCGAAATTTAAGCCGGTCAGACAGTTCCTTCGGCGGTTTAATGAGGAAAGGCGGAAAGCTATTGGTGAAGAAGTAGCCCGGCTCTTGGCGGCCGGGTTTATCGTTGAAGTTTTTCACCCAGAGTGGTTGGCTAACCCGGTGCTCGTACTCAAGAAGAACGGCACCTGGCGGATGTGTGTGGACTACACGGACTTGAACAAGGCGTGTCCGGCTGATCCTTTTGCCCTCCCCCGTATTGATCAAATTATTGATGCTACGGCAGGTTGTGCATGTTTAAGTTTCTTGGATGCTTATTCTGGTTATCATCAGATCAAGATGGCAGTTAAGGACCAGGAGAAGACGGCGTTCATCACTCCCTTTGGAGCCTTCTGCTATGTGTCTATGCCCTTTGGACTCAAGTGTGCACAGGCGACTTACCAGCGTTGTGTGCAGAACTGTCTTCATAAACAGATCGGACGGAATGTTCACGCTTACGTGGACGATATTGTGGTTAAATCCATCAAGGAGGAAACCCTGATAGATGATTTAAGGGAAACCTTTGATAATCTCCGGGTCTATAAGATGATGCTTAACCCGGCCAAGTGTGTCTTTGGTGTTCCTGCAGGCAAACTCTTGGGCTTCTTGGTTTCTGACAGGGGCATTGAGGCTAACCCGGAGAAGATCAAGGCCATCACCTCCCTGGCTAAGCCGGCGTGTATAAATGACGTTCAGCGCTTGGCGGGTCGCATTGCTGCTTTAAGCCGCTTTATAAGCCGTTTGGGTGAGAAGGCCATGCCCTTATATCAGTTTCCGAAGAAAACTGATAACTTTGTCTGGAATGATGCAGCTAATACCGCCTTTGAGGATTTGAAGAAGCAGCTGGCAGAGCCCCCAGTCCTTGCTGCTCCGGTTGATAAGGAGCCCTTGCTACTGTATGTGGCGGCAAACGCACGAGCCGTCAGTGTGGCTATTGTGGTAGAGCGCAAGGAGGCGGGTAAGGAACATCCGGTTCAGCGGCCGGTTTATTATGTCAGCGAAGTGCTCATTGAGTCCAAGCAACGGTACCCGCATTGGCAGAAGCTTGTGTATGGTGTGTTAATGGCAAGCCGGAAACTTAAGCATTATTTTCAGGGTCATCCCATCACTGTGGTCAGCTCTGCCCCCTTGGTGATATCATTCAAAACAGAGAGGCCACAGGGAGAATTGCTAAGTGGGCTATAGAGCTTGGACCTCATGGTCTCAAATATATGCCACGCATTGCTGTTAAATCTCAGGCCTTGGTGGATTTCATCAATGATTGGACAGAGTCACAAGTGCCCGAGCAAAAACCGGATAACACATATTGGACTATTCACTTCGATGGGTCCAGGCAGTTGGAAGGCTCGGGGGCTGGTGTTGTATTGGCTTCCCCTAAAGGTGACAAGTTCCATTATGTGTTACAGTTGATGTTTCCTTGCACTAACAATGCGGCTGAGTACGAGGCCTTGCTCACGGTCTTCGGATGGCTAAGGAGATGAGCTTGAGCCGGGTAAGGTGCTTCGGTGACTCAGACTTGGTGGCTCAACAAGTATCAGGCAAGTGGGACTCTAAAGACCCTCTAATGGCGGCTTATCGCCGCAAAGTCGATGCCATTGCTGGGCACTTTCAGGGCTACCAAGTAGAGCACATTGATCGCAGGAAGAACGAGGCGGCTGATGCTCTAAGCCGGCTAGGCTCTCAGCGAAAGCCGGTGCCGCCTAACACTTTCCTGGACGTCCTGTATAACCCTTCGGTTAAGTTGCCTACAGAGGAAGACTTGGCTGTCCCTGACCCGGAGGCACGGCTGGTGGCGGCTCTTCATGTCATACCAGACTGGACAATGCCATATCTGGCTTATATGACCCGGGGCGAGTTGCCTGAGGATGAAACTTCGGCCAGGCAAATAACCCGGCGGGCTAAGTCAATGATTGTTATCGATGGCGAACTGCATCATCGCAGAGTCACGGGAGCATTTCAGCGTTGTGTCTCCCCTGAGGAAGGTCAAGAGATCTTGCGTGAGATCCATGAAGGGGATTGTGGCCATCATGCCGGCTCAAAGTCCCTTGTGGCCAAGGCTTTCCGTCATGGATTTTATTGGCTGACGGCTCATGCTGATGCAGAGGACTTGGTCAGCAAATGTGATGATTGCCAGAGGTTTTCACGACGGGCTCACGTGCCGGCTCAGGAACTAAGGATGATCCCAATCACTTGGCCCTTTGCGGTCTGGGGGCTTGACATGGTTGGGCCTTTTAAAAGGTCCAAGGATAAGAAGACCCACCTCTTGGTGGCAGTTGATAAATTCACAAAGTGGGTGGAAGCTGAGCCAGTTAGCAAGTGCGATGCAGTCACGGCAGTTCAATTTATGAAAAAGGTGATTTTCCGCTTTGGTTTTCCGCACAGCATTATAACTGACAATGGCACCAATCTTTCCAAAGGCGCCATGGAAGAGTTTTGTCAACGAGAGCATATCCGACTTGATGTTTCCTCAGTGGCTCATCCTCAATCCAATGGTCAAGCTGAGAGAGCTAATCAGGAGATTCTGAAGGGCATCAAGCCCCGGCTTTTGGTCCCTTTGCAGCGGACGCCGGGTTGTTGGGTGGAGGAGTTGCCCTCCGTCTTATGGAGTATCAACACTACTCCTAACAGGTCTACAGGCTTCACGCCTTTCTTCATGGTTTATGGAGCAGAAGCAGTCCTTCCTAGTGACATCCGTCACGACTCACCTCGCGTGGCGGCTTACGTTGAGGCGGATAATGAACAGGCGCGGCAAGATGCTCTTGACTTGTTGGACGAACAGCGTGATGTGGCAGCAGCCCGTTCAGCGATTTACCAACAAGACCTGCGCCGTTATCATAGCCGCCGGGTCAAATCCCGGGTCTTCCAGGAAGGCGACCTTGTGCTCCGGCTCATCCAGGATCAAACAGATGCACACAAGTTATCCCCACCTTGGGAAGGGCCCTTTGTGGTCAGCAAGAACTTGCACAACGGGTCATATTACCTCATTGACATTCGGGAGCACAAAGATTCACGTAAGTCGGAGGAAGAGACCCGTCGGCCGTGGAACATAGCTCAGCTTCGGCCTTACTACACTTGAGCCACCAGCTCTCGTGGTGTACATATTTCTTTCAGCCATGTATATATTATGATAAGCAATAAAGCAGGACCTCTGTCCTTTTTTCTCCCTCAAATATGCACGTGTTGTTTACATGATGGCTTAAAGGAGGATCCGGCTTATGATTGTATTCGAATCTAGCCGTAAGCGGTAAAGTCACTTGGGGGCTTCCTGTTCAAACATGGGTCGTATTCGAACCAAAGAGAACATAGCTGTCGATACCCATTTGATTGGCAAAGTGTCGAGCTCATTGGGAGGTTATCTTTGGTCATATTTGAATCATAGTTTAACCCCTCTGAGAACCGACGTGGATCGTATTCGAATCAGCGTCGTTAAACAATTCTAAAAGTCACTTGGGGGATTCCTGTTCAAACATGGGTCGTATTCGAACCAAAGAGAACATAGCTATTGGTACCCTCTTGATTGGCATCGCCACACCCACTGGGGGCTATATGATCGTATCCGAATCTTGGCTTAACCCCTTTGGGTCGGGTCTCTGGTCGTATTCGAACCGGAAGCCCCTAAAAGTTCCTCTGCTTTATCACAAGTTTACTCTGATTATGTCAAGGTGTGTACGGCTGGGTCTCCCTTTACCGGCTTAACTTCGGTTTATAGTGTTCGTTGAACGCCATGGGTGTCATTACGACGGGTAAATCGGAAGTTAAGATACCAACCTTGTTACCCGAGTTATTTAAACCGGAAGTATGCTTACAGGCCGCTAAGTGTATTATTACGGCTGTGTTAAGGATATAATTGAGGACCAGTCTTTTTTGATTCATATTCCGGGTTATCTATCCAAAACACCTGACTCTCAGGGCGGTAAGCCGCCTCGAGACTTGTGATTTGCCTTTCTATGCAGGACACTTAAAGGCACACCTTTGAAGTTGAGAAAAACAAAGGGACGATTATGACCCGGAGAAACATCAAAAGAGACAACTTCAAAGGACTTTTCGCATTCAATACGTGCACGATGGCACGGCAGAGATGAACTGTTGCACCTACTCTATTACAAAAACTCATTAAGTCTAACAAGGTGGAACATTGTTTGATAAACCGCCAGCCAAATTATGATGCCCGCTGAGTTGAAGTCTCCGGCTCATTCCTATCTTCTCCTCCGGCTGATCCCAAGACCTCGAAGGTTGATGACTTCCAGTCGATGCCGCTGAGAGCTTCGAATTGGGCTTCTTCGTCAATTAACCCAGTCGGGTCAATCTCCGGGGCGAACGTGTGCTGCCGAGCCGGCGGGATTAGGTTGAGAGCTTCATAGCGAGGGGTTGGAATCCTCTGATTCTCCGCATCATAACCCGGCTGGTACTTGGCCAGGTCTGTATCGTTCCCGATAAGAGTGGCCACTGGGCGTACCGCCTTCACGCAGGCTGCGAAATCCTTCTGGTCGAAAGCTGAGCCGTCTTCCTTCAGGCTTGGATAACCCAGGGCGATGTCTGCCGGGTCTAGCTCCGGCAGGAATGCCTTGGCCCGGCTCAGCGCGGCGATTGCTCCGGCTCTCGCAGAGGCCCATCACAGCTCTTGGATCCGCTGAGGCAGAACGGCGAGCCGGCGCAGGACTTTGGCCAGATGAGTTGGCACCTCGTTGGATAGATCCACCACAGCTAAGGCACGCTGTGACCCGGTGTAGAGTTGCTCCACCAGGGTATACACGGCCTTTAGCTTGGTGACCATGCTCTGGTTGAGGTTGGCACTTCTGGGACCTGTTTAACAGAATCAGGTAAGTCGGCGGCAAGGATGAGTCATTCTAACATTGGTGAAAGCCGGTGAGGCGACTTACCGAAGATGGCGGCCACCATTTGGGAAACCTGGCGCTTTAGGCCGGAGAGCTCGGCGGTTTTCTCAGCGAGCGCCTTCTCCGCCTGTTCCGCCCGGGTCACCAGTGCGGCCTTCTCTTCGGCCCAGGCTTTTCTCTCAGCATCAAACGCGGTCTTCAACTTCTCTTGAGTGGCGATGCTGGATACAAACTTGGCGTTTGCCTTCCGGGTCTCCATCTCCTACATCTTCAGCCGGCTCTTGAGATCCGCAAGGTCCGCCTCTAGCTTCTTGCCCACAGCCTGTATAAATTTCCGGGTTATTAACAGTCATTATATAAGTCCCAAGTGTTTTCCAAGCAAAGACACTTGGCACTTGGGGGCTAATGCATATTGAACGTATCTATCTACATACTGCCGACTTAATTGAGTAAGCCGGAACCTAAGTCTACAACATATTCAAATCATAAGTCGTCGACTTGGGGGCTAGCATGGCAAAGGTAACTATGCAGTAAGTAAGAAGGTGGCAGAAGGATACCTCAGATTTTTGCTGGATCTGGTTTACCATGGCGACCTCAGCGTCCCGGCTCTTGTGTACTTGGCTGATGTAGCCAGAGACGAGCTCTCCAATGCTCAGGTTGCTGTAGTTGGAGAGGTCCAGATTCGCCTGGTGGGGCTGCAGTAACTCCCCCTTAGCGGAGCACTTGGCCAATACGGTCGGTCTCCCCGGCTCAACATACTCCGTCCGGGTAATTACCACGTCCGGGTCGTCTGCTGGTGGAGCTGAGCCGGAGGCCTCCGGGTTAACCGAAGCTTCGGTCGTTGCCTTGGTAGTTGGGGCGGTGGCTTCAGGTGCCGTGTCCATTGGAGTGGCGGCTTCGGGGGCGGAGGCAGCTGGCGGTTCTTGGACTGTCACCGCCGGCTCAGGCAAATCCGGCACTCCGGCCGACTTGGTTTTCTTCACCCTCTTGGTGAGCTTTGCTTGGGCACTGAAAGAACAACAAAGGTTAGTACAAAGCATATGAGTAAAAGATCAGAGCAACATGAGATGATTGTTGTTACCCGGGCGCGGTCTTGAAAGCCGGCAGATTTGACTGCATGGAGTCACCCGAAGAGGGAGAGGTCTCCTGATATTTGGAGTCAGAAGAGTTGAGTGGCTGACGGATAACACCCGCCAACGGGTGAAAAGGGTACAGGTGAGAAATAACCTCAGTTCGGCGCTTCCTTGTTGCGTCGGGTAACCCGGCGGAGAGGTCGGTGTCCTTGTTGGTCCGGGTGTGACGCCGGCTTTCGTGAACCTGTCGCTTCAAAAGAAATTGAGGGTCTTGATGAGCTAAAGGATGTGAAAAGCTTACTTTCCGGGTTACCCTTCGGACTTTCAGCTGTGGCAAGGGCTCCGAGTCGGAGGAAAGTGACATTACCTCTTCAACCACCGGGTTACTGGCGCCGGTGTCATCCTGTCAATGAGCAAGTGTTGATAAGGCGGACAGCAACAAACAACAAATACAGCAAGAATTTAAAGGCTTAAGGGTTACCTCTGACTCGGAGCTGTCGCTTAATTGCATCAGCTCCGAAGCAGTAGGTCTGCTTCCTTTTTTGCGAGGGGCGGCTTTCTTGGCGGCTTTCTTCGCCTTCCTGGCCTTCTTGGCCGCCTCATGGTCGTACTTGACCCGCCAGAACTTATCATCAGCCTAAAAAATACAATGAGGAATTCTTAAAACAGGTTTAGATGAAGGTTATATGCAGACGAAGATAAAAAGTTAAAGTCAGCGGCTTACTGCTAGGGTTGGATTGGTCTTGCAGAAGGGGGCTAACCTGGTCCTTCCACAGTCTGCCAGACTCTTGTTTAAAAGAGCCTTGGTCTCTTCCTCAGCAACGTCTTCTGGAAGATCATTGCGACTGTGCCTCTGAGGGTCATCCTTTCGCCCGGTGTACTCACACATTAAGCCGGGGCGGCAGCTCAATGGGATCACCCGCCATGAGATCCAGACCCGGACCAGGTCGATTCCGTTAAAACCGTTGCCCAGGAGGGCCTTGATTTTATTGATAGTAGGAAGCAGAGGCTGGCGCTCCGCTGGAGTCAGCTTGTCCGACAGTGGGTGAGTCGGCTCTAGACGTGTTGGGCGAAAGCCGGGCAGCGGGCTTTCGTCAGCTGGGGACGTATCTTGGCAGTAGAACCAAGTCATGTTCTAGTCCTTGGGGTGGCTCGGCGGCTCTGCATAAGGGAACAGACAATCCCTACGCCGCTGGATGGAAATGCCACCTAGCTCCAGACTTGGCCCGTTGGCGCATTCATTCTGGCGGTTTAAGTAAAACAGCTCTCTGAAGAGCAGCAGACTTGGATCTTCTCCAAGGTAAACCTCGCAGAAGACTTGAAAATTGCAGATGTTGGATACGGAGTTGGGTCCTATATCTTGAGGCCGCAAGTCGAAGAAGTTGAGCACGTCTCTAAAAAACTTTGAGCCGGGCGGTGCGAAGCCCCGGCTCATATGATCTGCGAAGATCACTACCTCCCCATCCCTTGGCTGTGGTCTTTCTTCTGACGGGTCAGGGGCACGGTAGGACATGACTTCTTTCTTAGGGAGATATCCGGACTTAACAAAATTGGCTAGGGTCTCGTTGGTGACGTTGGACCTCATCCAGTTGCAAGTGATGGGAGCCTTGGGAGGCATGGTGAAAGTTGGTGGTCTATGACAAAAAGGAAAATGTCCGGGTTAATTATAAGCCGGAGATTTACAGTTCAAAACTAAGGTGGCGGCTTATGAAGGGGACTAATGATATATACTCAGGTACAGTGGGTTACTTAAGTCGCAGGGGCATTCAGAGTAAGTTGATTATCTACGGCCTTATCACAGTTAAGCCGGAGGAATCTACGAAGCATGGTTTTCTTTAAACCGGAGGATTCTACAGCGCGTGGTTTCTTTAAACCGGAATTATAAGCCGCCAAGATTCAATGGTTGCAGTTTTTACTAAGTGTGGTAAAACAGGTTTCACATACTGCAGTAACTTTTTTGGATCAAAATGGTCGGTCCAAAGAAAATTTTTTAGACCTAAAATACAGGCACAGGGGATGTTCTTGAGCTCGAATGAAGCATTCATGCAGAAGAAAGAGATCTCCGGGCATTTGAAATGAGTCCTAAACAACTGCCGCACTAGTTCTATACAAGGCTAAAGATCAAACAAGGGCAGTGACTAGGAGAACTACCGAAGCTTGTGGCAATGGCAAAGAACACGGACGAACCCTACTGCAGATCTACTCTACGGGGTGGTGAGAACTTACCGGAGCTGAAGAGGTGCGGGAGTTGCCGCCGTTTATCTGATCCGAGTCAGGGTGATGCAGCGGCCAAGGTTGACGAAGACCGGAGGCGAGACGACGGCGGAGGAGTGCGAGCTCAGTGAGAAAGGCAGCGGCGCGAGGAGGAAGAAGGGAGCGTGAGAAGAGCCCGTCGGGCCGGCCTATTTATAAGGCAAGATCATAAGTGGGCGCGAGATTCAAGGAGACCACGGCGTCGTTATCTCCCCCCACGACGCCTCGATTTTCGGAATGACAGTAAAAGCAAAGATCCGTTGCGGATCTGGTGGAGTAAAAAACGGGCTTAATGGAAGATGACGTCACGGCGGATTATCCAGAGTCCAGAGGATGACGTCACGCCGGCTTATGGCCTTCACATGAATGGTAAGCCGGAGATTTTTTTCTGTCGGCAGAGTTGAAGATTGACATGAGCCGGCTCAAATCAATCTGGGGCCTAATGTTGAGGATATAGACCTTAGAGTCACCCGCCAGGAGGGGCCGAGTTACTCGTATGGTCGTTGCCAGAAGCCCGGAGCCAAGCTTGAAGACAATGGGCCAGAGATGGGCTAAGACCCGGATACGGCTTAAAGCCCATAGTTACAATCATTATTATGGTAGAACTTGTAGTGTAAGGCAAGTATGATTGAGAGTCCGAGCCGGACACTCTTATGAGCCGGCCGGAACTCAAAGGCTGCTGGGTGTTTTCCTCCCTATATAAAGGGACGACCCGGCAGCGGTTTAGGGACAAGAACAATCTGATCGAGAGCCGGGAATAGGAGTTTAGCTCCCTGGTGATCGTAACCCTAATCAATACCACCTCAAACTGGACGTAGGCTTTTACCTTCACCGTAAGGGGCCGAACCAGTATAAACCCTCGTGTTCCTTGTCCCACATTAACCCCTTCAAGCTTCCTAGTTGCGATGGCTCCACGACTAAGTCCTAGCTCGAGGACATCTGCCGTGATAATTCCACGACACAAACCCTCCTGGCTTCCTCAGCAATCCACTCCTCCTCCTCGTCTCATCGACCGCCGATGAAGCGCGGCCGTGAAGATGTGGCCGACGAGCCGGAGGCAACCATCGGTGTAGAGCAGTCTGCTGCCGCGTGGGTGCCGCCGCGGTTGCAGCGGCTGAGTCCGCCGTAGCGGCGACCGCTGTGCCTCCTCCTGCTGCCATCCCAGCCGTCGAGCTACCAGTCGGAGAGCGTGTGCATGAGAAGGTGGGGGAAGATCTGGACGAGGAGACGGCGAGGCTCCATGAGAGAATCGAGGAGGAGTTCTACGGGGGGTTGGGGGGGCACTATGGACGAGATAGAGTTCGAGATGGCTGTGGATCCCAGGAAGGGCGGCGACTTCGACGAGGATGTCATCGACGAGCTGTCGGAGGTACTACTCTGGTTTTTTGAGATTTATTTTTCCTTCATGTACTCTGTTTTTTCATGGCATTGGGGTTTTTCTTGTTAAGTACATGAGAATCAAATTCATATGGGCGTGCTAGTTGAAAGGATCTAGCATAGATTTTCTTGCATAATGAATGGTGGTTTTTGAATCTGAATCATTTTCTTAAAAGTATTGATGAGGTATTTCTACTCATGTACTGGCCCCTCCATAATGTTTGCGTACATGTAGGATTGTAGGGATCTAGCATAGATTTTCTTGTTGGATGGTGATTTGAGAATCTGGTTCATTTTCCTTTCGAATAGACAGAAGAAAAAAAACCACTAGTATAGCTAAAACTCCATCAAGCAGGCAGATGATGCATTTGCAATATAATGGCAATTTACCGAATTGACACAGAGTTGCCATACTGATCTCTTAAAACACCACCCATCGACTCATGTCCTTCTTAACTATCATATGATGCATCTACATTCAGTTTTAATTGGTAAGAATCCTGTTCTGACCACTTGATTATTTCTTTGACACCATTTCCTGTTTTGGCAATTGGTCTGCCTTGTTGCATGAGGACAGAACCAATACCTTGACCTGATGCATTTGTTTAAAAAGTAAATGGTAGGGTCAAATAAGGCAAAGCCATAACAAGAGCAGTGACCAGACAATTCTTCAATGTTGTGAAGGCCTCAATTTGAGCATCTGACCACTGGAATGAATCTTTTTTAGACAACATGCCCTAAATACTCAACTTGTATTTGTAAAACTAGAATTCAATTTCTGAATCTTTTTTTAGACCACTGGAATGAATCTTTTTTAGCATATATTTGTAAAACTAGAATTCAATTTCTGATTCCAATAAATAGACAAAAAACACTTTGTTTTGCATGACAACATTTCCTGTTCCAAGTTAAGTTGCTCCAAAGTATTTTCCTCACCGGTATCATCAGAGTCACAAGATAAGGGATAAAGATAGTAGCCCATAGCTCCTTTGTAACTACCGATGACTAGACAGTTGGATTTAACCCTAACTAATTGCATATACCAATTGATGAGAGGTGTCGTAGCAAGGCATTGCATTCCACTATGATAAAGCTTGGTCTATTTTGACATTTTGATTATGTCGTAAATCTAGTATCGACGCATCACTTGACGAGCACACTGACACCAGTTTAATGTCAAATTAGTCGTACGAAATGACAAAACAATCTCTCTCTCTCTCTCTCTCTCAGATAGATGAAATCGAGCTGTATGGGATGTAGCGTAGTTCTACATTATGCGTTGACTTGTCAGTGTGCTCTTGGCATTTTCGTCCATACTAACAATGTTGGAGAATTAGTATTGCTGCTCTCAGAAAGAATTATGGTTTGTTGATTTCAGTAGATAGAAGATACCCCCGAAGCCTTTTTTCTGATTCCAATCAGAATTACACCTGTAACAAGTATCAAGTATAATTAAACCAAGCCACATTATGAATTCTTTCATGTGTTAATTATGTACTTCTTGTGTACTAATCTATCAATGCAACTATTCCACCGTCCATATTTATGCATGTCAAATTTTTTGGGTCAATTATGTATGTGCATATATGCCTTATTTCAAGCAAATAGATAGTTGTCATGTTACACGTCTGTACTTTTCATACATTCTAATTAAGAGCAATGTAGCAGAATAGATTAACTGAGTTCTTCTTTGTGTACTAATTCACAGGAGGATGACGATGATGTGGGGTATGACATGGACAACAGGCACAGCAAGAGCCGCTACATCATGAGGCAGCTGATTGCTGGAAAATTCAAGTACCGTTTCTATGGAAAGCTTCGCTGCCCCTTCTGTGGCAAGGCGATCAAGGGCGGCATAGATGGCTTGATGCAGCATGCCGTCTCCACTGGAAACTCCTACAGTAGGAAGCAAAAGGCCAGTACTCTGGCAAAACATGCGGCCTACGGGCGCTTCCTCAAGATTGTCAAAGTCAATGCGCCCTACTACATCCCGCCGCGCTGCCGCTGAACAAGGGAGACAAGTGATGTGCTGCTAGACTGCTGCTGCTGCCCCAGGACCGCCGTGTCCTTTTATGTTATCGGTATTCGCTGGTCGACTCTAAAACTTATGGTCTATGGTGTGTAAGAACTTATGTCCTATGGTCTATGGTGGGTGTGAACTTATGGTGTGCGGTCTGGCATTTAACTAAGTGTTTGCTGCTAAACTGCTTAAGTGTGGTCTAAGTTGTTATTAGTACTATTTTGCTGATGCATGTTAGGTATTGTACAATGGTAGATGCTAAGGGTGATGCTTAGAAAAATAAACCGGGTTTTTCTGAAGAACCATTGCCTATTCCTACAGGACAGACACCTAGTTAAGCGTCTACCCTGTACAAATAAGCACCGGTGCTTAAGAAAAGCCTGGTTTATCTCTCTAAACACCTCGCCTAATCACCTTGCATTGTACAAGGCCATAGCAACTCAAGTATCGTACGGTGGTCTATGTTATGTTTGCTGTGTTATTCTTCCGTTCTAGAATCGTACGGTGATGCATGCTAGGAACGCTACTACAATGATTATGGTAGTTATATCTTGGCATGATTATGTTCAGTTTATAACTCAGGATGTTCTAGCCATATCTATGACCAGTTACAACTGAACTATGCATTAGTTTTTGCCAAAAGTAAAGCATGGAAATGATTGCCAATTCTACCTATTGCCATTTGAAGCTTTGTTCTGAGGATGCATTAGTTATTGCAATAAGTAGAGGATGTTCATGTTTCCCAGAAGTGCCTATTTCCACTTTCTGGTAAGAACTGAACATGTATCAAATTATGCTAAAAGTAGACCATGAACATGAACATGCATCAATTGCTGCTTCCTATTTGTGTTTGAATGGGCTCAACATATCTTGTGATGGTTTAGGGTCTCTGCGTGAGCGTGATGATAACACAAGATGTTCCAGCCATATCTATGACCAGTTATAACTCAACTATGCATTAGTTCTTGCCAAAAGTAAAGCATGCAAATGATTGCCAATACAACCGTATTGCCTGTTCAATTCTTGTACTGAGGATGCTTTAGTTATAGCAGTAAGTAGAGGATGTTCATGATTGCCAAAAGTACATATATCCACTTTATGATAAGAACTGAACATGTATGAAATGATGCTAAAAGTAGAGCATGAGCAAGATCATGTATCAATTGATGCTACCTATTTAAGTTTGAATGGGCTCAACATTTGTTTGGCTATGGTCTTGCTGTAAAATTTAAGTGGATCATTTAACATATGATCCACTTATGAGTTTAAGCACACAACCTATTTGGTCATGCATAAAATAAGCGCAGTTTAACAAGGGTATCCAATTGCTTAACCACGTGAAGTTGTGCAAACCCTATGAGGGTTCAACTACTAAAAGAGCGGCCGACAACGATTAAAAAAAGCTATGATCAGGAAATACCTTCTCTCGGAGACGTCGGCGCCGAGTTGATGGCCGCGGATAGTGCGTGGCAAACTAGAAGTGCCCGTATAGCGCGGTAGATGGTGGCAAGGATATACGGCGGGTTCACGCGAGGACGGGGCGGTGAGAAGAACACTGAAGTCCGACCCCTCATGGCGGTGGGCGGTGGCCGGCAACTCCTGTAATCTGTGTGAGCCCGGGTCTCCAATCTGATCTTGCAGCGGTCGTGGGAGCTGCGGATGGCACGACCGGGTGGTTAGAATGAGGCGCTGTAATCGTGGGATTTAGGGAGGGGTGGGCCGCGTTGAGTTATGTGAGATTTTAATAATATCACAATGATATCCCAAAAGATCTAGAAAATATTGTCCTTGCATTTTTAGTATTAACAATGGTTTCTTCGTGTCGCATATGCCCGAAAAACGCCATACGTGACAAAACTTGCAATACATGTTGAAAATGGTCGACATTGTGCTAATGAATGAAAAAATCACGCATGTGACGAAACTTCCAAAATTTGTTGAAGATGGTTGATTTGGAGATGTTCTACAATTTCACTGCAATATTACATATTTATTTTATAATTAAAATTCAATGATGCAAGGTTTTACATGTTTTTCAATTGTTTTCAAACTTAAACTTTTTACACATGTCCAAGAAAGGCAATGTGGCAAGGTTTTACATGTTTTTCATTGTTATCAAACTTAAACTTGTCACATAAGACACGTGTACCTAAAAAAAGGAAGTGTTATTTTAGTATAAGTCAAAATGTCTCATAGGCAAAAAAAAGATTTCATAGAAAAAAAGCCCACCTACCTAACATGATATTTCACACACCACAGCCCGCATACGACTACAAACCCAGTGATATGGGCCAGGATGCAGGCCCGTGGTGGGACTAAACTCAGACGCACGCGCACCCAACAGTGCACAGAGCGCGGTTGCCACGACGGACTGCAACTGTGCCCCACCACAACTACCCCCACGTCCTAGACAAACCGCCTCCCCCACGTCCCCATCCCAGGCGTGAAAAAGCCCCAAATCGACTACATCACTGCCTCATTCCGAGAACCTCCATTGCCGCTTCCATCTCTTCTGCGAACAACCCACAAACATCTCTCTTCGAAGCCCGCAGTCGCAGGAGGAGGGCAATGGTGGAGGAAGCGTCTGCCAAGCGTCATTGTGACCAGACGTCCCACCAGAGCGGCAACCTCGACGTCGTTCACGTTCCCGGTAAGAAGCGCGAGTACACTGTAACCCTCACAGGGGTTGAGCTCCACGGCAAGGAGACGCTGGAGGTCGTCTGCACCAGCGAACCAGACAAGGCCGACGAGATGATCTCTAGGATCAGGAGGAGCGCCTGCGGCTCGTACCCCCACATCATGGGCGTTGATGTGGAGTTTACCAAAGATGATGAACCTCCGCAGATGGCAGCAGTTCTGCAGATCAACGTGGAGGGTCTCTACCTCGTGTACCACATCGCTACGGCCACAAAATGGTGAAGTATCCTACTCATTCACCCTCTTCCATTCATCAATACTGCTCCCTCAAAATTTCATTAGACTAGTTTCATAATAGATGTACTAGTGTAGTTTGTGAAAATGGATGCACTAGTGCAGTTCCTCAAAGTAGATGCACTAGAATATATTTTGACCCTCATGCACTTGATTAGTATCTGAAACTGTTGCACAGGATTAATTTGTGAGGTTGATGTACCAGTGTAGTTTCTCATCTTGATTCATTAGTGTAGTTTCTGAACTTGGTCTGGTGTTATTTTCACCACCAAAAAAACTTAAGAACTTGGTGAAGCAGAGGTATATGTTATTTTATTCAAAATAATAAAACTAAACTGGCACTAAGAAAGCAAATAGATCATTGACTCAACTATATATTCTGAAAAGAAAAATAACACGGTGTACTTGATTTTAATTTCAGAACTTTGTGTACTAATTTCTGAACTACATTCATCCATGACTTATACTGTATAAGCATCTACTCCATGTATTATTCACTTGTAAACCGTAAAAAACAGAAGATTACATCTTGAAAAATAAACACTAGTACTCCATGTATTCATCACTTGTCTCTCCCCTAGCAGGCCAAAGCGCCTCAAAGAGCTCCTACAGGAGGAGAAGTTGCTCACCTTTGCCGGTTTCAGCATTAAAAATGATAGGGACAAGCTGAAGTTGTCTGGTTTGGAGATAAACCCCAACAAGCACATCGTCATTCAATGCAACTGGAGAGTTCCATACAACAGAAAACCGTACGACTCCTTGGCTGATGTTGCAGCCAGCGTCATCCACCCATTCTACAGAAAGATGAAGAAGAAGATCGATAGGGAGGCAGACCATAAACTGTGGGGGGACAGCCCACTGCCAAATTACCTCATCGAGTACGCAGCAATAGATGCGTACGCCACCTACAAGTCGTGGAAGATAATCGACAACATCAAAAGAGGTCTGGAAATTTCAAAAGAGCAGGAAGCGGACCCCTACTACCGCTGCCACTATGCGGGATGAGGAGACATCAAAGTCTGCCTTCATGTTGCTTGCGCTTGTGCTTGTCGTTTATCTTGTTGTTTGAAATTTGTAGTTTGCTTTTCTTGGGTTAAACCAGCTTGTTTATGTGATGTGTGTCAGAGTTGAACCAGTTTGTTTATGTCCTGTTTGTCAGGGTTGAACAAGTTTGCTTATGTCATCAAGTACATAGTTTGCTTATCTCGTTAAATAAGTTTGCTAGCTTCCTATTTTGTTTATCCATCAAAACAAATATTCAAGTAAATTGTGAATGGAACTTTGTGGCTGCTCTTCAATACTCCCTACGTAAACTAATATAAGAGCATTTAGATCACTATTTTAGTAATCTAAATGCTCTTATATTAGTTTACAGAGGGAGTACTAGTTATCACTGGAACTAATCACAGAAGGTTGTGCCATGTGTAGTTTTGGTTCAGAATTGTATGGAAAAGCAAACAATTACTACAATTAGAACTAAACTCCATTAACCGAACCTACGAAAAAGGGTCCCCCAACCCCCCCAGCTTTATACTATAAAGCAACAGCACCAAGCATCCAACAACAAGTCAAGACAGATTCAAGTTCAAGGAAGTCTCAAATAACCGCTGGGGCAACAACAAAAAAATCCCCAAACATAACAAGTTCATTTCACAGCGATACATGGCCCATTTACTGAACCTAGATATATATAGATAGGTAAGGTAATACACGGCAAGTACTCGGAAACAAGAGCTAACATACCAAGTTCATTTCACATCGAAACATGGCCCAGCCAGTTCTAAATGAGGTTGATGGTGATCATCATCCTCAAGTCACGGCGACGGGTGTTCGCAACAGTGAGTAGGATGCCCTGACCTACCCAAAGATTCTTGCCATGAAGGAACTTCTTCCACCCCGCCCGGTTGAAGACAGTGCGACCGTCCGTGTCTACTGCGTAGGCACAGGTGGTGATGGAGCCCGTTCTGGTAAGGCGTAGTCCAGCAGTCATGCCTTCTTCATGCGGCTCGATGCCACATCTAACAGATAACCTCTTAGGTAATTTCTGAAAATAGTTGATATGATATATGAGCATGTCACGTGCAATTATCAGCAAATTATACACTTGAAGACACATATATCATTGGATTCAACACTGAGCATATATATCATCACATCACTACACTAGACGCTAATCATCAAATTACTACAGTAATTAAGCATATCATTATTTACTACGTACACTAACCATATCATCGCATATTACTACACTACATAAGGATATATCGCATTACTACAACACATGCATACCATAAAAAATTCTGCACTTAATGAATTCTACACATGGCATATCATCACAGTACTACAACATGCATATCATATCAACTAGTACACTTATTAAGCATGCATATCATGTAATTACCACAGTAAGTAACATACCATGAGATGCTATTTAACATTCGTCCTTGTGAGGCGGGTCACGAATGGCATCCCGACGTAGTCTTCACGTAGCGGAAGCATGTCCCAGATGTTGCACGTTTCATCGCCGCTCAGCCTCAGTCTTTGGGCATAGAGTGCTTCATCAAGTGGGTTCTCATCATCATCTGAATCCTCACCATCGTCCTCCTCATGAACTTCATCCTCACTATCGAAAATCAAATTCAGATAGATAACAGAAATCCCGGGCCTTTCTCCTCTGAAGGAGAAGCTGATCAATTCACCCCCACTAAGATGCAAGCGGGCGATGAAATGATCCCATTCATCTCCTCCAATCTGGGTTATCGTTCACCCCTTATCGACCTGCATAGTGTACGGCCCCCCGAGAGCGTCGAAGGTCACGGTGTCTCCGATGAGCTCATTGAATGCCAATCTCACATTGCATGGGACGATCTGTGCAAGAAGGAAATAACAAATAACAAACACAATGCATTAGTGGAAATAGCAATAAAAAACAAAATTAATGAACTGTCAGAAGGTTCATATAAATTGTTACCGCTGCAAAAACAAAAGTAGGCTGGAAGTAGATGCCGAACAACGTGGTAGTAAAAAGGTTGGTCCGGCACCGTGACTTGCACCGTCGACACGGTGCTTCCTCCATTCTACACAGAACATGTTGAACTCTAAGTTGAATTGTACGCTACCATAGTACAATACAAAGATCATACATATAATAAATCATAGTGATAATCTAAAATGCAATGCCTATTAAATCTGTTTACTATGATCAACCTAAAAAAGCAATGCCAATGACAATGGCAATGCCAGTATCATCTACCTAATAAATCCCAATCAGATCCAATCCAATGTTAGTACTACATACTATAGTGAAGAACGGATGAATTATTTTGATTTATTTTTTCACACATAGGGCCTCATTTTGATTTGCACAGGGCCTCTCTTTTCCCTGGTACGGCTCAGATCCTACACTACGACATCCATCAATCTATCAAAGAACCATCATATCCATCAACAAGTCATCTACCGCATGTATCAAATAAAATTTCTGGATCAGATCCGCGCCCGGAGGGAGACGCATGCGGTTTGGGAAGGGAAGAAGATTCGCGAGGGGGATGAGGGGAGATCTCACCTACTTGCCGGAGTTGGCGGCGGCCGCGCAGATCCGGCGGCGAAGAGAGGCGGCGTCGGGAGCTGGCGGCGGCGGCGCTTGTCGAGAAGGGGACGAAGAAGTTGAAAATAATGTGGAGTACTAGGTGCACTTAGCCAAATGTGGTACATGTGGTGGCGCGTTTGTGTGGATGACAAGGGGACCCCACGTGTCGGTACCCATAGAAAAAAATGGCATTTCCAACTGCCTCACGGGGATTCGAACCAGGGCCATGCGGGTGTGTGGTAAAGGGTCTAACCAGTTCGGCTGATGCAGTGTGTTCGGCTGAACCAATTTGCCTCTCCTTAAGACATTTATCCAGACACAGACACACGAAAAAAAAACCATGCACCGAGGCTGTGCTCCATGTGTGGCATAAGTGGTCCTGTGAAGCTGCAACTAGGACCAATGTTGATATATGTTGTTATTAGCTAGGGTACCAACACTATATAATGGCTTATGTGATCCTTGCTAGTAAAAAAACCATTATCCATGTTGGCCCAAGTGGCATGTTTGAGTGCAACGTGTCAATATTGGTGCATTTGGCCCTTATGGCATCCGTGAGTCCAAAGAGACCATGATTAGTGAAAACACATGAAGATTGCTATATGACGGGCCGTTGGCGTGTCTTGGTATGCACTGTGCGTGCAATGTGACTACGAAAAGTTGTTGCATGTCGAGACATAGTTTATCGGTGCATGTGGATCCTATAGGCTTATTTGTTCCTTGTTTGTGGGCATGGTGCGTGTTGGCCCAAGTGACATGTGTCAGTGCATTGTGACATCTATTAGTGCATCTGGCCCTTATACCAATTATTTGTGCAAAGATATCAAGATTGATACATGTCGATCCATTGTCGCATCTTGGAGTGGAATGTGACTAGAAGAATTGGTGAATGATTTGGACCCCTTATGGCATGTATCAATCTAATGAGACCAATGTTGTTGCATGTTGGTCAAGATGGTATCGACACGTGCAGTGTGAATATTACTGGTACATGTCCGTCGTTATAGCTCTGTGTGTCGAAGGAGAACAAGTTTGGTGCATGCTCTTGTGTGCCAAGATGTTATGTGGGAACAAAAAAAACTGTCAATAGTTCATTTCTGTGGGCCCAGAAACAATGAGAATTATTTCTGGAGTACCTATTTGTAAATTTTGCACAGTTCTAGCTGGGTGCTGATGTGGAATTTGTTTTTTTCCCGCGGTGCACTTACAAACTGGACTCACTTGTCACAAATCATGTCAACCAACCCAAAATGGCGGATTAGACCTAGCTGCAACAAATTACCCCAATATGTGTTCTTTTGTGCAACAAACCTGTAAAGTAGGTGTTCTATGCAAACGTAAAACCAAAAGTAGGTAATTTGTGCAATTTCCTCGCTAACCCACAGGTCAAAAAATAAAAATATATAAATTCATGACAAAAATTAAATGAAAGCGGTTGGGGCGTGCACGAGCGCACGACGCCACGCGTCTAGCCTCGGTAACTCCAAACGTCCACCCCCACACGCCAAATAAAGGCCGCCTCCCCCACCCCCGTCTCCCCCACCCCACCCCTGCCGCTTTTCTTCCCCAAATCAGCAAAAACCCTCTCCTCTCACCTCGAACCAACCTCCTACGAGCCAGCAACCACCTCCCTTGCCCTTCGTCGTCGGAAGATGAAGGCCGGCCGTGAACACGCGGCGGTGGAGAAGGACGCAGCGGTAGAAGCAGTGGAGAAGCCTGCTGTGGTCATTGCCGCCACGGTTGGCGCGGCCGAGGGCGCCGTCGCGACGACGGGAGGCGGTGCACCATCTGCTGTGACTGCTCCGGCCGCTGTCGCAGCGGTTGAGCCTGCGGTCGGGGAGCAGGTGGAGGAGTAGGTGCCGGTGCATCTGGAGGAGCAGAGGCTCAAGCGGAAGCGCGAGCAGTACAAGCTCATCGACAAGAGCTACGAGGAGGCCCACCTCGACGCTCAGGAAGTGCAGGACGAGACCGTCGAGTTCTACGAGGAGGTCGACGACGAGCTCTCGGAGGTACTACTCTATTCTGTTCTATTCTCCTACTCTGTTTTTGGGGTTTTCTCCCTTGGGGTTTTCTCCTGAATTGCATGCAGCACGGATTAGATTTCGTCCAGATAGGTTATGTTTCTTGATCTCTCCCTTAGGTTTAGGATTAGTACTAGTTGTTTCGTACATTTGGAAGGAAACCCCTTCAATCTGAAACCTGGCATGGAACAGTAGTCATGTAGGCCTAAAATCCCCCTGTGCGTGCAATAGTAGTCATAATTAGTTCTGCTGTAGAAAACGGTGTATTTGTTAGGTATCACCTCTTTGATTCATACGATTTCCAAAACGCAGGAATAGGGAAAACGTGGGATTAGAGTGGCATGTCATCTTGAATCCTACAGGATTGTATGAGTATTTGATTGTGCATACTAAAAACGTAGGATTCTTTCAGACAGGTTTGAGTGGATGGAAAATTTCCTAGAAATTTGTTTATTTAATGACAGTCAATAGGAGGATCAATGATTAATATCTAGAACATGAAAAGTTGACATGCAACAGTAAATATTTATCAACATTGCTTGAGCTTCTATAAATGGTAACTTTTAAAACATGTACTCTGGAAACAACTTTGAATATTTGCTGTTGGATGAAGCCAATCCAACGGTGGACAGATGGGAAATCCCAGCATTTTTGGCCATTCGATATCTTATTTACTACAAAAGAAAAATTCCAAGCATGCGTACTATATAGAATATTCCATTTGTAAGCTCAAGCACAATGCTACCTATGCACAAACAACCTCATAGCACTATGTTTCTCCATTGTTCTAGAATCTTGGATACTTTAACAGCGCAAACTCTTTTCTTCTAAATGAATTGCTAATGCTTTGAACTTTGTGAATTTGAATGCATAATATGCACAAACATTATCACTTTATTAAAGAAAACACACAAAAAATCCAATGCTACAGTAGCATAGCTATGTAAGTGGACCTGAAATAATTGATATTAACTGTTGCTTTCATGCCCAATGCACGTGTGCCTCGCTAGTACCAACAAGAGTATCAATGATGAGAGTTTAAATCAGTACAACCCCTGTTACAACTATGCTCTATTCCTCAATTGTGCAACCCATTATCTGGTTTTGCTATTCATGAAACTATGCTCCGTTCTTCAATAGTGGCAACCCATTATCTGGTTTTGGTATGCATGAAACCGGGCCACATCATCGAGTCATGCATTTGGTCAGTACTGATGCATGCAGTAACAATTTACCGCCACTGCCTGCCATTAACAACAAACATGGATTAGTTCTTCTCTTGCACAAATCAATCCATGAAACTATGCCACATCAGTAATCATGCATGCCAAGTCCATGCAACAGTACATTTCTAGCAACAAGATTTTCTATTGCATTCTTACTATATAGAATTTTCCATTACTAAGCGTAATCATAATGCTCCATATGCACAAAGCTGATACCACATTTTCTCCTTTCTTATAGAATCTTTCTTACCTTAACAGTGCAAACTTTTTCTATCTGCTTCATGATTTCCATATAATGAAGTGGACTATGCATCCTATTTTCAATCTGATTACCAAATCTGTTGAGACCTAGTAACATTTATTTAGTTGTCAGAAAAACTGGTTTATTTGATGAAAATCACGAAGCCATACAGCTATATTGTGAAGACATTTTCTGATTGCAGTCAGTAATTCATTGCAGAGTTTCTTATGTACGCACCCTATGTAATTATTAGCAACAAGGATGAGTAATTAAAGCCATAATTTCTTATGTTCACAACTGATGTACCTCAATCCAAAATTTCTCTTTTTTATACATAATTCATGACCTCATTCATATGTTTTGTTGTCTTCAAAATATCAAGTGAGGGCAATCTTTTGTTTGTTGATGCGGTAGTTTTACTTTGTAGTATGTACTCATCTAGTTTGAATATCATTAAATTAGATATTGTCTGGTATCTCTTTATGATAAAACCAGATCATACAACATATTGTTGCAAGAAATGGCAAGAAATGATCCTGTTTTTGGAATTATCTATTTTCAGTATGAACTAAAATATGTGCTTGAATGCAGTAAAGTGATTTGTTCATACCGTAAAACCTGAACACTTTAGTTAATTGTCAACTTAGATTGTACAAATAGGAGTACTTTAGAGGGGAGAACAGCTACGCATGCAAAGCAAAGAAAAAAGAACAAGAAAGATAACAAATAATACATAAACATATATTGAAATACATGAGGTACATGTTGTGTGAATATATCTGATTGATCATATTTTTGTATTCCTACTTTAGGAATGTACTTGATACTCTTATGAAATGCTACATTTCTGTATTCCTAATCTGACATAGCTGTCGATCAACTAACACACAAGAAGATGACGAAGACGTGGATGATAGTAAGGAGAGTAGGGACAGCAAGAGCCGCTACGTCCTCAGGAGGCTGCGGAATGGGGAAATCCCATGCCGCAGCGGATACAACAGGCTCTACGACAACATAGCCTGCCGCTTCTGCTGCGCGATTATCAAGAGCGACTACGACAACCTGATCATGCATGGCACCTATATCGGCCGTGGTAATGGGACTAACCGCAAGCCCCACGTCCGGGCTAAACATGCCGCTTTTGGTGCCTTCCTCAGGAAGTACGCGAAGGGGCATCTGCCATTCTACCTCCTGAGGCCTCCTCGTCCGGCCAAGATGCCGAGCATCTGATGCGCTGCTTGGTTGTTACTGCTGGCCCACCCTAGTTAAGACTGTTTTTATGTTATGGTTGTCGTGTGATACTTCTGCCCCACCGTACTGCTTGAACTTATGCGCCGGTTTATCTTTTGGGTTCTGACTGTTTAACGCGCTATGTATAAGTGTTTGGTAGTACATTGCTCATTTCTGGTAATGGCCAACTTCCAATGCTACGTGCTTAGGTACATGCTAACAATAATAAACATGGTTTTCTGAAGCAGCAGTGCTAATTTGTACATGATAGGCGCCTAATTAAGCGTCTACCCTGTTCTAATAAGCGTCGTTGCTTCATTAAACTATTGTTTATCTTGTTAGCACCTACCCTAAGTGCATTGCGGTCAAGCTTGCCTAATACCTCCACTATGGTGATATATGGTACATATATGTTATGACTCCAACTGAAGATGCTAATTCTATATCTTGCACTGAATTTGGTATGTTTAGAAATGATGACATTCAAGTTATTTCTATGGACAGTTAAACCATTATAAATGAGCTTGTATTAATAGCTGCCAAAAGTAGAGCACACAAATGTTTGCCAGGAGTACATACTGCCATTTGAAGCAAAACAAATGAGCATGCATTAGTAATTGCCAGAAATGTAGCATGCACATGATTGCCAAAAGTACCCATTGCCACTTTTTGACATGCACTTAGGTTGTACTATAAGATATTGCCAAAAGTACATCATGCAAATGATTGGCAGAATGACCTATTGGCAGTTCAACCAAAAGAACTGAGCATGCATCCCTAATTGCCAAAATTACATAATGTTCGTGATTGCCAAAAGTATGTACTGCGACAGCAGAGATTGCTATATTGTGGTATGTTATCATACCCTACTTTTTACGGTCTTAGCTGGTGTTAGCAAGCCATCTTTCACCGCTCGTCGATGCACGTTTGATAAAGTTCAATCACCAAAACGTAAATGACAAATGTATCATAAGTAGTGCTAACTATAGTGCTACCCAGTACGTACCTAAACTACAATTTGGTTAACTTGAATGGGCTCGATATAGCTTGTGATGGCTTGCATGATCGTCTTGACATCGAAGAAGCCACTTGTTTAGCAATGGTCTTGCTATCAAATTTCACTCTGAGCTCTTCCATAGTTGATGTTTTTTAGCTTGCACTTCATCGACAAGCTTCCTCGGGCGTCCACGTCCTCTCCGCTTTTTTGGGGAGCTCGGGGTGTCGGGATCTTTTGGGGAGCTCGACGTGTCTGACATCTTGCACTCAACAGTACTGATAATTTCTGGACATCGTCTTCTGAACCCATAGGTTGCGATGCAACGTGGGCTTCATATGTCTCCGCCTGTAAAGCCGACATGAGTGCATTCGGTAGCGTCATGACACATATGAATAAAATAAAATATTCGTGCTTTTTCCCTAACCGTTATGGGGTACTTGTATGTTTCCATGCGAAGACTGTTGCAATCTGAACGCAGCAAGCTTGAAACTATTTTCTAGCTCAATATATCTATCTGTGACTACATTTGATAAGCGACACATATGTCAGCACAACGTTCAGTCATAAGATATTCTACAAGAAAATATAGTGTTTGGCTCACCTGCTCCACTTTGTCGGTAAATACTTCACCGTTCCATGTCAACATGTACTTCAGTGTGAAAAACGCACATGAATGCCTGCAGTGTTCAGTTTAGGTTTTAGTAAACTTGTACGTGTCGGCAAGGAATAATTTAGGAGGTCGTACGTACCCGTCATTCTGTTGCGGTATGTCGTCATAGCGTACTACTTCCCAGTCGGTAAATTTGATGGGCTTAGCTGGTGTTACCAAGCCATCCTTCACCGCTTCGTCCATGCAGGCCTGAATCGCCTCCACCTAGCATAATACGAGTATTACGATGGGTTACGGTGATTTGGGAGTTCATGTGCCATGCGACAGTAAAGAGGCAGCAAGATAAAGCTTACAAGAGCAGTTTCCTTGGACTCGTCAAATTGATTTTTCAAGGAGTTTAGGATTTGCATCTCTTCTTTGTCGAAATTGAACACCATTGCCATCCAGTGGTTATCATTCACATTCAACGGGATGTGGACCTGCCGTAAAGTCAAAGAGGACTCATTCCACGGAATAATGTATATAAGGTAACAATTATGCTTCGGGGGACCCCTGAAATATTTCATCTACACTATCTATTACGATATATGAAACTGAGGAAAACGATTACCTTCCGGCGTCCTACAAATTTATTTGCAATACGCTGAACCCACGAGCTTCCATGGCCCTTTGGAATAACCCCTTTTGTTTGTAAAAGCTTTCTGGTTTCATTGGGGGATATGACTGAGGTAGTACTATCAGTCTCAACTCCGCTGATGTGAGCATACGCCATAATAACCTGCCAAATTTGTAATCATATAATGATGTGCCAACAGTTCAAATAGTTGATGTACAATGGAGTACAAGGGGCTTACATCACCACAGTTGTATTTTTTATCGTAAATTGGCTTCAGTTGTTCCGCTCTTAGGGGAATGTCTCCGATTTGAACGACTTCAACAGGGCCGTGTGTTCCCCGGATGAAAATGGCTGCCTCTTTGTCCTCAGCGGTGAGCACGTAATCATTATCAAACAGAGGCTTCAACGGTGTGATTCGAGGATCGTCCTTGTTTGGCAGGACGTGTCTGGCACTTGGTGTTGGAGTCGAAGTACGTGGCGTGGATGCGTCGAACTTAGGAGTCGCCATGAAGGGATCACTGCACACATTGACTTGTTCCTACAACAACAAAAAATGGTCAATTATAATTAGTTTGGTAATACTACTTATGTGGTGGGCCATAATTATTACCTCGACGCCTGCTTTCTGTGACTCAGATTGTCGGCTGACTTTACTTTTGTTTTTAATTCCTGTAACAATTATAACAATAATGAATATGGAGGAACATATTCGTAACAATAAAAAATGCACAACATGACATACCTTCAGTTCCCTCCTTAAGTCCTTAATTTCGTCGTCGAGCAGCGAGAGCCTAGGATTACTGCCAGATTTACTCTTAGTGTCGATTAACTCTGCGGTCGGGGTGAGGAATTTCGCGTCAAATCTATGCTGAAATTCCATTAACTGTCTGCCTATCTTCTTTTCTTGCTCAACACAACGTGCATTCAGGGCTGCAACTATCATTTCCACCTGTGCAAACGAAATAACACCCCGTTCACAAGAAATCAAAATGAATGAGTTTCAATGCGACCTTTTACTGATCTTGGAAAATGAAATTTGTCTTTGTTGGGCTTACTTGGTGGCTACTCATATTTTGACCTTGTGATTGTGCTCGAGATGAATCACCTTCATCCACACGTACAAATTTTTGGCTTCCTGGATCCTTTCTATTGTTGGCCTCTAGTTGTCGAGCACAAATTTCCATCACAACCTTTGAATCATGTACAATGAATCAGTAGTAGCAAATAAATAACCGGATATATACATGGGTCAAATCTAGAAACACACCAGTCCTTTATGAAGACCTCCTGAGGTGTAAGCTTCTGCTCTTATTACGCACGTGCATTCATCCCATCGTGCGACCTATGGTGGGGGTATAGGAGTATACATCAATTTGCCGGAACGCAGGTGCTCCCAGTACCAAATCTTCACAATAAATTACTTCATCAATATAGAGAGATATAGAAAAGAAAAACAATTGTACAATGTTAACTAGTGATGTTGCACTAACCTGAAACAGAGGTAGATTTCCCTGTAGAGATACTTGATCAAGAGAGTTAAATTTGTGTATGGACATGAACAAGTGTTTCATTGTGAAACATCCCCAGTTCAATCTCGGAAGGCTTTTAATATCCACAACAAGTTTAAGGTATTTCACATCGACATAAGATTGTGTTGTTGGTGCTAAAACTGTGCCAATAGCGAATAGAACGAACCGCGCCAGGAAATCATTGTCCGGTGTTTTGGAACTTAAGATCTCTCTCTCAAGGTCAGCCAGATCAATGCTCCCATTTTTTTGAAATGTGTTAAACAAATTTGGATCCGGTGCACTTTCCAGCTTTTTATCGATATCCTCCCCTTCTATCACAAGGCCAAATATATGGTGCACGTCTTCTGCGGTGATAGGAATGGGTGTTTTACCTATGGTAATGGACGATGTCTCACTATCGAAGCTCTTTGCTAGTCTTATCAACATAATGTGCTGGAGTTTAAATTCATGAATCATGTTTAGACACCCAAGACCGGTATCGCTTATGATTTTCTCTATGTGTTTTGATGACAACAATTTCATGACTTTGGCGAGCCTTGACGGTGAGCACACTAACTTCATATGGCCGTGTTTCCTCAAGATTTCCTGCAAAAGTGGCAATAGATTTTATCGAGTATGAAAGAAGGGTCTGCAAGTACAGTTTTCAAACGAAATGTCAACCACGTACCTCACCGGTCATTTTGGAGACGTGTTTTTCTCCATTAGTAGGACTTTTAACAGTAGTTTCCATTTTACTGGCACCTATGGAACAGAAGCAAAACCGGTTCAATTTATTTGACCTTCACGTTGAGAAATGTGTAACAAAAATAAAATCTTATACGCAGGCACGGATGAGTTTATTAAATAATATGAACTACATGTAACTTTAAGCACACTACAGATTTTGGTCATGCATAACATTGGGACAGTTCAACTAGGGTTTTGGGATTGCATAAACATACGACGGGTTATTTCATGAAAGAGATACCCTTGTTGTGGTATTACCTCTTCGGACGTTCGTGTAGTGTGCCAAGATTGATTACAAGATAGTTATTAATGAGAGCTATGATCAGGTAATCTTGACGACTGGAATAACTTGTGGGAAACCTATTAGGGCTTTACTAGTAGACGTGCGTGTCTGAGAAAGATTAAAAAGAGCTATGATCACGTAACCTTCTGTCGTCGGCGGTGGCGGCCCAATGCTCCACGCGGATAGTGCGTCCCACACTAGATGTCGATGTGTGGCGCTCGATGGCAGCAACAGGAGCAGCGGCGCGTTGACGCGCGTAGTAGGCGGCGACAACACCACTCCCGTCCGACCCCTCAGGCGACGTTGGCGATGGGCGGCGGGCGGCGGCTACAATCTGATCTTGCAGCGGTCGTGGGAGGTGGTAGGGGACCTGGATGCTGCGGGTGGTTACGAGGGAGGAGCTGTAATCATGGGATTTCGGGAGATCTGGGCGGCGTGAGTTATGGGAGGTTGAAAACATTAGCATGTAATTGGCCAAAACAAATGTAATGTTCCGAAGAAAAAACAAATGTGCCGTCGAGAAAGGAATGCATTTTTAAGTGGTAAAATATGTTGTTTGTTCTGAAAATGCCCGGAAATTGGCCGTACGTGACTAAACTTGCAACTTCGCTGAAAATGGTTGAAATTTGAAAGTACCCCAATAATTACCATGGCTTGCAACCCTGCAAAGTTGGGTTGATTTCAGGTAGGTCAACAAACCAGCATGTGATTTCGGAGGTGCCAGTCAAGGCCGCAAGGGCGTGTTTGGGGGCACCCACATGTTTAGTAGATCATCTACAATACAAAATGATGTGTACTAATTCCCATGGAATCCCATGACCAAAACAAGCTGCCATGCGAAATGCTTCTAAGTTTAGACTAAGATTTACACATGAAAAAATTTCAAACTTAGATGAAAATGGTTCAAACTTGGCATATGTATCCCTAAGATGGCCATGGATTGTAATGATATAAACTTTGCGGTCATTTAATATAGGTCAATAAACCAACATGTGCTTTCAGAGGGTACAAGGATAGCCCGGAAAGGCCCGTCTCGGGCCACCTCCTTCAATACACCATGTACATAGGATTCCAAGTTATTTTGATGCCATCCCATGAACCAAATCAAGCATGCATGCACAGTGCGTTCAAGGTTACACATTATTTTCATGATTTTTTCACCTCCCAGACGGTCTACCCGTAGACAACCATCGAAAGTGGTAGCACATGATGCCTTCAAGCTTTATTGCCTAAGGTTAGACCTAATTGACACCATACCAAGTGCGAACATTGGTTCAAACTGGATTCCATCCATGGAGTCGATGCAGTACACGCACTGCCTCCGTCGAGAACCTTCGTGCTACACTGTCGAATGTACAAACCAAGTAGATCATGCTTCATGTGGAATGAACCCAAGTTATGACATGCAATGGAAAATGTTACATTACAGGCTTCCAGGACAACATCAAAATGAGTTTCAGCAAAATTTGCAAGTTTTGGCAATTGCGGCCACTTTTTGAGCATTTATGACCGAAAAATGGAAGAAAATGGAAAATCTAGTAGAAACTTACAACCATTGTGCATGCATGCTTCATTTGGTCATGGGAGGCCATGAAATATATTTGACAAAATATAAAGATGGTGTGAACATGGAGGTTCTCCGACACAAGCCCTTCCGGCCGAGCCTGGCGCCCTTTGAGAGCAGATGCTATAGTACTATCCTGACCTGTATGAAATCGACCCAACTTTTTGGGGTGACTATTGAAGGCCATGTTTGAACCATTTTTTGTAAAGTTTGCAATATGATTCACGTGTGGCCAGTTTTCGAGTATTTTCGGCCAAAAAATTACCTTACATGCAAAATTTTGTGTAAACTGAATAGCATTTTTGCATGCTTGCTTGATTTTGTCATGAGATGTACTTTAAAAGCTTGGGAGAATTTCACAAATTTCATGTTGTACTTGCTTCACAAAGTGGACAGTGCAGTTCGAAGGTTCTAGACGGGAGCAGTTGATGTGCCCGAGCTTTCATACGACATGGAATCCGGTGTAGGCCAATGATCCAACTAGGCTTGGCGTGTCAACTAGGTCCACCATAAGACAAACAAAGTGTAATGCATCATGTGCCCCCTCCTTTCGATGTGTGGCTAGGGTGGTAGACCATGCATGCGATGTTTCTTTTTCGCTTCGAAATTGTAGAAGGATTATAAATGTTGGACAAATTAAAAACCATTGTGAATGCATTATTGATTTTCTCATGGGAGATCATGAAATAAAGTTGGCATCATTTGTGGATATTGTAAACACGGAGTTGCTCCAATACGCGCCCTTCCTTTGGGCTAACATGGCATCCTCTGAGAAGTCACATGCTGGTTTGTTGACCTTTCTTGAATCAACACAAAAATTTTGGGGTAACAACTCATGGTCATGTTAGTCCTCCATGCCAAGTTTGAAGTATTCTTAGTAAAGTTTGCAACTAATGTCACGTGGGGCCAGTTTTCGGGCGTTTTCGATATAAATAAATCCCAATACGTGGAGAAGTTGTCGAAACTGAGAACCATATTTGCATGTTTGCTTGATTTTCTCATGGGAGGGCATGAAAAAAAGTTGGAATCATTTGTATGTGGTGTTAACATGGAGGTGCTCCCGGACTCGCCCTTCCGGGCTAGCCTGGCACCCTCCGAAAATGCCCGATGGTTTGTTCACATATCTTAAGTCAACTGAACTTTTTTGCGGTGACAATTCATGGCCATTGTACGCCTCCATGCCTAGTTTGAACCATTTTCGACAATGATGGCAAGTGTTGTCACGTGCGGCCACATTTGGGCATTTTCGTCCGAAAATGAAAAACTTCGCTAAACTAAAAACCATTTTGCATGCTTGCTTGCATTGGTCATGGCATGTATAGTTGTGAAACTAATTTGGAAAATGGACAAGGCCAATTTTGGAATTATATATTGTTCAAACTTGTTTCGAACCAAAAACCTAGTTCACCCTTATGAAATGTATTTTTTAGCACAACATAATGTTCTTTTTTTATCTTGATATGTTAAAAGATCCCATAACTCATGCACGCCACCTCTCCCGAAATCCCGTGATTGCACCGCCTTCCTCCTAACCACCCATGGCATCGGGGCCTCCTACCACCGCCACGACCGCTCCAATATAAGATCGGAGACGCCGGGCGTACGTGCTTTTCAAAATCTCCGGACGCCACCGCCGCCGCCGCCGCCATCGTCAGCTTAGGTGTCGGAAGTGACTGCTCTTTTTGCCCCCTCCTCCTCACGTCCCTCTCTCGAGCGAAAATGGTTAAGGAGATCAGTGCGGTACGTATTTGCACTATAGAATCTGTCAGATCTGAATTCAACTGCTAGCACTAATCTTTAAGACTGTACGTACTAGTAATGAGATTGATCTCGATTCGCAGTGTGGCATTTGTTTGGACACCAAGGGTTTGTGCCCCGGTGAGCATCGTATGAGGGAGTTTTGTACCATCACCCTGCGCGCGGGATTTGCAAACAAGACAGTAAGATCCAGTCTGACATGACCCGTAGCAAATATCATGAGAAATTTAGTACTCCGTCCGATCCAAAATTAATGTGTTAGATTCATGTAGATACGCATGTATCTAGTCATGTTTTCTGCATAGATACATCCGTATGTACAAAAATTTGTCCACAAATTTTTGGACGGAGGCACTAATATTGAACGAATATTGTACTCGGACCCTTTGTACTCAGTCAGTTGTTCGTAATGTTTACTGCAAAAAGAGTTATATTGCATGTTTATTTCTTAGATGATAAAATGGTTTTGTGTACGTGCGTGTAAATTTAAATCTTCTATGGGGTTATATGATAATACTGCTAAGAAGTAGTGAACTATACTATGCTAGTCATCTATGATTGGACAAATTCTTTAGATTAACAGGCAGTTCATATATATTAACAATCGTACATATGCTACTCAGGTAATCCCCTGCTACGACAGATACAGTTTCACGCAGAAATTTGGAGTGCCCTTGGGAAAATATGGGAACTTTGAAGCAAGTTTCAGTACCAATGAGGGGTTTGAATTCCCATGTGAGATTACCAATGACAATGAGTTGACATACATTTCAGGGGAGTCTTGGAAGGAATTTGTTAGAGTTTATACGCTACATGTGGGTCAGGAGATTACGTTCAGTACTGACAATTCAGAAGTACCAAGTAGCGTTGTGACAACTGGGAATTTGCCTATCATGCATCTGAGTAAGATACTCTTTTGCTCCTGCAAGTTTTATTACTCTAAATTTATCACATACCATATATTGTAGCATACTACCAATTGTCCAATGAGAAAAGAGATATTATTGACAATGTCGCTGTAACTGAGGGGACAAGCTTAAACTGGAGAATGATGGAGTATGTCATACGCCAAGTGATGGACCTTGACAAGTTAGTGGAGCGTCATGATGCTGGAAACTATGATCAAGGAAGAGCATATGCATTCCTCCATACGTTGACATGGTGAGATTGCAACAAGAACTTCTCGGTAACCATCTTTCTGTTCTTCATTTACTTTGTGTCATTTCAGTATGTTATTAGCTTTGTTCCAAATTAATTGTTCTTCCTTTAATACATAACAATAAGTTGCCACGTGTTGATGTAACAAATATTGTTTTCAAACAGAAACTGCCTAATCGTGTTGTCCCCGAAGAAATGGAGGAATATGGTGCCATAACCATTGTTTTTCATCCACACAGTACTGTGTCAAGTACATACACCATTTCTGATATTGACGGTCGTGTCTGCGTCAACAAATGGAACGAGTTCATGAAGAAGGAAAAAATCTTGCTGTTAGGACAGAAGGTGCTGATGTTGCTGTACCTGGGAGATCATGGGATTTATTTGTTTGTTTCCCATGTTCCTGATGTGCCTCTAGAGTAGTTTTGGCAAAACGTAGTGTGATAAAATAAATTAAGGGATTTTTAAGTCATTGTTGTAATGGCGTACTTTATTTTTATATCATGGTACTCTTGTGTTCGTGCACAACATAGTGGGCAAGAATTTAAATGGTCGTTTACGTTTTTCCATTCGATTGCCTTCATTGCAACTTGGTTTATTCATTATTTTTTAGCAATTTTAACATGCTCCGTCTTGCCCCTTATTTTCTCATAATAGTCAAGAAGGTAAGAAATAATCAAAACAACTATTTCATGCAATCATCGTGTAAGATTTATTTCTTACTCTTACATGTCATGTTAAAAGAGGGGTGGGGGCCGGGGGGGGGGGGGTTGTAAGAGGTATCATGTTAGAACACCTCTTCTTATTAAGCTGTTATTATGTGACCATGATAATCGCCTTGATACGATCACAAATATATTATTTCTTCACAATCAACATCACACACAACACACACAACACCATTACACTAGCCGTCAACAGCTTCAGCATGAAAACAATTTGTCTCCCTAGTCCTAACATCGTATAAGCTTGGTGCTTCGTAATGGTTGCCACATTGCTCTGACTGTAATTTGTCCTGCCTCCAATGTTGCCACTCTTGGCACATGCATTCTTTTCACATTGTTTTTTTGCGCGTTGTAGCTGTTCCCTTCTATCCTGTGCCGCAGCCATTGCATCAAGGGCATAAGCACCAACAAGGACACTTGTACCAACAAGATGATCCACATACTCTAGTTCCCAGCGCCAGAAATCACATGGATCCTATGAATCAAGTGAACTCAAATCAAACCAGCACTAACGAAACAGTAGAAAAAATTACTCATGCAGTAAATGTCATGTAAAGGGATTGTACATCGTGGTGCTTGCACTTGTAGAACACCCAACCATCATGCTCTTCGGTACTGGAGAGATAGAATCTAACCGTTTCGCCACAGTCAGGGCAAGGGATCAGGGGCACATCAACTGATCGGCCCCTCAGCGCGCACTTAATCGAGCTCGACGACGACATGGTTGATTTGGTGTCAGGCGACTGCGGCAATGACAGACGGTAGTCGTAATCCTTTGGGTAAGAGAAGAACTAGGGACTCCTCCGCTGGGCTAACAAACCCTAACACCAGGACCAGAGCATCGTGCTCCCTCTAAATAGGCTAACTAACAAATCTTCCAACCGACTAACCCACCCTAAAATCACGGATGGACCATCCATGCGCATTACATGTAAATATATCGTCAGATATCACGGGAGATATGTGCCCTTCCATCGTACCGCATATCCCTCCCATGTTTTCTTTCTGCATATCGCTCCTTCCTTAACCGCCCAGAAAGTTTTGGTGTCCAGAGGTAGCCGTCGTCGGGATAATCGCCATCGCTCTGCGGAAGCCCACGCCGACGGCCGAGTAAAAAGAAAAAGGTATCATCCTCCACGTCTCCTCCCATCTCTTGAAACGTTCATACTTTTTCTGTCGATTAGACCAAAAAGGAGGTTGTGATGAGATTAGAGATGCCATATTTGTGTGCAAGATCTTTGGTATTTGTTCCTGGCGGATTAGTTTTTCGTCGAAGGTACTATTTTGGTGCAAGATTGTGTGTGCTTGTCTTTACTTGGAGTAAAGGCCGTTATGAGATTAGATGTGATTGCAAGTTCACAGTAGTTCATAATACGATCTGTTTACGGAAATATTATGTTGGTGGAGCTAATTTTCTAGCCCTTTCTGCTATACTGGATTACTATGAATGATTTGCATAAGGTTGGACTGAAGAATTTTATGCAAGAGCTTTGCGATTGGTTGTTAGGGGATCTTGATCATACGGTCTAGTTATGGATATTTTTTTGTCGTTGGATTTTCTTTACAAGACCTTTAGGCTATGTTCCATTAGTAGGAATGATTTGGATGATGTTTGATTTAGCCACTTAGATGTGGCGTACAAAGACTTGTTCTAATACTACAGTAAAGGAGGTGCTGTTGAAGGAGTTGCTGGATTATTTAGGACTGATTTGGATGAGGTTGTTCATACCAAATTAGGAATACGAATTTTAGGAGATTAGAGCGTTTGCTGGAAATTCATGACTCAGTTTGTCTCACACATACCATGCTATTCTATATTACGAGGTATTTAAATAGTCCTATGTTTTAGTGAGAATCGGTATATTTTGACAATCCAGATCTCACTAAACGCATTCTACTATCTGGTGTGGTAGGCACCATGGATTCACATGCGCATGGCAATAAGCATGCGGAGTACGACAGGTTGTTGCGTGAAGCCCGCCGGGAGATCGACGCGAAGGTCCAACACGAACGTGATGAGATGGACAGGGCACTCAAACAAGAACATGTGTATGTCGATAAGATGCTTAAGGATGAGCTTGCTGATATGTCTCAGAAGATTAAGCAGATGCGTGAAGAGATGGAAAAAAAGTTAAATCAGGACCGCGAGGCCATGGAAAAGAAATTCCAGCTGGCGTACAAGGAGATGCAGCTTAAATTGCAAAAGGACCGGAAGGTTGTCAACGGCCTTATACAGACAGAGCTTGTCAACATGGACGCGAATGTGTTGCAGGCACGTGCCAATATGGAGATTAGGCTGCAACAGGAGTGCAAGGACATGGACTACAAGGCTATGGTGGAGCAGGTCATGATGGAAGGAAAGATGGTGGAAGACCGTGCGATGTTTCAATCCCACGTTCAATGCCACAGCAGTCGACTGCAAGAGCATGTCTTCAGTACTCCCCCTGTGAGTACCTTGCAACGATGCTATTGAGTCACGATCACGACCGATATTGTGTATTAATAGTTTTTTTGTGAGTAACTTTGTGTAAGCTATTCATATGCAGTCCGAGAAGCGTTACGCAGCACAATCTCCAAACACTAAAGGCCTAGTGATGTCGGTGTCACCCGTTGAATGCCACAGTTCTCCACTCGAAGAACATCTCATCAAGTCTCCACCTGTAAGTACCTCGCACCCATGGTAAACATTCACATCCAACATTTTGTATGACCATATTTAATTCGTGTGTAACTCTATGTCGGCGATTCATACGTAGGCTAAGCATCCAGTGACGGAACAATCCCGAATCCTCGCAGATGAAGTTTACATCCCATATAATAATAAGGTAACTTTGTCGCGATGTTGCTACGCACATAAAAAATTATTTATGGAACTTTGGTGATTGCAATATATTAAATTTGACGTGAGATACTCGTATGTAGGTGCTGGTAATGGAATTTTACATTCATAGGATTGTGAGCTTTCGCATGTCCCGACATGATACTTTGACGAAAGACCCATTGAGATGAGATTGTTTGAACCCGGCGTATTGTACTATGATTTTCTCATGAAAGAAGTGGCTAGATATGGTTATAAAAAGGATTCAGATTTGTACCACTTCTTACCTGAGCATGCGTGCAACCTACCGGAAGGAATGTTCCTGATTTCAGGACCAGGTGATTTTGCAAAGATGATTTCCCGCCTGAACGGCAGCAAGACATGTCATTTGTATTTGGTGTATAATCGTCCACCATAAGATGATTATGAGTGGTGGTCGGACATGGATTTAGAGGTTCCTATTCTTCATGTTACATCAATTTTACGGCTTAATCATCCTTAAGTTTGTCCTAATACGTTAGTATGATTTTACAGGAACTGCGCATCCAAGACTTGCAGCATGAGGAGGCTCTGGCTAGAGAGCTTGAGGCAAAGGAACAACTTAACTCCTTAGGTTACATTGATGTACCGTGTAAACATATTAGAGAAGGTGGGTCGTCGCAAATCTTGGCGCAAACTCCAACGACCAATACGAAGAAGTCACTGGATTTTGGCACCGGAGACGAGCTTCCGTAGGAGGGCTAATGTTATTTTAAATGTTTTAAGCTGGAGACAACATTTTTTGGTTTTTTTACGAATGTTTGCTGTTATGGAACAATTCATTCACGATGGAGGTCTTGTAACAACATTTTTGCTAGAATGTGATTTCCATTTCCGACGCGACATGCATGTGTTTATACCCAACTGTAGACTCCGTCCATTCCTAAATACTATATGTTTTTTAAGATATTTCAGTATGAACTACATACGGATGTATATAGACGTATTTTAGAGTGTAGATTCACTCATTTTGCTCCGTATGTATTTCATACTAAAATCTCAAAAAATCTTATATTTACGAACGGAGGGAGTAGTTGTTAATGAGTAGGTGCTGCGGGATCATGTACAACTGCGACTGAAATTTTTTTGCTGCAAAACGGTGCAGAAATAAACCAAACGAACATTTTATGTGGCACAAAGTGACAAAATTGCTGGCGAATCATCCTCGGGATCCGCGGAGTCAGACCTGACGAGATCTGCTCCGGGATCGGTGCGGTGTCAGGGCGCATCGAAGCGCAGGCGGATCCCCGCCAAAGCGCACGAGAAAGGGCCGTCGCATGCCCGCGCATTGTCACCCGGAGACAGGCCGACTGAATTAATCTATGCGGGCCCCGCACATGTACGCCTGTCGGGCCCAGTTCGATAATCCCGCACGATCCGCCTGCTGTGCAGTTCCATGCATGCACTTAGGTTTCCCACGTCCGCCACGCCTCCTCCCCCAAAGCCTGACCCATTCAAGCAATTCAGGGCAGGCCGGCCCACGTCGCGCCGATCTCGAGCCAGGATCACGTCTTAATATTTTTAGTCCCACCTCGGCCCCGAGCAAGTGCTGCACCGGCTTAAATACCTTCATCTATTTGATTATCACAAGCGTTGGTCTTCCTTGCACTCTACGTGGAGGATATGTAGGATGAGTATGATTAATCATCTGTATTCATCCTATATATTCTTCAATTGGAGAGCAAGGATGACTAATGTATTTTTAGGATTTATAGAAAATGCAAACCAAATATCGCAAAAAAGAGAATTTGAAATAAGATGTAACATGTTATTTTTTGAGTGGTCAGGTAATTTTTATGTAAATAAAAGGAAAAGGAAAAAAATAAACAAAAGGAGAAGCATGGGCCAGCCGAGACATCTAGAACCACGCGTGGTCCAGCACGCGGGATAGGCTGGCCTGTGAAAGCCCATCTAATCTGTCCCATCGCGTGGGCGCACCAGGGCAAAGCAGACGGTGGTGGGAGTTTAGTCCCACCTCGCCGAGCGAGAGGGAGACGCACCAGCTTATACTCCCGGCTGTGCCTCCCCACTCAAGCTCCTCTCATATGCAGGCAGTACTTTGCCTAATGTTTCATGCTCTTTGACCAGTTGGCCCCACCAGCAGAAGAGTAATCTGCACCCCGGGCCTGTATCTTGGCCCATAAACTGTTGGGTTCCTAGTCGTATACAGGCCGTGGTGTATGAAAACTCCTGCCTTTGGTATGCTAGGTGTGCATTTTTTTGCATTCATATTGAAATTAGTCAACAAAATTTAACACATGCTCACTGACTTACCTAGCTTTGTTTGTGCAAGAGATCATGTGTGCCAAAATTTTGGTGATTTGAAGGTGGTAGAAAAAATCACCGCATTCCGGAGGGACCATTTGGTCTAACTTAAGCCATTTTTTGAACACAGGTGATTTTTTTCCACCACCTCCAAATCACCCAAATTTTCTATGACACGGTGACCCACATGTGCTAAACATGTCTATGAAAGAAAATTTTGAAAAAATATATTTTACAATGCCCCCTTGAGGTATAGACCGATGTTATGATCAGTCAGCCTAGAGGGCAGTATAAATTAAAAAAACTTCAAAAAAATATAAAACCTTGGAAACCTAGCTTTGTTTGTGCAAGAGATCATGTGTGCCAAAATTTAGGTGATTTGGAGGTGGTCGAAAAAATCACCGCATTCCGGAGGGACCATTTGGTCTAAACTTAAGCCATTTTTTGAACAAAGGTGATTTTTTCCACCACCTCTAAATCACCCAATTTCTCTATGACACGGTGACCCACATGTGCCAAACATGTCCATAAAAGAAAATTTGGAAAAAATATATTTTACAATGCCCCCTTGAGGTCTAAACCGATGTTTTGATCAGTCAGTCTAGAAAGCAGTATAAATTCAAAAAATTTCAAAAAAATATAAAACCTTGGAAACCTAGCTTTGTTTGTGCAAGAGATCATGTGTGCCAAAATAGAGGTGATTTGGAGGTGGTAAAAAAAATCACCGCATTCCGGAGGGACCATTTGGTCTAACTTAAGCCATTTTTTGAACAAAGGTGATTTTTCCACCACCTCCAAATCACCCAAATTTTCTTTTACACGGTAACCCACAAGTGCCAAACATGTCCATGAATTTTTTTTTGGAAAAAATAAATTTTACAATGCCCCCTTGAGGTATAGACCGATGTTTTGATAAATAAGTCTAGAGGGCAGTATAAATTCAAAAAAAACTCAAACAAATATAAAACCTTGGAAACCTAGCTTTGTTTGTGCAAGAGATCATGTGTGCCAAAATTGAGGTGATTCGGAGGTGGTCGAAAAAATCATCGCATTCCGGAGGGACCATTTGGTCACTTAAGCCATTTTTTGAATAAAGGTGATTTTTTCCACCACCTCCAAATCACCCAATTTCTCTATGACACGGTGACCCACATGTGCCAAACATGTCCATGAAAGAAAATTTGGAAAAAAATATATTTTACAATGCCCCCATGAGGTATAGACCCATGTTTTGATCAGTCAGTCTAGAGGGCAGTATAAATTCAAAAAAATTCAAAACAATATAAAACCTTGGAAACCTAGCTTTGTTTGTGCAAAAGATCATGTGTGCCAAAATTGAGGCAATTTGGAGGTGGTCGAAAAAATCACCGCATTCCGGAGGGACCATTGGTCTAAACATAAGCCATTTTTTGAACAAAGGTGGTTTTTTCCACCACCTCCAATGACCCAATTTCTCTATGACACGGTGACCCACATGTGCCAAACATGTCCATGAAAGAAAATTTTGAAAAAAATATATATTTTACAATGTCCCTCTGAGGTATAGACCGATGTTTTGATCAGTTAGTCTAGAGGGCAGTATAAATTCAAAAAAATCAAAAAATATAAAACCTTGGAAACCTAGCTTTGTTTGTGCATCAGATCATGTGTGCCAAAATTGAGGTGATTTGGAGGTGGTCAAAAAAATCACCGCATTCCGGAGGGACCATTTGGTCTAACTTAAGCCATTTTTTGAACAAAGGTTATTTTCCACCACCTCCAAATCACCCAATTTCTCTATGACACGGTGACCGACATATGCCAAACATGTCCATGAAAGAAAATTTGGAAGAAATATATTTTACAATGCCCCCTTGAGGTATAGACCGATGTTTTGATCAGTCAGTCTAGAGTGCAGTATAAAATCTAAAAAATTCAAAAAAAAATAGAACCTTGGAAACCTAGCTCTGTTTGTGCAAGAGATCATGTGTGCCAAAATTGAGGTGATTTGGAGGTGGTCGAAAAAATCACCGCATTCCGGAGGGACCGTTTGGTCTTAACTTAAGCCATTTTTTGAACAAAGGTGATTTTCTCCACCACCTCCAAATCACCCAATTTCTCTATGACACGGTGACCCACATGTGCCAAACATGTCCATAAAAGAAAATTTGGAAAAAATATATTTTACAATGCCCCCTTGAGGTCTAGACCGATGTTTTGATCAGTCAGTATAGAAAGCAGTATAAATTCAAAAAAATTCAGCAAAATATAAAACCTTGGAAACCTAGCTTTGTTTGTGCAAGAGATCATGTGTGCCAAAATTGAGGTGATTTGGAGGTGGTAAAAAAATCACCGCATTCCGGAGGGACCATTTGGTCTAACTTAAGCCATTTTTTGAACAAAGGTGATTTTTCCACCACCTCCAAATCACCCAAATTTTCTTTTACGCGGTGACCCACAGGTGCCAAACATGTCCATGAATTTTTTTTTGGAAAAAATATATTTTACAATGCCCCCTTGAGGTATAGACCGATGTTTTGATCAATAAGTCTAGAGGGCAGTATAAATTCAAAAAAAACTCAAACAAATATAAAACCTTGGAAACCTAGCTTTGTTTGTGCAAGAGATCATGTGTGCCAAAATTGAGGTGATTTGGAGGTGGTCGAAAAAATCATCGCATTCCGGAGGGACCATTTGGTTACTTAAGCCATTTTTTGAATAAAGGTGATTTTTTCCACGACCTCCAAATCACCCAATTTCTCTATGACACGGTGACCCACATGTGCCAAACATGTCCATGAAAGAAAATTTGGAAAAAATATATTTTACAATGCCCCCATGAGGTATAGACCCATGTTTTGATCAGTCAGTCTAGAGGGCAGTATAAATTCAAAAAAATTCAAAACAATATAAAACCTTGGAAACCTAGCTTTGTTTGTGCAAAAGATCATGTGTGCCAAAATTGAGGCAATTTGGAGGTGGTCGAAAAAATCACCGCATTCCGGAGGGACCATTGGTCTAAACATAAGCCATTTTTTGAACAAAGGTGGTTTTTTCCACCACCTCCAATGACCCAATTTCTCTATGACACGGTGACCCACATGTGCCAAACATGTCCATGAAAGAAAGTTTTGAAAAAATATATATTTTACAATGTCCCTCTGAGGTATAGACCGATGTTTTGATTAGTCAGTCTAGAGGGCAGTATAAATTCAAAAAAATCAAAAAATATAAAACCTTGGAAACCTAGCTTTGTTTGTGCAACAGATCATGTGTGCCAAAATTGAGGTGATTTGGAGGTGGTCAAAAAAATCACCGCATTCCGGAGGGACCATTTGGTCTAACTTAAGCCATTTTTTGAAAAAAGGTTATTTTCCACCACCTCCAAATCACCCAATTTCTCTATGACACGGTGACCGACATATGCCAAACATGTCCATGAAAGAAAATTTGGAAGAAATATATTTTACAATGCCCCCTTGAGGTATAGACCGATGTTTTGATCAGTCAGTCTAGAGTGCAGTATAAAATCTAAAAAATTCAAAAAAAAATAGAACCTTGGAAACCTAGCTCTGTTTGTGCAAGAGATCATGTGTGCCAAAATTGAGGTGATTTGGAGGTGGTCAAAAAAATCACCGCATTCCGGCGGGACCGTTTGGTCTAACTTAAGCCATTTTTTGAACAAAGGTGATTTTCTCCACCACCTCCAAATCACCCAATTTCTCTATGACACGGTGACCCACATGTGCCAAACATGTCCATAAAAGAAAATTTGGAAAAAAAATATATTTTACAATGCCCCCTTGAGGTCTAGACCGATGTTTTGATGAGTCAGTATAGAAAGCAGTATAAATTCAAAAAATTTCAGAAAAATATAAAACCTTGGAAAGCTAGCTTTGTTTGTGCAAGAGATCATGTGTGCCAAAATTGAGGTGATTTGGAGGTGGTAAAAAAATCACCGCATTCCGGAGGGACCATTTGGTCTAACTTAAGCCATTTTTTGAACAAAGGTGATTTTTCCACCACCTCCAAATCACTCAAATTTGCTTTTACACGGTGACCCACAGGTGCCAAACATGTCCATGAATTTTTTTTTTGGAAAAAATATATTTTACAATGCCCCCTTGAGGTATAGACCGATGTTTTGATCAATCAGTCTAGAGGGCAGTATAAATTCAAAAAAAACTCAAACAAATATAAAACCTTGGAAACCTAGCTTTGTTTGTGCAAGAGATCATGTGTGCCAAAATTGAGGTGATTTGGAGGTGGTCGAAAAAATCATCGCATTCCGGAGGGACCATTTGGTCTAACTTAAGCCATTTTTTGAACAAAGGTGATTTTTTTCACCACCTTCAAATCACCCAATTTCTCTATGACAAGGTGACCCACATGTACGAAACATGTCCATGAAAGAAAATTTCGAAAAAATATAATGCCCCCTTGAGGTATAGACCGATATTTTGATCAGTCAGTCTAGAGGGCAGTATAAATACAAAACAATTCAAAAAAAATCTTGGAAACCTAGCTTTGTATGTGCAAGAGATCATGTGTGCCAAAATTGAGGTGATTTGGAGGTGGTCGAAAAAATCACCGCATTCCGGAGGGACCATTTCGTCTATGAACAAAGGTGATTTTTTCCACCACCTCCAAATCACCCAATTTCTCTATGACACGGTGACCCACATGTGCCAAACATGTCCATGAAAGAAAATTTGGAAAAAATATATTTTACAATGCCCCCTTGAGGTATAGACCGATGTTTTGATCAGTCGGTCTAGAGGGCAGTATAATTTCAAAAAAATTCAAAAAAATATAAAACCTTGGAAACCTAGCTTTGTTTGTGCAAGAGATCATGTGTGCCAAAATTGAGGTAATTTGGAGGTGGTTGAAAAAATCACCGCATTCCGGAGGGACCATTTGGTCTAAACTTAAGCCATTTTTTGAACAAAGTTGATTTTTTCCACCACCTCCAATCACCCAATTTCTCTATGACACGGTGACCCACATGTGCCAAACATGTCCATGAAAGAAAATTTGGAAAAAATATATTTTAGAATGCCCCCTTGAGGTATAGACCGATGTTTTGATCAGTCAGTCTACAGGGTAGTATAAATTAAAAAAATCAAACAAATATAAAACCTTGGAAACCTAGATTTGTTTGTGCAAGAGATCATGTGTGCCAAAATTGAGGTGATTTGGAGGTGGTCGAAAAAATCACCGCATTCCGGAGGGACCATTTGGTCTAACTTAAGCCATTTATTGAACAAAGGTGATTTTTCCCACCACCTACAAATCACCCTATTTCTCTATGACACAGTGACCCACATGTGCCAAACATGTCCATGAAAGAAAATTTGGAAAAAATATATTTTACAATGCCCCCTTGAGGTATAAACCGATGTTTTGATCAGTCAGTCTAGAGGGCAGTATAAAATCTAAAAAATTCAAAAAAAATAAAACCTTGGAAACATAGGTTTGTGACTGCAAAAGATCATGTGTGCCAAAATTGAGGTGATTTGGAGGTGGTCGAAAAAAGCACCGCATTCCGGAGGGACCGTTTGGTCTAACTTAAGCCATTTTTTGAACAAAGGTGATTTTTTTCCACCACCTCCAAATCACCCAATTTCTCTATGACACGGTGACCCACATGTGCCAAACATGTCCATGAAAGAAATTTGGAAAAATATATTTTACAATGCCCCCTTGAGGTATAGGCCGATGTTTTGATCAGTCAGTCTAGAGGGCAGTATAAATTCAAAAAAAAATTCAAAAAAATATAAAACCTTGGAAACCTAGTTTTGTTTGTGCAAGAGATCATGTGTGCCAAAATTGATGTGATTTGGAGGTGGTCGAAAAATCAGCGTATTCCGGCGGGACCATTTGGTCTTAACTTAAGCCATTTTTTGAACAAAGGTGGTTTTTTCCACCACCTCCAAATCACCGAATTTCTCTATGACACGGTGACCCACATGTCCATGAAAGAAAATTTGGAAAAAAACTATATTTTACAATGTCCCCTTGAGGTATAAACCGATGTTTTGATCAGTCAGTTTAGAGGGCAGTATAAATTCAAAAAAAGTCAAAAAATATAAAACCTTGGTAACCTAGCTTTGTTTATGCAAGAGATCATGTGTGCCAAAATTGAGGTGATTTGGAGGTGGTCGAAAAAATCACCGCATTCCGGAGGGACCATTTCGTCTAACTTAAGCCATTTTTTGAACAAAGGTGATTTGTTCCACCAGCTCTAAATCACCCAATTTCTCTATGACATGGTGACCCACATGTGCCAAACATTTCCATGAAAGAAAATTTGGAAAAAATATATTTTACAATGCCCCCTTGAGGTATAGACCGATGTTTTGATCAGTCAGTCTAGAGGGCAGTATAAATTCAAAAAATTTCAAAACAATATGAAACCTTGGAAACCTAGCTTTGTTTGTGCAAGAGATCATCTGTGCCAAAATTGAGGTGATTTGGAGGTGGTCGAAAAAATCTCCGCATTCCGGAGGGACCATTTCGTCTAACTGAAGCCATTTTTTCTATGACACGGTATAGACCGATGTTCTGATCAGTCAGTCTAGAGGCCAGTATAAATTCAAAAAAAATATAAAACCTTGGAAACCTAGCTTTGTTTGTGCAAGAGATCATGTGTGCCAAAATTGAGGCGATTTGGAGGTTGTCGAAAAAATCACCGCAATCCGGAGGGACCATTTGGTCTAAACTTAAGCCATTTTTTGAACAAAGGTGATTTTTTCCACCACCTCCAGTCACCCAATTTCTCTATGACACGGTGACCCACATGTGCCAAACATGTCCATGAAAGAAAATTTGGAAAAAATATATATTACAATGCCCCCTTGAGGTATAGACCGCTGTTTTGATCAGTCAGTCTAGAGGGCAGTATAAATTAAAAAAATCAAACAAATATAAAACCATGGAAACCTAGATTTGTTTGTGCAAGAGATCACGTGTGCCAAAATTGAGGTGATTTGGAGGTGGTCGAAAAAATCACCGCATTCCGGAGGGACCATTTTTAAGCCATTGTTTGAACAAAGGTGATTTTTTCCACCACCAACAAATCACCCTATTTCTCTATGACACAGTGACCCATATGTGCCAAACATGTCCATGAAAGAAAATTTGGAAAAAATATATTTTACAATGCCCCCTTGAGGTATAAACCGATGTTTTGATCAGTCAGTCTAGAGGGCAGTATAAAATCTAAAAAATTCAAAAAATAAAACCTTGGAAACATAGGTTTGTTAGTGCAAAAGATCATGTGTGCCAAAATTGGGGTGATTTGGAGGTGGTCGAAAAAATCACTGCATTCCGGAGGGACCGTTTGGTCTAACTTAAGCCATTTTTTGAACAAAGGTGATTTTTTCCACCACCTCCAAATCACCCAATTTCTCTATGACACGGTGACCCACATGTGCCAAACATGTCCATGAAAGAAAATTTGGAAAAAATATATTTTACAATGCCCCTTGAGGTATAGGCCGATGTTTTGATCAGTCGGTCTAGAGGGCAGTATAAATAAAAAAATTCAAAAAAACATAAAACCTTGGAAACCTAGTTTTGTTTGTGCAAGATATCATGTGTGCCAAAATTGATGTGATTTGGAGGTGGTCGAAAAAATCACCGCATTCCGGAGGGACCATTTGGTCTAACTTAAGCCATTTTTTGAACAAAGGTGATTTGTTCCACCAGCTCTAAATCACCCAATTTCTCTATGACATGGTGACCCACATGTGCCAAACATTTCCATGAAAGAAAATTTGGAAAAAATATATTTTACAATGCCCCCTTGAGGTATAGACCGATGTTTTGATCAGTCAGTCTAGAGGGCAGTATAAATTCAAAAAATTTCAAAACAATATAAAACCTTGGAAACCTAGCTTTGTTTGTGCAAGAGATCATCTGTGCCAAAATTGAGGTGATTTGGAGGTGGTCGAAAAAATCACCGCATTCCGGAGGGACCATTTCGTCTAACTGAAGCCATTTTTTCTATGACACGGTATAGACCGATGTTCTGATCAGTCAGTCTAGAGGCCAGTATAAATTCAAAAAAATATAAAACCTTGGAAACCTAGCTTTGTTTGTGCAAGAGATCATGTGTGCCAAAATTGAGGCGATTTGGAGGTTGTCGAAAAAATCACCGCATTCCGGAGGGACCATTTGGTCTAAACTTAAGCCATTTTTTGAACAAAGGTGATTTTTTCCACCACCTCCAGTCACCCAATTTCTCTATGACACGGTGACCCACATGTGCCAAACATGTCCATGAAAGAAAATTTGGAAAAAATATATTTTACAATGCCCCCTTGAGGTATAGACCGCTGTTTTGATCAGTCAGTCTAGAGGGCAGTATAAATTCAAAAAATTTCAAAACAATATAAAACCTTGGAAACCTAGCTTTGTTTGTGCAAGAGACCATGTGTATCAAAATTGAGGTGATTTGGAGGTGGTCGAAAAAATCACCGCATTCCGGAGGGACCATTTTTAAGCCATTGTTTGAACAAAGGTGATTTTTTCCACCACCAACAAATCACCCTATTTCTCTATGACACAGTGACCCATATGTGCCAAACATGTCCATGAAAGAAAATTTGGAAAAAATATATTTTACAATGCCCCCTTGAGGTATAAACCGATGTTTTGATCAGTCAGTCTAGAGGGCAGTATAAAATCTAAAAAATTCAAAAAATAAAACCTTGGAAACATAGGTTTGTTAGTGCAAAAGATCATGTGTGCCAAAATTGGGGTTATTTGGAGGTGGTCGAAAAAATCACCGCATTCCGGAGGGACCGTTTGGTCTAACTTAAGCCATTTTTTGAACAAAGGTGATTTTTTCCACCACCTCCAAATCACCCAATTTCTCTATGACACGGTGACCCACATGTGCCAAACATGTCCATGAAAGAAAATTTGGAAAAAATATATTTTACAATGCCCCTTGAGGTATAGGCCGATGTTTTGATCAGTCAGTCTAGAGGGCAGTATAAATAAAAAAATTCAAAAAAACATAAAACCTTGGAAACCTAGTTTTGTTTGTGCAAGAGATCATGTGTGCCAAAATTGATGTGATTTGGAGGTGGTCGAAAAAATCACCGCATTCCGGAGGGACCATTTGGTCTAACTTAAGCCATTTTTTGAACAAAGGTGATTTGTTCCACCACTTCTAAATCACCCAATTTCTCTATGACACGGTGACCCACATGTGCCAAACATTTCCATGAAAGAAAATTTGGAAAAAATATATTTTACAATGCCCCCTTGAGGTATAGACCGATGTTTTGATCAGTCAGTCTAGAGGGCAGTATAAATTCAAAAAATTTCAAAACAATATAAAACCTTGGAAACCTAGCTTTGTTTGTGCAAGAGAACATGTGTATCAAAATTGAGGTGATTTGGAGGTGGTCGAAAAAATCACCGCATTCCGGAGGGACCATTTCGTCTAACTTAAGGCATTTTTTGAACAAAGGTGATTTTTTCCACCACCTCCAAATCACCCAATTTCTCTATGACACGGTGACCCACATGTGCCAAACATGTCCATGAAAGAAAATTTGGAAAAAATATATTTTACAATGCCCCCTTGAGGTATAGACCGATGTTTTGATCAGTCGGTCTAGAGGGAAGTATAAATTCAAAAAAATTCAAAAAAATATAAAACCTTGGAAACCTAGCTTTGTTTGTGCAAGAGATCATGTGTGCCAAAATTGAGGTAATTTGGAGGTGGTTGAAAAAATCACCGCATTCCGGAGGGACCATTGATGTGCAGGAGAGTTCGTGGCCGCAGAAGATCCCGTAGCCCTTTCTGGAGACAGGACAGCGACGGAATCCGAGGCAGATTAGCCTGCAGTAGCCGGTTCCGGGCGGTCCTGATCTTCTGTGGCAGCGGGCCGAGGCGCTGGTGTGAGTGGAGCCGCAGAAGATCCAGGGCGGCTCGCAGACTCATCATGAGCCCATCATGCTGCAGGCCCACTGGAGTCAGGGGCTGTCTCCACGTCCGCCTAGCGAACGGCGGGGCGCCGCTAGTAGCACACGGGCTGGACTGCAAAGTGTGTGCGTCCCTGACCATTATCTGGTTGCCGCGTGGCCGCCGGTGATTTGTGCGGGCCGGAGGGCGCGCCTCGCCCGGTCCGAGGTGGCCGCGTGTCGAGCGGCGGGTCGGAGGCGCGCGTGCAGCCGACCGCAGCTGGCGCGTCTGGTCGATCTGCCGCGGATCTGCAGCTGTCACCTGGCGCTGATCCCGGAGACGATTGCCTGGGCCTCTGCGACGGAAATCCCGAGGAGGATATGTTCCCCACGCCGCGGCACACGCGATATAACTCGCCCGGAACGATTTCTTCACCAGATTCTTCGCCGTTTTCACTGTTTTGTTCGCCTGGCTCCCCTGTAGCATGGTGAGTTGTACATGCAGATACAAACACACTATGATAAGAAGTCGCAAGCAGTTTTCCTTGCACTCTACGTGGAGGATATGTAGGATGAGTATGATTCATCATCTGTATTCATCCTCTATATTCTTCAATTGGAGAGCATGGATGACTAATGTATTTTTCAGATTTATCAGGCTTTTATTTTGTTTTCAGGAGCGAAATATAATTCCTCCATTACATCTATTTCCAAATTTTATCGTGCAACATAAAGAAGCTACACGCTGGCCACGAAGAAACCATGATTCTTGAGGTTGCACTTGAAAAACTCACATATAAAATGCAAAAAAATATCCCAAACTAATACTGTTACAAGGGAGTGGACAACCAAATAGCTGAGTCATAAATTATGAGGAAGTCACTAACTGACAGAATGAAGTATTTTAGAGAAAAGGTCACACGATACTAGACATAGACGACAATGCACACGCCAACATCAGGTTGATCGTCGACGTACTTGCTGTCCGACCGTGCGCACAATGTTGTAGCTATCATAGTTCTTCTTTGAGATCCTGCACATAAGGATATTATTAATGCCATGGAATATATTTGGACACATTAAAACATTAAATTACGGCATATTAGGTACCTCTATCAATTTGGCGCACGTACGTCGATTGTGACCATCTGCGTCATGACAATAGCTACATCTACCCTTTGTTCTGGTTTTCTTCATCTTTGCCTGTAGCCTTTTCTTCGGAGCACCTCGGCCTGGCACATGCACGGGATCCTGAACCTTTTCGAAACCTTCACCATCAAGGTTAGCCGATTGTGGCATCAACGGGCCAAACCTAATGCTGTTACCCTGAGCATTAGTTGATCCCTTGCTATCAGCTTGTTCACTTGTTGATCCCTTGCAAACATCTTGTCCTTCCAAAACCCTTTTTAGATGCTGAAACGCCTCATCAGAGTGGCATGCCTTGAAACATGTTGCGTGACTAAAATTCCTTAGCTTACGGTACCTTTGTAGGGCTGCAGAGTATGCATACATCTCGCTCTTTCTGGTCGGTGCGAATGCACATTTTGCACTCATTGTCCACCTAGTGGGAACACAACACCTGGGCAGTGTTCCTTCTTGTAAAATTCCCAATATGTAAAATATGTGGGAACATGGTGTGCCTGCGCATTCCAATTTGCGGCAAGAACAACTGATACTGCGAAGCATACCTTCCTTCGTCTCCGTGCACACTTCGATCTTTTTATCCATTCTTTCCTTCTTAGACACAACGTATGTGGTAACCTCTGCTGCATCAAGTACCTCTCTGATCTCACATTTTATGACAACATCTATGCTCCATAAGACCAACTTAAACACAGCAGGAGTGAAAACTTTCGCGGCATGTTTCTCAAGAACTGAAGCATTTTCCTCTGTGAACGGAACGGACTGTAAGGCCTCGACGTCTTGGAGAGCCTCGTTCAAGCGTCGCAACGCAAGGCAACGCTCATAGTGCTCTAGCATTTGAAACAACGTCATCTTAGCCTCAAGATGCGTATGTAGCACTGAGTTTAAACTCTCATTCCGCTGATTGTTGCTCAATCCTAGGAAACAACTGCCCTCAAGATATGGAGCACACCACAGTTTTCTCATCTTATACATCTGATGCAGCCAGGAGTCCTCACTTGTTACTTTATTCCGTTGTAAGAAGTGTAACCATTTTCTCTCATGCTCTTCAATGGAAGATGTATCATATATGAAAGATCGGAATTCCTCCTTTACCACGTCATCATGCAGATGGCGTACAATGTTCTGCTGAATGTGCCATATACAGAGCCTATGGTTTGAGTCAGGCCACACCACCCTGATTGCTCTCTGCATTGCAAGGTCCCCATCCGTGATCACAGATATAGGATGCTTCTGTCCCATAGCATCAGAAAAGGTCCGTAACATCCACTCGTATGCCTGGCTTGTTTCATGTGAAATGATACCACATGCAAAAATAACGGTGCTGCGGTGGTGATTCAACCCGACAAACGGCACAAATGGCAGATTGTACTTATTGGTTCTGTATGTGCTATAAAAAACAATAACGTCTCCGAAAGCCTCGTAGTCAAGTCGGGATTGACTATCACACCAGAATAGTCCCTTCAGATGGCCAGCTTCATCAACCAAGTACCTGAAGAAAAAATCTGAATCTTGCTCTTGCCTCGCCACCATGTGATTGATCACCGTTTGAGCATCCCCGGAAGAAATTGTTTCCTGCTTGTTAGCATGGCAGAAATTGTAAATGTCCCTCATAATGCATCCAACCTCATCATATCCACCGTATTGCATGCACATAATATCCATAATATGATGTTTTCTGATCCCTGATTTTTCCATGTCTGAAATGTCCACTTTCTGCTCATCGCTAATTCTTCTGTGTGAATGCAAAAGACACGACAGATCACGTGGGGCTAGAGGATGGTTGTGTTCATCGATGAAATCCTTGTCAAACCACTGACCTGTTTTCTCCTGTCTTGCAATCACCAATTTAGCTTTACACCCTACACGAGTTATACTCCGTGGCCTCCTCTTTCTATCTTCCATCTTCCTCTTCATGTGCTTCTCTTCACGAACCCCTTCACGACTACACACAAATTTCCTTAAAATTATATGGTAGTTGGGTCCATCCCACTCGACATAGCTTCTCCGGACACTAAAACCTTTCTCAAGACCATATTTGTTATAGAATGTATAACCTTCATCCTCACTATTAAACATCTTGTTGGCAATATGATAGTACTCCATCATTGACTTGTGACTTACGTCGGCCATGTCTTCCTGCATCACAATTCGGACGAATAAAAATCTGAAAGGACAGACATAAATGCATGCAAAACCCAGTACGAAATCTTGCGTGGAATTTTAAACTTTGCTCCTTGTACATGTTATGGCAAGCGATCATAAATGTCCATAAACTGGGTCCCCTGTAAACTAGTGAAGTGACCATGGATGATGAAAAATTCTATTGAATTGCATGCACTAGGGAAACCTAAATCGATGATGACTAAACAAATCTAAGTAGGAAGTGCAGGCTACGAATCAAAGTAAGTTGAGATTCGGGCGATTCATACCTTAAGATACAAGTCCGGAAGCGATGGGATCAGCGGGGGGCTTTCTCCTACCGCCGCCGCCGTCGCCGCCGACACTGCCGCCGCAGATGTCACGCCTTATTCTTCTTCTTGCCGCCGACCACGTCTTTTATAGTGAAGGGTACCAGGAGGAGGACAAGAACGACGCCGACGACGGTGAATTGGTTCCTCTCGCCGGGCTCATCGGACAGAAGGAAGAGGACGAGAAGGAGGACTTGTCCGAGCTACTAGATCTAGACGTGGTTTTGGTCGTGGACGTGATCGGTTGATTTTTTTTACCCTGGACCATTATGCCCTTCTCTGATTAAACTAATTAAGTTAATTAATTCTTAATCCCCCACAGATCGGATGGCTAATAAAAATCGGAGGGGTAAGTACTCGAAAGTACTCCCAGTACTGCCCCAATCACCGTAAAGGAGCTCTTAGAGATATTGTCCTTGTCAAAGAGACTGGCATCATCAGGTTCGTCGACCTTCAGGTCCACGGCGAACCCGGCAACCCTTTCTCAGAAACCCCTAGTGGCTGGATGGTGGTCACATGGACCATGGAGGGGCTCCATGGGGATTCGGAAACCCTGGGTGATATGTGTTTCCGGCTAGAGCACGAAGTCCACTCTTGTGATATTGAAGACTACGATTTGCCCAAATATGTCTTTGTTTCCAACCCCATTCTCAGCTCCCACAAAGATGGCATATTGTACCTGAGGACCACTGTCAGCAGAACAACCGACAGGAACTCGCGAGTTATCGCTGACATCAAGAATAAGAAGCTGCTGAAGGTGGGTGAATTCGATATGCGAAGACCCAACACCTACAGGCGCACCACCATCTCCAGCTATCTCAAGCCCCCAGGTACCATACCATCGCCTTCCTGTTATTAATGATAAATGTACTACGTCGATATGCCTTGCTCAAATTCATTCATTTTTCCTTTTTGAGGGACTCAAATTCATTCGACATGTAGACCTTGACATGAATTGTAGTTTTATCAGGTCAATCTGGTGGTTAATTAAACACAGTTCCATGCATGTAGCTACACCACCACATCCAGCTTTTCATCAAGTTCGAATGTTTTCTTATTTAGGAGAAACAAAAAAGAGAAGTTCGTACACATGAATTTTGATGCAAAAATGGATGGTCTAGATAAGAGGTGTAGTTACATGGACACACAACCACAACTTTCCTACACTCTTCTTGCGTTGTGGGCTTTGTTGGTTGTGATTTTAAAAGAGAAGGGCACGCATTTATTTTTTTACACCAAATTTGTTTTTTTTTCAGTTTCAAAGGAGAATATGAAACGAGCAGCGCCGGTGTCTCCGAGAACCTCTCGCAAGAAGCCTGCCATCATTAACCTAGCGGAAGGAGATGGTGATGTCGGGGATGCGATGGAGGTGGACTCACAATAGGTGGTTTATAATTTGTTTAGGAATGATTGCCTTGGATGCCCATAGTACCAGGCCACCATTATGGTATATATTTGCTTTCAACTCATGTCATCCCCCACCAGACATTTTAATACTAAGTTGTACTAGCAGAAAGTGGGAAAGTACATGCATTGAGATCAGAAATGCACTGTTCAAAAAAAAGTATAATGTTGCTCATGTCACTGGCATGTACGCATGAGTTTATAAAGTGAAAAATCTGACATGCGATCGAAGTACAGAGTTACATACTCTTAGTCTGGATGCATAAGCCAGTGAATTGTTCGAAGTTCAGGCGGTTGGTTTTGCCACAAAAGTGTGGTGAAGTGGATATCCAATGCATTATCTCCCAGCTTTGCAGTTAGCCGACAGTAGAGGGTCACATAGCGGCGACGCTGAAGAAGGAAAAGGTTTGAGGAGGAAGAAGAGGACGAGCGAGTGGAAGGGATTTGACTAATGTGAAAAAATTTATTAGCCAACTGATGCCTAGGCGCTCCAATTTTACTTTTGTGTTAGTTATTGTTATCTCTTTTCCTTTGCCACGTTCAATTGTCACCTCCTTTTTTGTGATTTTTTTCTTTTACCTCCCCTACATGAGGAGGTTTTTCTTTTACCTCCTCCCAGTGCCGTACCGGAGAAAATGGGGGCCCTGTTCAACAACCAAAATTAGGCCCTTGATATAATTATTGGCAATTAGGAAAACAAAAATTTATACTCAAGAAGTGATTCTCAAAACTCAAAATTAGTACATTATTTAGCATAAACATGCATCCTTCTAGCAGTCCTTGATACAAAATCTTCAATTTATTTTTCATAAGCAATCTTCTCCAAAATGCCATTTGATTATTTTGCTAAAAACTTATCAAGAGCACATATATTAGATTGAATGATTAGTATATGATGTGTTAGAAATAGAACATATAAATAGAAGGGAATGAAATGGAATTTTTTTATGTGTTCTGGTAGTCTGGTTAAAGCTCTAGTCGGGCAGCGTAGGTAGAAGCAGCAACAAAATATAAGAAGCAGAGAAGACACTTGATAAATAGATCTTGGATTGAGGGTAGAGCGTACCTATACAATGGGTTTATTTCGGAGAAACCGTGAAGGAATTAAGCTAGAAGCCCTGCGATGGAACAAGGGATTTGCATGGGTCGCTGTAATTGAAAGAGAATATGAAGGAGGAGAGGCGTGCGTGAGATGAGATGGAGTACTAGAGTTACTACGGTGCATGTTCCCAATGACTACTATTAGTCATCTAAGAAAAAGGAGTACTCCCTCCCTTCTGGTTTATAGGGCTCAAATCTCAAATCTCATCAACCAACGCATTTTGTGAGTGGAGGAATGTATCTCATACTTTACAAAACTACCCCAATTAAATTCATGCATTAATTTGAATTAATTACAGTGCATGCGTGCTTGGCCACTAGATGATAGGAACATTACATGCATTGGTGTGTTCCTTTTTAATTTTTGCATACAAAGATTTATTGCGCATTGAAAACTAAAAATGAGATAGAGATGAGCCTTCTAAATTGGAAAAACAAAAAAGTTGAGATAAGCCTTATAAACCGAAAAAGAGAAAGTACTATTAGTACTTTGTATTAAAAAATGCATTGATTGGCCATTAATTAAGCAGCATATTTGCATAATGTGTTCAGAAAAAATAGTGTACAAAAAAAACTGGGGGCCCTGTGCAGTCGAACATGCTGCACATGTGTCCGGTACAGGCCTGCATCCTCTAGATGTCTCTTCCTCAATTTAAACAACCAGTAATTCTCTTCACGTGTCTTTCGAACTCCGTCCATTTCTTTTTAGTTCGCATATAAGGTTTGGTCAAAGTCAAGCTTTGTAGAGTTTGACTAACTTTATATTAAAAAATATAAACATTCACAATATGAAATCAATATTATCAGATGCACCATGAAATGTATTTTCATACTATATAGTTTTAGTATTTTAGATGTTCATATTTTTTTATATAAATTCGATCAAACTTTGTGTAGTTTGACTTTAACCAAATCTTATATGCGGAGTAAAAAGAAACGGAGGGAGTACTAGTGCTACCATTTCTCCACAAACAACAAACACGTGCTAACTCATTTTTCCACAGAGAAACAACTTTTTGATATGTCCTTACGACCTTACCTCTCTTTTGATTCTTTTTACTTATTTTGTCCATGTCACTTTTGAAAAATGGCTAGGCCTCATCTAAGATGTGTTTGGGTTTAAATTGTGCTTGACAAAGGGACATGCAATGTTGCTAGCTTCAGATGCAGATGGAGACAAAATTCCAGATATTGCCATAACACCTATCGGGGTGCCACACATGTTGGTTACAATCTAGGATGGATAAAATCAGATAAATATTAAGAAAATTCTTTTGTCTACATAGAACTATATCATGGTCAGCAAGGTTATTGATATGTCCCCGTCGTATCTACTTTTTCTAACGCTTTTCCTCTTGTTTTGGACTCTAATTTGTATGATTTGAATGAAACTAACCCGGACTGACGTTGTTTTCAGCAAAACTACCATACTGTTATTTTTTTATGCAGAAATAAAAGTTCTCGGATTGGAACAAAACTTTTTGGAGAACTATTTCAGAATATATAAAAAATACTGGAGTCAAGAACCACTAGAGGGGGGCCCCTGGGTGAGCACAACCCACCAGCCCCCCTCCTCCAGACGCGCCCAGGTGGGGGTTGTGGGTGGGGCGAGGGATTGTGGTGGGGGTGGCCTGTGAGACCTTGTACAATGCAAAGCGCTTAGAGGAGGTGCTTAGAGAAATAAACCGGCGTTTCTTTAAGCACCCGTGCGTATTTATAGAGGGTAGACACTTAATTATGCGTCTCTCTTTTAGAAATAGGCATATTGGTGCTTTAGAAAAACGTTGTTTACTTTTCTAGGCACGTCCATAAGCACCTAGCATTGTACAAGGTCTCACGTGCTGACGTGGGCTGATGTGGCCCACGCCATAGGTATTTTTTTCATTTTTTATTTTCTTTCACTTTTGAAATTTTATTTTATTAGTTTATTTTTTATACACATTGTTTTATATTCATAGTTATGTCTATGTTTATTTTATTTTTTTGTAATATACATAATAAAATAGTTGAAGACCATACTTAGAACAACATTGATTTCATTAATCTGACCTGGATACATAATAGTTAAAGTATAAACGATAACAAATATAGTTGCTACTCGATCTAGTTAATTTGCCTAAACTAAGAACATCATCAGCATAATGACTCCCACAAGAAGAAATTTGTCACCGATCGAGCTGGGAGAACGAGCTCAATCATAACACTAGCTAAAAATGCATATTGAAACTTCTTGAATTTTTTTGGCCTCGTATATCATTCTTGATTTGCATCTCATATATCTGTTATCTCAATGGCCTCGCATATTGAAACTCGAGCAACTCACTTTCGTATTTCTGCACGAGATCGACTCATATCCATGTGTAGCAACACATTGCTCCTTCCTATAGATGAGAATATACACATAATGATGTGAGCGGCACTAGACTTGAATTGTGCAAATTTGCTGAAATAGTGTAACATCCCAAAATTCTAAATTTTGGAATGTTATATTAAATTAATAGATTTGATTGATTGTCTGATTTGTGGTGTGGTTGCTTGTGTGAAATTGACTGAAATTCAAAACTTTTTGAAAGTTAAATGAGAGGGAATAAAAGGACTTTCCCAAACTTTCATTTTGCATTTATGATCTCCGTGAATTCAAATTCATTTCATCATAAAACCCTAGAGAGAAGATGACATGACTTCTTCCATTTAAATAAATGAAAAGGGTTTTTGAAAATATTTGAATTTCACTTGGAAATATTTCAAATTTAGAAAAATTTAAGCAACTCAATGATTTTAATGAGACAAGATAAAATGACTTCTTCAAAATATATGAAATATGAGTTGGAAGTTTTAAAAGAATTAAATTCAAAATCCCATTGGAATTATTTTCAATTTGGGGTTATTTGGTTTTTATTCAAATTATTTTTTCCAAAAATAAAATATATGGAAAATAGGGTAAAATGATTCCCTACAATAGAAAATTGGAGAGAAATAAATTTGAAATCATTTTGGTATTTTTATTGCACCAGTAGCACTCTTTGTTTTATTTAAAATTTTGCGTATTTTATTTGACGTTAGAAAAATGTTCATGTTGTAGAATTTTTTTTCTGAAAATTTTGATATATTATATGCCTATATTATGTCTTCAGTTTTTTGGTTTTATTTATTTTTATTGTCTCTTTTTTAAAAAACAAAAACAAAACAAAACTTTCCCCGCAGCCCACTGGGCCGGCTCGAGGCCCGACCGCAGCCGCGGCCCAGCCCACCACCTTGCGCCGACCGACTCCGGGAGGAGTCCGGCCAGGAAACGCCACTGCCGCCTCGTGCCGACTCGGGACGCCTCCCGAGGTTCGCCGCCCCTATATATTCTCCACCCGGGGCCCCTGGACCTCGTCCCCGCCGCCAGCCGCCGCCCACACCTCGCCATGCCTGCTGCCGCATCTAGCCGCCGCCGCCACACTTCGCCGCTGCTGCTGCCCGCGCCGCCGCACTCCGCCCGCGTCGCCGCCGCCGCCTGCTCGCCTAGCTCCTCCGCGCCCGCCTGCCGCAGCCGCGCCCGTGGCCGAAGCCGAAGCCGCCACCGCCATTCGTCTCGCCGTCGACAGTAACCACCATCGAACCGCCGTCGACGGTAACCGCCATCGAACCGCTGTTTTTTTCGGTTTAGTTAGGTTTTCTTTTCAAAAACCCTAGATCGGTTTTTTATATAAAACCGGTTTTGTTTAGGTTTACTTATTTAGAGAACGTTTGCTGGTTAGGTTTAGAAAACGAACGTTCGCTTTTTAGTCTTTTCTTTTTCTGTTATTTTTTTGGCCAGGGACCCATCAGTGAATATTTTATTTACAGATTAGTCCCTAATCTTCAAACCCTCAGTACTTTTTGCTCGCTTGTCCAAATCCAACGAAACCAACACCCACTTCTTCGTTACGATCCCCTCTATCCAGATAATCAACTTAAACGTATTTTTGAAAGTTTTCAAATTTGAATTCAAACAGATTTGTATTTGAACTTCGTTTGATCGTAACTTGAGTTTTATAACTCCGATTTAATTGATTCTTTTTGCTAATCGAAGCTCTTGACTTAAAATTCTGATAAGGCCAAATTCACCCAATTTTGGTACTGTTAGATTTTTTTCTGTTGCAAGAGTTATTTGATTGTTCTCAAAGTTTTCCGAGGTCTTTTCTTCAATTATTTTGCATGATTGCTTATGTGTGGTTACTATTGCTTGCTCACGATAGATTGATCGGAGTGTGATGAGTAGAACTATCAGGAGTTATGAGTGCGAATCATCTTCATCAACAGTACGAGGCAAGTTCACACTTTGATCATATCACTTTTCATTACCCAGTTTTTATGCATTAGTTTCAACCCTCAAACATTGCCTGAGTAGAATTGATAACATGTGGGTATTGGGAAGTAGTTGATGAGGTAGGAACCTATTGTCTTGCATTCAAACCCTGGGTGTTACTACGTTATGCTTATACTGCTATGCTATGCTCGTAGACGTGGATTGGTTTTGAGAGAATTCATGAAAGATGTGAGAGTTATTGTTAACCAAGGTTTAACTTAAGGTGGCTACTTTAATACACATATGGGTGGATTGGTTGGGGTACCCTGGAGCACCCAGTGGTTTGCCCGGGCACCTGGAGAACCCAGTGCTTGCCCAAGGGGATCCCGGAGTACCCGTGTGATCACCCTATGGAATGCCACCCAGGCTCAAAGGGATCATAAGATTATTCATGCTAGAAACTTCCGTGTGCAGCCACAATCCATTGTGGACTCTGGCATAGTTGAGTATGTTGTGTGACCTCTTTCAGTGGTAGGCTAGCAGATGTAGGGGGAAGTAGGTGCTACTGTCTACCCAGAGTAAAGAGTTAATGCTTCAGAAAGACCGTGTCTCGATCATCCGTTTCTCAAACATCATGTAGTGTGAGAAATTCAATGGAGGAGATCGTGTCTTGTGGGGAAAAGTGCGCAAACCTCTGCAGAGTGTACAAACTAATCATGGTTAGCTGTGTCCCCGGTTATGGACATCCCGAGTCTCTGGTACTTGGATTATCATGTTGATATCAACACTTTATTTAATTAATTTGATTGGGTTAATGATTATTATTTTGGGATTGAGTTGGAGGAACCTTCTCAATAATTTTCAGCCAACTTGGTAGTTAAATAAAATATATTCCTTTGTTGTAGGGAAAAACTAGCTTTATGCAAAATTAAACCCAGAGCCCCCACCAGCCAAATATGCATGTAGTGATAGTCATTATTCATCACTGCTCTACACTGTGAATTTGCCAGTACATTCAATGTACTGACCTATATGGCTGCAACGTCTTATGTTGCAGGAATCTTACGACGAGTAAGTGATACGTTAGGGTTACGATTTCTACACTCAACTTTGCCGTTGGTGTTGATGGGAATCCACAACCTTGTTGTTACTTCCGCTACTTGGATTGAGGTAATAATATTGACGTTATTTTATACATGTGATTTACCTCTGCTATAAATCCTCGAGTACTGTGTGTGTCAGCATACCGATCCAGGGATGACACTTAAGCACAGAGACTTGACCGTCTGAGGTCGGGTCGCTACAAATAGATCGAGGAATTTTTTTTGTCATATACCTTTTCACGGCCATCGCAGATGTAGAATTCTCGGTCTAGATTTCATGTTGTGCGCCAATTTTCTTATCAAGAGGGCGTTGACAAGCGTAAAGCAGCACATGTGCCCTAGCCGATTCCCGACAGCTTTGGCGTCGGTGGTGTAGCCACCGGATCGAATGGACATCGCGCCGCTGCAGCGAGATGATTCGCCTAGCAGGGGCGGCTGCATAGTCCACGGTGGTGAGCTCATAGGGTAGCCAACAGGGCCAAAGGGGAGCTCTGCCAAGGCGGCGAAGTCCCAACTTTTCGACACCCTCCGCCGATGTAGGCTCACACGCGGGTCTCGTCCCGATTCAACAATCTCTGGTCGGTTCATTACTGCCACGTAGCTAGCAAAGAGGGAAGACCAAAAACTAAGAGGAGCTAGCTAGTTAGGCAGAAGGGTTTTATGAAGAAAGGAAGTGAAATTGTTTGAGAAACAAGAGGGCTGCAAAGACTTGTATATAGGCAAAAAATACAGGTGGCGTGCGAGGACAAGGCACGCCAGCACTAGACTAATTACCTACAGCGTGCATAGAAATTCAACGCTGCCACTAATTTATGACTGGTCACTACAGTTGGGAGCACCAATTTATGGTGTGTTAGAAAAAATCAATGCCGACACCAACTATGTAAAGATGGCGTACCAAATATGCTAACAGCATCACTATTTGAAAAAATAGTGATGGCTTTGATTGCAAATAGCAGGCCACCGATTAAAGTTATTTCTTTACTAGTGGTTGATTTGTATTTCTTCGTAAGACGATTATAGTTTATCGGCCACTCAGCTTATGAAGGTGTAAGCAAAGTATTAACGCCAAGATGCACGTTGAAAGGGCCCTCAGCTTACTACGACGTACACCGACGAACGCCCAAAGTACAATTGGCTTATAAAAGCTTGGCGTATTGTGGCAACATCGCTCGCCTTTACCGCACACACGACCAACAACTATGCCATGCGGTTGTGCTCGCCGTGCTTAACGGCTCCATGACAATGGTCCGTATAAATGAGTATTGCCTAAGGTAGCTCACAATCTACATAATACTTTTTCAAAAAACAATGCGGAAACTTTCCGACTACTGTAAACGTGGCTAGTAGTTACCCAAGCCATTTTTCCTAATTAATTAGTTGCTTTATTTTCTTTTAATAATGATGTTTTTGTTTTTATGCAGGAGAATGGTTGGGAGGCGACTCGGGAGCTGACGGCGGCGGCTGGGGCTCCTCGGCGCAGCGCCCGGTGCTTCTTTTGCGGGGATATCGTGGCCCGCATCTCTCGCGATGTCCTACACACCTGCTGTTTCGTTCCACATCGTCACTCGCTGGTGATCTTCCCGGCTTCAGCCAAGGTGTCCCTCTGTAGACCTGATGGAAGGTAGCCAAATATGGTCCTTCCCATCGCTGATCTTGCTGGGGCATCAGCCATCCTCGATGAGGGGCTGGGTGGCCATGTTGTGTCGGCCTTGGACTGGATCTTGATCCAGCCAGCCACGGGGACTAGGGTCCGGCTTGGAATCTGGTCGGCCTGCCCATGGCTGCCCGCGTTGGTGGTGGCGCCTTGAGGCATGCGAGCGGCTGCCTGGTGAGGGATCAACGTCATTGTTAATCTGTATGGTGACCTCTCCGGCATGCGGTGACGGCTTTGCGGTGGATTTTGGCGACCATGGAAAGATCTTGTGAGGATTTCTTTCTACAGATCTGGTGGCTGCCTTCAGTGGTGAGATGCAGTCTACGAACGCCGGCTTGACACAGAGGATATTGTGGTGTAGCAGCGGCAACCAAATGCATGTACCTGCTGAGATTGTGGAAAAGTGGTTGCGACAACACAACATTGACTTTGATGATCACCGGGGTGAAAACCTAGGCCTGACCCGAGTTGGTTAACCTGACAATGGTGCTATTTTTGTGTCATTACCTTGTTGGAGGTATTGCTCGGATATGCTCGGACTCGTTCTTCAGGGTGAAAACCTAGAATCTGGCCTTTGGTGGTTGGATCCAGTGACGATGACACTTGAGCGATGCTCCTTTCTTGAAGGTGTTGCTGAAGAACATTATTGTCTATTATCTTTGTAGTGTCATGAGATGGTTGGTGTGGATACGGTCATAGTTGTAGTTTGTCAACCGCAGGTTTGATCGCTTTGGGTTTTTTTCTCTCGCTTAGGCATAGCTAGCTTTGGTCATATGTGACTTTGCTATTTGCCGGTGTTTTGTGTGTGTGAGTGTGTTTTTAGTGGTCGTGTGCATCCTAGGTATGCAGAGGCCACGTGTGAGCTTATCGTATTTGTATCCACTTGATGCTTCATTTTGAGTCAATAAAATCCACCCTTTGTCGAAAAAGACACTGATAATTTGGTCGGTTGCGATGGGATTTCTTGAATGAGAATGTCAACGGTTCATTGTTATCTCATTATGTTGCATGTGATGTCTACTTCATATATAAATCATTGTGTGTGTGAAAGATATATTTCTGATTAGTTTTTATTCTTTTTGTCATCACTTTTCAGTATGTTCCGTTTAAAGGCATGATAGTTCTAAACCAATGCTTGTATAAGTATCCAATTTTTACATGTAAACAGAGCTCTAGTGATGTGTTGCAACTTTATGTATTTACTTATACCAACCTGCTTATTTTAGTATATTGTAACTACTATTTCTTGCCCATGAGAATTTGCTAATGCTAGTGCATGTTGATGAACTTACATGTTTTAGTTATACTAGAACCCAGTTGATTTATACTCTTTAACTTAACGGGATATGAGCATTAGGTTCCAGCTAGAGTAAATATGCTATTGATGACTACAGTAATTATGCAGTTCGTATCGGCGCAACACTATTTCGGCGAAACATAAGTTTGTGGCCGACTTGCCACCTCACATCGAGTTCCTTGGTAGGCTTGTAGCAACACAAGTTTTTACAACATCTCTCTTAGCAACACACAGCTGCCTTCCCTGAGTAGAGTTGGAGAGCATACCTCTGTTTGGCTTGAAGATCTACTAATGGTGAGCTACCTGACAATGTTGAATTAATAACTGGCCCAAAAATCTTTATATGATATAATAGCATTTCCAAATTGTGACACCCCGAGCCCGATACTCTAGTTACCTTCCATTTATTTTTCGTTGTCGTGTGTGTTTCAATTGTTTGTTGCCATGATCATGATGAGTGCCATTGTCATATTTTGCTTCTTGCATCATGTTCATTATTGATTATATTTTTCCATCCTTGTTGTTTCCATGATCATCTTGCTTTGTTATATGCTTCATGATTTTGATGTGCCTCTTGTCATTTTGTTGCATTGCATCATGATCATCATGCCTTGTTTTGCATATTTAAGCTTTGTTGTGTGTTCTTGTGTGAACCCCTCTTCTTCTTATCTCCACCTCTTTTCTTCACCATGCACATACCAGCAACCATTCGTCAAGTTCACCCAAGTTTCTTTCCCATCCAAACTTCTCCTTTCTTTTTTATTATATTTATTTTCTTGACATTTCCCTGTCCAGAAAACTGTTCCTTCTTTTCCTATAAACCCCACACCTTACCTACAACCTCTCTGCCAAATTTCATATCATTTGGACTTGTGTTACCATTGTCGAAATGTCTTGTGCACCGGGATTCTGAGGATACTTCGGGTTAACTCGAGGTTCGAGGTTGAGGTATTTCCACCACAGCTTGCACTACTAGGGAAAACCTTATACACAGAGGTATAGCAGTAGCACTGGTTAGAACAGAGCGGTACTGCTACTTAGTAGTAGCGCTTGTCAACAGAGCCCGCTACAGCTACGGTTGTAGCAGCAGCGCGTCTTCGTATAAAAGCGCTACTACTATAATTCCCACACTGTTGCCGGTAGGCTAGGAATAGTAGTAGCACGGCTGCAAAAAGCACGCTACCGCTAAGTGCCTTGTAGTAGCACGTTTCCTGTATAGAGCGCTACTGCTAAAAGAACAAAATAAAATGGAAAAGAAGTAGAAAAGTAAATGAAAATGAAAGAAGTAGAAAACAGAGAAATGAAAAAATAAAATATAAAGATAAACAAAAGAAAAAGAAAAATAAAGGAGAAAGGCATAGCAGTAGCGCTGTAGTTACTATAGCAGTAGCGCGTTTCATAGGCCCGCGCTATAGCTACATACCTTAGATAAAAAGAAAATAAAAAGGAAAATAAATAACTACTTCCTATAGCCGTAGTGCGTTTCGGTAGAAGACGCTATAGCTAAGTTAGCTATAGCGCTTTTCTGCACAAGCGCTACCGCTATGTTTGACTTAACCGGCCCGCGCGGTTTCCCCCCGGCCACTTCCCCCAAATCCCCACTCACCTCTGCTGTCGCCGCCGTCGTCGCCCTACATCGAAGTCGCCCTCCGCACGCCGTCTGCTCCCCTCCTTGGCCGTCTGGTGCCAGCCCTCGCTATGCGCCTGATCCCCGACCCCGCCCTTGCCGCGCGCCCCCTCCCTCGGCCGCTCTGCCTCCTCTCCCTAACTCCGCCGGCGCCCGAGGTGAGCACGCCTACGTACACATCCTCCTCCTCCTCCTCCCCTACCTCTGCCTAGCTAGGGTTCCTAGGGTTCATCAAATTAGCTAGGGTTCATCTAATTAGTTAGGGTTCATCAAATTAGCTAGTACTTGTAGATGCTTAAGTAGTTGTATAGTCGTTGTGCACCCAATGTAGTTAACTAAATATAACTTTTAGGACAAATTTGTATATGCTTAAGTAGTTAACTAAATATAATTTTTAGGACAAATTTGTATATGCTTAAGTAGTTAACTAAATATAATTTTTAGGAGAAACTTGTAGATGCTTAAGTACTAGAGCAGTAGGGTACGGTTAGGGTAGTAGGTTTAACTAGAAATGTTAGGGCAGTAGGGTTTAATGTTAATTAGGGCAGTAGGGTTTAGTTTAGAGAAAAAATCAATATAAAAATATAAATTTCTATTAGGGCAGTAGGGTTCTAGGTTTCTAGGGTTCATCTATCTATATTTGGTTTTTGAATTGACTTTGAGAGAGCATGAGATTTGTGTAGATTTTCTTGAAGTGTCAAACACTTGGACATGCAAATTTGAAGTGGTCATGTTATATGCAAATTCCTCAATGGTGTTTGCTCATGTTTACCTACTGTTGTAGTTGCTCATGTACATGTTCTTAAGTGGTCCTGTTATATGCAACATTGAAGTGGTTCGATTGTGCCCAAGTGGCCTTTTGTTGTTTCCAGGGAATGAAGCCGAGTGGCCTATGTTTTGCCGGAATGTTGATTCATTTCCGTTCCGGCAAATTTCAGGTGCTCGATTTGACCACTTTTTAACGAAGGTTATGCCGAAGTTTTCCGTGAATTTCGGCATGACTTGTGCTACAAACTAGGACAGATCAAGTGCCTGGGATTTGCCGCACCGGGAAGGAATCAACGTTCCTGCAAAACATAGGCTTTTTATGTCATTATTCTTTTTATTAGGTCTAGAATTAATTGACTAGATTTAATCGTAGGTAACATGGCTAGCAACGATGAAGGACAGGGTTCTGGTGATTGCGATGTCTACGTGGCGACAGACGCTTGTTTGAAACTTCTTGACGAGCAACGATTGTTGCAGGGCCCACCTGTCACATCCGAGACCGACATTGAGACCGGCCGAGACTGTCGTTGAGAACTAGACCGGCACCGAGACTAACGAAGCCGGTATAGAACCGAAACCTAAGAGGAGACGTCGACACCCAAACCAGCTCATCACTACTAGACTGGTGGTCACGGAGGTGGACGACGGCAATTTTGAGCCAAAAGAGCGTGCGGAAGCGCGAGCGTGCTACGACAATCAAATAGGCTGCATCGTACGGACAACCGCCACCATCAACGATGAGAAACTAAAGAAGATAGAAAATATGAAGCACCCCCTCCTAACGAAGCTGCACTAGGTATTCTTGTTCCCGGGCCGGGATGAAAAGAAATATATAGATCCAGATAAAGACCCAGCAATGAAGAAAATAAACAAACGCGCCATGAGCAAGTTTAGTGACGCGTTGGCTGCCTGGAAAGTAAGGGTGAAAGCAAGGATCATCGACAAAAAGGAACCCTACTCTAAGATTGTAAAGGATAATCCGACAATTACGTAAGAGCAGTTTGAAATATTCAAGGCAGCTTGCATTGCCGAAGCTGCCAAAGAAAAGTCAAAGTACATGAAGGGGCTTCAAGAGAGGAACATGGGGTGTCACCACCTCCAAAGTCGTGGTTACGCGGGGAAGAGGTCCATATGGGCTAAGGAGGACGCGGAATGCGAAAGTTTGGGCATACCAGACCCCTTGGCGGAGTTCACCGTCCTGCAGGAGCGTGACGTCCTCGGGGCCCGGTATCGTTAGGACCTAGTGAAGAAGGTTTTCGAGATGGACGCGGTCACGACGGAGTTCATGAGACTGCTGGTAATTTTAGCTTCTGATCAATTCACCTGCATGTTTAGTCATATTTTTAAACGATTCTTGTTCCTTTTGCAGAGAGAGCAGCACAGGATTGCGGCCGAAAGCGACTCGCCGTCTGAAGCGTTGGCGAGGCCCAAGTGGGACACCCCATCCAACCGGGCCTTGAACATATTGAAAGGACTCCCGGTGGACACTCGGCTGTCATATTGACGCGTGCACGGCGTCGGAGACAGCGCCATGTGGAAGAAGTACTACCATGAGACCACGGAGGAGAGAAATGAAAGATAGAGGTTAAATGAAGAAAACATCGACAAGAAGGTTGAGATTGCGGTTGAGAAGAAATCAGTTGAGACAGTCGCAGCAGCGGTAGCTGCCGTAAAACAGGAGATTGCAGCTTCGTATGGTGTCTTGGTTCCAGCTATCGTCAGTTGGAGTAGGAAAAATCCGAATAAAGAGGCAGCGGACTTTCCCCTTTCCAACTTCTTTGGGAGCAGCTCGACTAGCATTGCACCAGCACTTGCTCCCGCACCTTCTCCTGCACCGGCTGCCGCACATGCTCCTGCACCGGCTCCCGGACCAGCTCCTGCACTGGCTCCCGCACCTGCTTATAGCAGCCCGTCCTCCATCTCGGACGTGCTCGGCGATGCTTCGTCTTTGGCTGAGCTCGACGCCCTCACGATACCTGTCACACTGGCCCTCTTCAATAAATGTATAATCTCCTGTTTCTGTTGCCTTTCGGATGTCTCGCGTCGCAGACATGTCTTTGCAGGCCAACGTAACCCCGTGCACCATATTGTACACCATCAGCGGCCAGAAGGTGGACATGGGGAAGGCGACGATAGTGAAGCCAAAGGAACAATTGTTCCACAGCCGGCCAATCCCCCCGGATGTGTTCAAGGTTTCCGTGGCCAGTGTCAAACCAGGCCACGAGAATTTGGCTCCTCCGGTACTAGGGGGAGATGACGACGAGACCTCGCGGCGGCTTGGCGATTGCAGGAGGTGGGTCCTGTTGTGTCCAAAGAGTCTGCTTCGTCTGGAGGCGGCCGGGAGCACACCCACGACCACGCAGCCTCAGCAAGGTATGAACATCAACACCCCACCTACCCTATTAGCGTCGCATGTCGTGCCGGGTGATAGCGGACGGGGTGAGGAAGAGGCTCCATTAGTCGCTGATGAAGTCGCCGCCGTCGAAGAAGCAATGCATGATATCGATGCCATCGATGAGGATGAGGATGAGGATGAGGATGACACTCTATAGTATCTCAATACTGGCGCCTATGATGACGGAGGATTGATGGCTCAGCAGTATGAGTGCTCAGGGTTTGAGCGCCATGAGTCGGTGCCTGGATTGCCGTAGGATGAACGTATTGTAGAAAACCTTCCAGTAGCAGAGAAGCATAGGAAGAGACCGAGGAAAGGCAACAAAGCTGCTTCTATCATCCAGCCGCCTCAGCAGCCTTTGGTTCAAGACCGTATAGATATCCCCGGGGCGGCAAAATGTCATATCCCCAATCATCCGATCCTACCTAAGGCAGCGGTAGAGGCCATATACGGTGATCTAAGGAGACTTCACGACGATGCGCTGCGGAGAGAGAAAAGCGTAATCGCCTCGGAAAATCCAGGATACCCACTCTACGTGGTTAACGTGCCGCAACAAAGGTCGTACGTCGACACATTCCCCACGGAGAAATTCTTCCTTTGATTCGATTACATCTTGGACATGTTTCACTTGAAAAATCTCAATTTTACGTTTGTCCGCCTTTTTGCCTTGTACATGAACTACATCATCGGGATTGAGCAGATACCTTATATCCATGTCGCTGAACCGTACTTCATGCACGAGGGCTTCTTGGCAGTCTGCCCAGAGCACCGTGAATACGCGAGGGACAACATCGCCGATTTCATGGTCGCCCATAAGGACATGGAGACGATTCTCGTGCCTTATCATCGCATGTAAGTCATCCACGCGGATATCCTTCCTTCGATTTCAATCATTCATTTGCATGGTGGAGGCTAATTTGAGGTGTACTTATTTTGCACAGCCACGGGCACGCCGTCCTCATCATCCTTTACCCCCAATTCTCCCACACTCTTTACTTGGACTCGTCGAAGAACATGAACAAAAAGGATTACACCCACATCAAATCTGTTCTCGACAGTGCTATCTTTAGCTACGACGTACGGGGTGGAAAGATCAAGACCAGGAAGACAAGGAACCGCAGGCCCGCCTTCGACCATAATGAAGGAAATAAGCCCTAGAGGCAATAATAGAGTTGTTAATTATATTTCCTTATTTCATGATAAATGTTTATTATTCATGCTAGAATTGTATTAACCGGAAACTTAGTACATGTGTGAATACATAGACAAACAGATTGTCCCTAGTATGCCTCTACTTGACTAGCTCATTAATCAAAGATGGTTAAGTTTCCTAGCCATAAACATGTGTTGTCATTTGATGAACGGGATCACATCATTAGAAAATGATGTGATGGACAAGACCCATCCGTTAGCTTAGCATTAATGATCGTTTAGTTCTATTGCTATTGCTTTCTTCATGACTTATACATGTTCCTCTAACTATGAGATTGTGCAACTCCCGAATACCGGAGGAACATGTTGTGTGCTATCAAACATCACAACGTAACTGGGTGATTATAAAGATGCTCTACAGGTGTCTCCGATGGTGTTTGTTGAGTTGGCATAGATCGAGATTAGGATTTGTCACTCTGTGTATCGGAGAGGTATCTCTGGGTCCTCTCGGTAATGCACATCACTATAAGCCTTGCAAGCAATGTGACTAATGAGTTAGCTGCGGGATGATGCATTAAGGAACGAGTAAAGAGACTTGCCGGTAACGATATTGAACTAGGTATGCGGATACCGATGATCGAATCTCGGGGAAGTAACATACCGATGACAAAGGGAACAACGTATGTTGTTATGCGGTTTGACCGATAGAGATCTTTGAAGAATATGTAGGAGCCAATATGAGCATCCAGGTTCCTCTATTGGTTATTGACCAGAGATGTGTCTCAGTCATGTCTACATAGTTCTCGAACCCGTAGGGTCCGCACGCTTAATGTTCGATGACGATTTGTATTAAGAGTTATGTGATTTGATGACCGAAGTTTGTTCGGATTCCCAGATGAGATCATGGACGTGACGAGGAGTCTCGAAATGGTCGAGACATAAAGAATGATATATTGGACGATGTTATTCGGACACAAGATGAGTTCCGACTGGTACCGGATAATTATCGAGTGCCGGAGGGTTATCGGAACCCCCCGGGGGAACTAATGGGCCTTGATGGGCCTTAGTGGAGAGAGAGGAGGGCCGCAAGGGGCTGGCTGCGCGCCCCCCTCCTTGGCAGTCCGAACTGGGCTAGGGGAAGGGGGCGGCACCCCCTTTCCTTCCCCTCTCACTCTCCCTTCCTTCTTCCCCCTTCCACCAGGTGGAATCCTACTAGGACTTGGAGTCCTAGTAGGACTCCTCTCTCCTGGCGCGCCCTACAGGGGCCGTCCGGCCTCCCCCTCTCCTCCTTTATATACGGGGGCAGGGGCACCCTAGAATACACAAGATCAATTGTCTTAGCCATGTGCGGTGCCCCCCTCCACAGTTTAACACCTCGGTCATATCGTCATAGTGCTTAGGCGAAGCCCTGCGTCGGTAACATCATCATCACCGTTGCCATGCCGTCGTGCTGACGGAACTCTCCCTCGTCCTCAACTAGATCAAGAGCTCGAGGATCGTCATCGAGCTGAACATGTGCTGAAGACGGAGGTGCCGTATGTTCGGTACTTGGCTCGGTTGGATCGTGAAGACGTTCGACTACATCAATCGCATTACTAAACCGCTTTCGGTCTATGAGGGCACGTGGACACACTCTCCCCGCTCATTGCTATGCATCTCCTAGATAGATTTCGCGTGATCATAGGAAAATTTTGAAATACTACGTTCCCCAACACATAAGACCGACTTCTGCTGCATCCAGCGACCGAGTGGTACTCTTAGTGATGGATTCTATGTCCTACACCACATGCTGGAGTACAGATGGGATCAGCAGAACCTTCGCATGTCACCTACATCCGGCGATGCCGATATTCTGCAATGGGCAAAGAACCTAGGAGATATCCCGGATCATCGACTTCGAGCTGAGTTGTATCTCATCCAGCGTGAACTTGCCCAAATCATCATGAAGAGGTCCTCGAAAAAACAGGGATGTTCTACGAAGAAGGGCAAATGTCGCGGGAAGACGTCCGAACACGCGTAGCCGCTCAGTGTCTCGACCTGAAGCCTTTCACTAAGCTCGGGGACTATCTACCTGACTTGGATGGATGGCACGACATGTTGGAGTGATTGACGGTATATGACAATGTGTCTGTCTAGTCCATACTTGCTGTATGACGAAACTTTGAGTTATGCACGACGAAACTTTATTTGTGATGTAATTAAACCATCCTCCTCAACTAGCGAAGATCAGTCTAGTTAGGGCATTTTGGGTACGATGAACTTTGTTATTTATGCTTATGATATGTTGCATATCATCGACTCATGTGACGATGCAGGTGCATTGATCATCGATGGCGAAGAAGTGCTACGCCAGGAGTATATGATGAGTGGCAGGAGTGTCAGGCCCAGGTGTACCACTTTCCAGTTTCCAAGCGACAACTAGTTGTTAGTTTAGGTTCACGCTAGTGTAAGAGAGGGATACGAACTGACGCCTCAAGAAGTACTACATTATGTATGATGAGACAAGTCATGTAACTTGTATAGCTATATCGTGATTATGATGTGATGACATGATTTGTGTTGGATGATATGATGAGACTATTATGTCTATGATATGATGAGCATATTGCATGTTTATGATATTATTAGAATACTAGATAAAACCTGTACAAAAACATCGCAAATACGCAGCAAAAAAAGATATGAGAAAATATAGTAGTAGCGCCGGGCAGGAAAACGCTACTACTAAAGCACTTAGCAGTGGCGCTGGTATGAAAAGCGCTACTGCTAAGTAGGTATAGCAATAGCGCGTGTCACAACGCGCAACTGTTAAACGTTAGCTGTAGCACCGTATCAGTAGCGCGGGTACTCGCGCTACTGATACACCAAATACCTATGCTAATGCTAGGCTTTTCCCTAGTAGTGTTGTGTAGGCTTGTGATGGGCCAGGTTGGAACACCCCTGCAGGGTTAAATCTTACACGAAGCCATGCCCGTGGTTATGTGGCACATGGGAAATTTATAATATCTGGTTGTAGAGAACTTGACACCATATCCTAAATAAAATACACCAACCACGTGCGTAACCGTGACCATCTCTTTTCAAGTGAGTTCGAGAAGAGAACACGATGGGGTTATGTTTGATTCGTAAGTATTTCAGGATCACTTATTGATCATTACTAGTTTGCGACCGTTATGCGTAGTTGCTCATCTTTCTCTTGTACTTGTAAGTTAGCCACCATACAATGCTTAGTGCTAATGCAACCTCACCATTTATCCATTCCATACCCATTAAGCTTTGCTAGTCTTGATACCCATGGTAATGGGATTGCTGAGTCCTTGTGGCTCACAGATTGCTACAACAACAGATGCAGGTACAGGTAATGCAATGTCATGACGCGACAGTGATGCTTGCTTGTTTTTGGAGTTCTTCTTCTTCTTCTTCTGCTTCTTCTTCCTCGACCGAGGGATAGGTTCCTGGTCGGCAGCCTGGGCTAGCAGGGTGGATGTCGTTAGAGTTTTTCGTTTGATTTAATCCGTTGTCGGATTCTACTCTTCTATATGATGTTTGATGTATTCATGTGGCAATTGTATGCCTTTGTATGTATCCCCATTGGAGTTGTATATGGTATGATGTAATGATATCCACCTTGCAAAAGCGTCTTCAATATGCGGCTCTATCCTTGGTGGGACCTTTGAGTTCCTCTAGGATAGGATCGCATATTGGGCGTGACAAGCTGGTATCAGAGCCTCGACCGACCATAGGAGCCCTCTTGATTGATCGTAGTTTGGCCGTTGTCGAGTCTAGAAAAAAACTATACTTTTCAGCCGATGCTTTTCTCTTCAAGTTATTCAATTCTTTTCATCTTTTGCAAGATCAACTCTCTTCTTTCTCAAACGTCGTCGTTTCCCCCTTCCAAGTTGCCTTTGTTTTCCCACCCACCCACCCTTTTTCTTCACGGAGTCCGAAGTCTCGAAGTCGGGCATCGAATTCATTAGTGTGAAGTCTCTTCATTCTTTCCTCAATTGTTTCAGTTGGAGAAATCTCGTCTAGTTCATCATTGTTCGTCTCGTTTTCCTTTCTGGTGGATTCAATTCAAGTTTTTTTCGGGTTGATCATATTCCTTTCCTTGGCTCAAATATTTCCCCTTGCTCATTCGCCTCTCACCATTTACTCGTTCTGGAGTGCTAAAGACATCTTAGAAGATTCGTGTTTGCGTTTAAATTATTTCAAGGTTGTCACCTCATTCGAGTCTTTGAATCGTTCCGATGCATCATCTCTCATCTTCAACCGTTTTCAACTGTGTTTATTTTTAGTGGGCCCATAACCCACAGGTCTTTTCCCAGGATCTTACCTGGCTCTTATAATTTACCGGAGCTATTCTAAAATCCTTTTCAAAGTTTGACGTAAGAATGAATTTTTATCAGTCATATGCCTATTCCAAGATCGCTTTCAAATTCTTTTCATTTTTTGCGCTCAACCTTTCTGTTCTTCATTGCTCCGGAGTGTCTCAATAATTTTGGTGGTGTTCCTCACCGTCTTCTCAGCGTTGAAGATCGAAGAAGAATTTCTCTTAAATCTTGTCCGTTCACGTGAAGATTCATGGTTCAAGCTTCAAGATATCATCTCAAAATTCTTTCCGATTGTGAGCATTCTTTTCATACCCATCTGAAGCATTTTAGGAGTTGCCCTTGTTTCTAGATCATTCGAAGGCCATCATTTCAGAAGATTTCTCCGTTCTAAGTTTTTAGCTTCGTTCTCCAATTATTCTAAATTGATGCCTCTTCGCTCGTCTCCATATTCTTCCGGTGATTCGTTCAAACATTCTTTAGTCAGTTCTAAGTTTGCAACCCGATGTGAGAGGGGTTGTCAATCCCTCACGGGTAAAAGGATAGTTAAAATTGTAGTAGATTGGATAAATAGATCTCGCAGGAACGCGAGATAAATCAAATAAATAAAAATTGCAGCAAGGTATTTTTGTGATTTTGGATGAATAGATTTGAAAATAAAAGCAAATAAAAATAGATCTCGAATGCAAATATGATAAACAAGAGACCTGGGGGCCGTAGATTTCACTAGTGGCTTCTCTCGAGAAAAATAGCATACGGTGGGTAAACATTACTGTTGGGAAATTGATAGAACTTCAAATAATCATGAAGATATCCAGGCAATGCTCATTATATAAGCATCACGTCCAAGATTAGTAGACCGACTCCTTCCTGCATCTACTACTATTACTCCACACATCGACTGCTATCCAGCATGCATCTAGTGTATTAAGTTCATGGAGAAACAGAGTGATGCAATAAGAAAGATGACATGATGTAGACAAGATATATTTATGTAGAAATAGACCTAATCTTTTTATCCTTAATAGCAATGATACATATATGTCAGTTCCCCTTCTGTCACTGAGATCAAGCACCATAAGATCAAACACATCACGAAGCACCTCTTCCCATGACAAGAAAAATAGATCTAGTTGGCCTAACTAAACCAAAGATTCAAAGAAGAAATACGAGGCTATAAGTAATCATGCATATAAGAGATCAAAAGACTCAAATAACTTTCATGGATAAAAACATAGATCTGATCATAAACTCAAAGTTCATCGGATCCCAACAAACACAGCGCAAAAAGAGTTACATCAAATAGATCTGCAAGAGACCATTGTATTGAGAATCAAAGGAGAGAGAGGAAGCCATCTAGTTACTAACTACGGACCCCTAGGTCTACAATGAACTACTCACGCATCATCGAAGAGGCACCAATGAGGATGATGAACCCCTCTGTGATGGTGTCTAGATTGGATCTGTGGTTTCTGGAACTTGAGGCAGCTGAAATTGATTTTCGTTGACTCCCCTAGGGTTTCTAGAATATTGGGGTATTTATAGAGCAAAGAGCCGGTGCGGGAGGCCACCGAAGTGGGCACAACGACCCACCCGGGCGCGCCTGGGCCCCCAGGCGCGCCCTGGTGGGTTTTTCTCCCCTCGGAGCCCCCTCAGGTACTTTCTTGGCCCATCTTGTGTCTTTTGGTCCAGGAAAAATCACCAAAATTTTTCGCTGCGTTTGGACTCCGTTTGGTATTGATTTCTTGCGTAGTAAGAAAAAGCAAAAAACAGCAACTGGCACTAGGTACTATGTCAACAGGTTAGTCCCAAAAAATAATATGAAGTTGCTATAAAATGATTGTAAAACATTCGAGAATGATAATATAATAGCATGGAACAATAAAAAATTATAGATACGTTGGAGACGTCTCAGGATCCCCAAGCTTAATTCTTGCTCGTCCTTGAGTAGGTAAATGATAAAAATAGAATTTTTGATGTGGAATGTTGCCTAACATGTTCATCACATATTCTATTCTTTGTAGCATGGACATTTGGACTTTTATATGATTCAAAGCAATAGTCTAGTTTTGACATGAAGATTTCAATACTCAAGCATATCAACAAGCAACCATGTCTTAGCTACAATCATTGATCCATTCATGAAACACACTCGCATCTTAGCTACACCCAATGCTCAAGTACGATCATAGTGCCCCTTAGCTGGTGCTTTATAAGAGAAGATGGCGACTCAAACTAAAATAAAAATTGCATAAAGTAAAAGAAAGGCCCTTAGCAGAGGGAAGTAGGGATTTGTAGAGGTGCCAGAGCTCAAAGCGAAAAAGTAGAGATAAAACATTTTGGGTGGCATGCTTTGCCTGCCAACGAAAACGACCGAGTAGTTCCCAATACTTTCCATGCTAGATATATCATAGGCGTTTCCCAAATAGAAAATAAAGTTTATTCCTTTTTCCACCATACTTTCACATTCCATGGCTAACCGAATCCACAGGTGCCGTCCATACCAACAGTTTCCAAGGAATTTATTATTTGACAACATAAAGTAAATTCATTTTCCATTTCGGGACTGGGCATCCCTAATATCTTTGTCGTACTCTCCTGAAATGACAAGTGAATAAACACTCATCTTGAGAATAACACATCTAGCATGGAAAAATATCAGCCACCCCCTACCGTTTCATGAGTTGTACGAGCACACAAAAAGAGAAATTTATTTTGAAATTACAGATGGCACATACAAATTTGCTTAGAACGGCACGAGAATACCGCATATAGGTAGGTATAGTGGACTCATATGGCAAAACTGGTTTAAGGATTTTGGATGCACAAGTAGTGATCATACTTAGTGCAAATGAAGGCTAGCAAAAGATTGAGAAGCATCCAACCAAGAAACGAAAATACCTCATGAGCGAGCATGAAGCATAAATAACACCGAATAATGCACCACAAGTAGGATGTAATTTCATTGCATAACTATTGACTTTCGTGCTTGTATAGGGAATCACAAACCTTAACACCAATATTCTTACTAAAGCATAATTACTCATCAACATGACTCACATATTATATCAACATATCGCAAAACTATTACAAGGAATCAAGTTTATTTTGTCCAATGATCTTCATGAAAGTTTTTATTACATCCCTCTTGAATATCTATCACTTTGGGACTAATTTCATAAGTTGCTTTTGATAGCTCAAACAAATCTAAGTGAAGAACATGAGCATAAAATTTTCTTCTCTCAAAATAATTTAAGTGAAGCAAGAGAGAATTTGTTAAAAAATTACTAACTCTCAAATAAATCTAAGTGAAGCATGAGATCATTTCTTCAAAAATACTAAAGCACACCGTGCTCAAAAATATATAAGTGAAGCACTAGAGCAATTCCATAGCTCATAAAGATTTAAGTGAAGCATAGAGAGCAATTCTAACAAGTTATAGCATAATTTTGGCTCTGTCAATTAGGTGTGTCCAGCAAGGATTAGTGACATAAAATAAAAATCAAAACAAGCAAAGACTCATATCATACAAGACGCTCCAAGCAAAACTCATGATATGTGACGAATAATAATATAGCTCCAAGTAAAATACTGATGGTCGTTAGAAGAAAGAGGGGATGCCACTCGGGCATCCCCAAGCTTAGTTGCTTGCTTCTCTTTTAGATAATAGCTTGGGATGCCATGGGGCATCCCCAAGCTTAGGCTCTTCTTACTCCTTATTCCTTCATCCATCGTGATCTCACCCAAAACTTGAAAACTTCAATCACACAAATATCAACAAAACCTTCGTGAAATCCGTCAGTATAGCAAAGCAAATCACTACTATAAGTACTGTTGCAAACCCATTCATATTTTGTTTTTGCATTATATCCACTGTATTACAACTTTGCTATAGCTTATTGTTGGGGAACGTAGTAATTCAAAAAATTTCCTACGATCACGCAAGATCTATCTAGGAGAAGCATAGCAACGAGCAGGGAGAGTGTGTCCACTTACCCTCGTAGACCAAACGCAGAAGCGTTTAGTAACGCGGTTGATGTAGTCGAACGTCTTCACGATCCAACCGATCCAAGTACCGAATGTACGGCACCTCCGTGTTCAGCACACGTTCAGCACGATGACGTCCCTCGAGCTCTTGATCCAATTTAGGACAAGGGAGAGTTCCGTCAGCATGATGGCGTGGCGACGGTGATGATGAAGTTACCGGCGCAGCGCCTAAGCACTACGACGATATGACTGAGGTGTTAAACTGTGGATGGGAGCACCGCACACGGCTAAGAGATTGTCTGTTGTGCTTTGGGGTCCCCGCCCACCACCGTATATAAAGGAGGAGGGGAGGAGGCGGCCGGTGTCGTGGTTCTAAGTCTAACAGTAGAATGAGGGGGTAGGTATGAGGAGGCAAGATCCTAGCTATGGTGAAGTTGTGCACGCAAGATTTACGAGTTCAGGCCATTCTTAGAGGAAGTAGCAGCCCTACGTCTCGGTGCCCGGAGGCTGGTCGATTGGATTATGCGTGAAGTTACAGGGGGTGCGAACCCTTGTCCCAGAGGTGGGGGTGACTTATATAGAGTGCGCCAGGACCCCAGCCATCCCCCGTTACATAGGGTTCAATGTACATAAAGATAGGACGTTACTGGTAATGTCAGCATTAAAGTCATATAAATGATCATTAAGACTACAGAGTGAACACCTGGCCGTTGCTATCCAGAGTGACCTTAGATCTTTTGTATTGTGAGTGGTTTATGATATGGTCGAATGATTATATCCTGGTCGAATGGAATTGAGTTATCCGAGTGGAACCGTTGGTCGAGTGGGTTGCATCCTGAGGTGATTCCAGTCGGTAGAAGTTGCTGTCCTTTGAATGTCCTTGACTGTAGGGAAGTGTCCTTGGGGAGGGTGTTTAGATCAGGTCTATTACCCTACCCTAGGTACATGTCATCGTCAGCCAGCCTAGAGGGCGCGCCAAAGGGGGGAGTCCAACTAGGACTCCCAATCCTAGTTGGACTCCCTTTCCTTTTCCGGAGAGGGGAAAGAGGGAAGGGAGAGGAAGAGGAGAAGGAAAGGGGGCGTACGCCCCCCTCCCTAGTCCAATTCGAACTCCCTATAGGGAGGGGCACGGCCACCCCTTATGGGCTGCGTCCCGTCTCCCCTGTGGCCCTTGTAGGCCCAATATTCCCCCGGGGGGTTCCGGTGACCCCTCGGTACTCCGAAAAAATACCCGAATCACTTAGAACCATTCCGGTGTCCGAATACAACCTTCCAATATATGAATCTTTACCTCTCGACCATTTCGAGATTCCTCGTCATGTCCGTGATCTCATCCGGGACTCCGAACAAACTTCGGTCACCAAAACACATAACTCATAATACAAATCGTCATCGAACGTTGAGCGTGCGGACCCTATAGGTTCGAGAACTATGTAGACATGACCGAGACACATCCCTTGTCAATAACCAATACTGGAACCTAGATGCTCATATTGGTTCCTACATATTCTACGAAGATCTTTATCGGTCAAACCGCATAACAACATACGTCATTCTCTTTGTCATCGGTATGTTACTTGCCCGAGATTCGATCGTCGGTATCATCATACCTAGTTCAATCTCATTACCGGCAAGTCTCTTTACTCGTTATGTAATGCATCATCCCACAACTAACTCATTAGTCACATTGCTTGCCAGGCTTATATATAGTGATGTGCATTACCGAGAGGGCCCAGAGATACCTCTCCGATACTCGGAGTGACAAATCCTAATCTCGATCTATGCCAACCCAACAAACACCTTCGGAGACACCTGTAGAGCATCTTCATAATCACCCAGTTACGTTGCGACGTTTGATAGCACACAAGGTGTTCCTCCGGTATTCGGGAGTTGCATAATCTCATAGTCAAAGGAATATGTATAAGTCATGAAGAAAGCAATAGCAATAAAAGTGAACGATCAACATGCTAAGCTAACGGATGGGTCTTGTCCATCACACCATTCTCCTAATGATGTGACCCCGTTCATCAAATGACAACACATGTCTATGGTCAGGAAACTTAACCATCTTTGATTAACGAGCTAGTCAACTAGAGGCATACTAGGGACACTCTGTTTTGTCTATGTATTCACACATGTACTAAGTTTCTGGTTAATACAATTCTAGCATGAATAATAAACATTTATCATGATATAAGGAAATATAAATAACAACTTTGTTATTGCCTCTAGGGCATATTTCCTTCAGTCTCCCACTTGTGCTAGAGTCAATAATCTAGTTCACATCGTCATGTGATTTAACACCAATAGTTCACATCTTTATGTGATTAGTTCACATCTACATGTGACTAACACCCAAAGGGTTTACTAGAGTCAATAATCTAGTTCACATCGCTATGTGATTAGCACCCAAAGAGTACTAAGGTGTGATCATATTTTGCTGGTGAGAGAAGTTTAGTCAACGAGTCTGCCACATTCAGAGCCGTATGTATTTCGCAAATTTTCTATGTCTACAATGCTCTGCATGGAGCCACTCTAGGTAACTGCTCCCACTTTCAATATGTATCCAGACTGAGACTTAGAGTCATCCGGATCAGTGTCAAAGCTTGCATCGACGTAACCCTTTACGACGAACTTTTTGTCACCTCCATAACCGAGAAATATGTCCTTATTCAACTAAGGATAACTTTGACCGCTGTCCAGTGATCCACTCCTGGATCACTATTGTACCCTCTTGCCAAACTCATGGTGAGGTACACAATAGGTCTGGTACACAACATAGCATACTTTATAGAACCTACGACTGAGGCATAGGGAATGAATTTTCATTGTCTTTCTATTTTCTGCCATGGTCGGGTTTTGAGTCTTACTCAACTTCACAACTTGCAACACAGGCAAGAAATCCTTCTTTGACTATTCCATTTTGAACTACTTCAAAATCTTGTCAAGGTATGTACTCATTGAAAAAAATTATCTAGCGTCTTGATCTATATCTATAGATCTTGATTCTCAATATGTAAGCAGTTACACCGAGGTCTTTCTTTGAAAAACTCCTTTCAAACACTCCTTTATGCTTTCCAGAAAATTCTACATCATTTCCGATCAACCATATGTCATTCACATATACTTATCAGAAAGGTTGTAGTGCTCCCACTCACTTTCTTGTAAATACAGGCTTCACCGCAAGTCTGTATAAACTATATGCTTTGATCAACTCATCAAAGCGTATATTCCAACTCCGATATGCTTGCACCAGTCCATAGATGGATCGCTGGAGCTTGCACACTTTGTTAGCACCTTTAGGATTGACAAAACCTTCTTGTTGCATCATATACAACTCTTCTTTAAGAAATCCATTAAGGAATGTAGTTTTGACATCCATTTGCCAGATTTCATAAAATGTGGCAATTACTAACATGATTCGGACAGACTTAACCATTGCTACGAGTGAGAAAATCTCATCGTAGTCAACACCTTGAACTTGTCGAAAACCTTTTGCGACAATTCGAGCTTTGTAGATAGCAACACTACTATCAGTGTCCATCTTCCTCTTGAAGATCCATTTATTCTCAATGGCTTGCCGATCATCAGGCAAGTCAACCAAAGTCCACACTTTGTTCTTCATACATGGTTCCCATCTTAGATTTCATGGCCTCAAGCCATTTTGCAGAATCTGGGCTCATCATCGCTTCCTCATAGTTCGCAGGTTCGTCATGGTCTAGTAAAATGACTTCCAGAACAGGATTACCGTACCACTCTGGTGCAGAATGTACTCTAGTTGACCTACGAGGTACAGTAGTAACTTGATCTGAAGTTTCATGATCATCATCATTAAATTCCTCACTAATTGGTGTAGGCATCACTGTAACTAATTTCTGTGATGAACTACTCTCCAACTCGAGAGAAGGTACAACTACCTCATCAAGTTCTACTTTCCTCCCAGTCACTTCTTTCGAGAGAAACTCCTTCTCTAGAAAGGATCTATTCTTAGCAACAAATGTCTTGCCTTCGAATATGTGATAGAAGGTGTACCCAACAGTTTCTTTTGGGTATCCTATGAAGATGCACTTCTCCGATTTGGGTTCGAGCTTATCAGGTTGAAGCTTTTTCACATAAGCATCACAGCCCCAAACTTTAAGAAATGACAGCTTAGGTTTCTTGCCAAACCACAGTTCATACGGTGTTATCTCCACGGATTTAGATGGTGCCCTATTTGACGTGAATGCAGCTGTCTCTAATGCATAACCCCAAAACGATAGTAGTAAATCAGTAAGAGACATCATAGATCACACCATATCTGTCGTTGGATTGTCACGGCAGATGTCCTAGCGAAAGGACTTAGTCGTGGAGCCATCGCAACGGGTTAGCTTAAAGGGGTTAAACCGGACAAGGGACACGAGAGTTTTATACTAGTTCGGCCCCTTACGATGAAGGTAAAAGCCTACGTCTAGTTGTGATGGAATTGCTGGGGTTTCGATGACCAGGGAGCGAATACGCTTTGCCTGAGTCTCGAGTTGTTGTGTGTTGTCCTTGAACCGCCGCCGGGTCGTGCCTTTATATACAGAGGTCGACGCCCGCCGGCTTACAGAGTCCCGATGCCGGTTTATACACATACCGGTCCGGTCTCTACTTTGTCATACCTTACAATACAAGTCATGTACTACATGGCAGTTTATAGCTACAGGCCTTAATCTACCTTTGGGCCTTGGGCCTTCGAGTCTCTGTAGTAAACCGCTTTATTCCTTGTCTTCATGGGCTTTTAAGTATAAACAATCCACTAAGGGGATAACCCGGCTTCCTTGGCCGGTTTACACCTAGTAGTAATATCCCCAACATTAGGCCCCAGATTGATTTGAACTGGTTCATGTCAACCTCCAAAACCTTGAGAAAATTTCTCCTTCCATATCCTCGCATAAATCTTGTAAACCGCCATGACGTCATCATCCAGAATCATAATAAACCGCCATGACGTCATTTGTTATTTTAAATGGTATATTCCTCACCTTCATTAATGAGCCTCCGACTATCGAGGCGACAAATCTGTCACATATCCATTTGTTAGGCTCCTCGATTCTTGTGCTTGACCCTTATCCTTTCGTCTTTATAAATACGGCCGAGGGTCCTTTCCGTTTTCCCCCTTTCTCTTCGTCTCCTTCTTCCTCGCGACGTCTCAGAACCCGAGCTCTGTCGCCGCCGCCGTCCTTCGTATCTGCATCAACCAAGGCCGCTGCATCAACCTGATCGAACCAAAGCAACACGACGCTCCTCCGTTGTTCCGCAGCACCGGTGAGTTCATTTCCTTTTCAACCTCAGATCTGCATTAGGGTTCCGCCGTTCGTTGGTGTTCTTCCCTGTTCGTCTTCTTTCCGTTCTTAGATCTCATAACTTGATTTGCAACTGATAGTAGAAGTAGGCGATGATAGTCTAGTGCCCTTTACCAACCTCAGAAAACACCTTTTACTACCTGAGATCCAATCAAACAAACGTGTTCTTCCACTACCACCATTTTAGGTTAAATTTATTTCCTCTTTTTAGAACTGTGGCAGATCCAAATTTATAATACCGATCTGTGAAATCTGTTTGCGCCATACTTAGAAATTTTTGTAAATCTGTAGCCTCTATACCATTGTGGGCGGTTTATCCTTTAAACTTTGATAACTCATCATATACCATTAGCCCTCTGTTAAACCGCCAACCTGCTTTAAGTGCTGAAATCCGGTTTAGTACACCCAAATGCTTGAAATATCATCGTCTTCCATCATTGCGCCGGTTTGTAAGTTGTAACCATGAACTTTAACCCAGATACCGTGCTTTTTTCCAGCTTGTCACCAGAAATGGCCAAACAATTCTGTTCCTGTAATTGGGTTCCTTCCCGGGTTACGGAAGCGCAGCTGGCTGGTTGTGTTGCAACATGCACTTTAGCAAAGAAGGACACTATTCATTGGTGAGTCCCCGGTCCAGAATTTCCTCCTAAACCCCAAGACGGAGAAGTTATTGTATTTACTGATCACCTGAGCCAAGGCTTCACTCTTCCTGGATCAAAATTCTTCCGTGACGTGCTCGCCGACTTTCAAATCCATCCCCAAGGTATCGGTCCAAACTCCATATCCAATATTTGTGACTGGCAAGTATTCTGTGAAGTGTACCTGCAAGAGGAGCCTACTGTTGATCTGTTCCGGGATTTCTTTTATCTAAACCGCCGTACTGAGTTTACGGATGGCCCAAATACTGAACTAGGCGGGGTTTCAATTCAGAAGAGGAGAGATGTTGATTTGCCTCATGCCAAGCTTCATAGTCATCCTAAGGACTGGAATCAGACTTGGTTCTACTGCCGCAACATAGCCCCAGCCAATGAAAATCCTTTGCCGGGTTACCGTCCACACCGGCTTACCAAGCTCATCCCTTTCCACAACGGTTGACCACCCAGGAGCGAGCAAAATATGCCCCTCAACTGGCAAAGCTCAGAGCCTTTGTTGCAAATGGGCTGACAGGAGTGGACTTTGTCCGATGCTGGGTTTCATGGAGCGTTTTACCTTTAAGCCGGCGACCTGGTTTAATGTGTGAATACACAGGGGATCTGAAAGACCCGCAACGCCATATTGACATCCAGCTGATTGATGATGAAGTCACCAAAGCTATTAAAAAGATGCTTAATGAGCCAATAGATGTGTGCAGCAAAACCGGGCTCAGTCCTTTCTATGCTGCCAATAAACCGCCAAAGGTGTAATCTACCGTATTTCTGCCTTTATCCATCCTTTGTTAAATTTCTCCTTTGATGACTTACTATTTGTCTATGCAGGCCGATGATCCATTCTGGAAGAGAAAATCACAAGATAAACTGGTAAAGAATCCTCGGCTTAAGAGGCTTCAAAAAAGCCTATGAAAAGAAGGAACGTTGAACCGTCCGAGCCCATTATTGATGATGATCTGGATATTCCGGATTCAGAGGTAGAACTTGACTCTCTCGGTTCATTTTTTATACACCTTATTGACAATGATCATTATCAGGATGAAGCGGAAGCCAACCATGCTGATGAGGTAACTATTCTTTCTTCTGATTCTGATACTGTGCCAGTACCAAGAATCCGTCGAGCCATTCAGAAAGTAAAATTTTCATGCCCTCTTTCTTATTTGGACCCGCACTTTCTTTTAAAGACGCAGCAGCATGAAGCTCACCGCACAACTCGACATAGTGGCCAGGTGGTAACCTCCTCTGGTTTACCAAATTCGCCAGTTCGCAAACGCCGCCAAGAGGTTGCTTATAATCCTGACACCCTTTATCCTAAGGTGGGTTACATCCGATATCCTCTTAAACCGTCTGACTCAAATTATCAGGGAACTTCCCATTCATTGTCCGGCGAGTCATCAGCGACACAACTTCCTCCTCTGAGAACCGTCCCTGGGTAAGCATAACATACTTTTAACTTTTTGGTCTTGTATTATATTGTCATATCGATCTTCGTGTCTGCTCTTTTTCAGTGCTAAAGCCAGACCAAGCAAGAAGGCTAGATTGAATAGGCCAACCGACCATGAACCGGCTACCGAGCCGGAGAAAACCCCAGAGGCTATTGACCCGGAGGCTAACACTGTTATTGATAATCCGGAACCTCAAGCAAGTGACACGCTTGTTGAACCGGTAGAAAATAATCCGACAAGCCAGTCAGCTGATCCATTAAGTCCAACTGTTGATCCGCCGAGTCCGGCTAAAGCATCCGATAAACCGCCAAGCCCTGCCAAAACTACGGACGACGATGTTGTCGTAACTAGCCATGGTTTCAGCTCCCCTGGTCGTCCTGTCGCGTTATCAAAGCATAGCACCAAAGAAGAAATTTCTGCTATGGACAAAGGGAAATGGAAATCCGAGTTATCCAATTATACCAACCTCAGTGCTGAAGACCTTCGTTCTGGTTTTTTAAACCGCCTGTATACATGCCGCGACTTTGAAGCCGGTTTAGTAGGCCTGATGAAGGAGCGGTATGAGGTAAATGTCACTTTCCCTTTGCATAAATATTCCAACAGTCCTTTTGTTAGAACTGGTCTAACGTATCAACTGCAGTAGCCCCCAAGGGCCAGTGCATAACATTGGTTTGAACCGGGTCTTGAATCGATATTTGCATTTTGCTGGTGTAGCCCCCATGAACCGGCTTATATCTTTTTAGAATGAACCGGTACATCCTACTAATCTCACCACTTATAGTGATGACAATCCATCTAAATCTGATCGAATACGCATTAGCCCCCAAGTGTCAAGTAGATAACTTGTTATGTGCTTGAGACTTTAAATTAATAGCTGATAAGAAGCAATCCGCATTAGCCCCCAAGTGTCAAGTAGATAACTTGTTATGTGGTTGGGACTTCAATGTTGTAATGCTAACTTATTATCTGTATGTTGCAGGCTGAGTTTTCCAAAAAAGACTCCCAAATCACTGATCTCCAAGGAAACATCAAGTCTCAGGTAGACGAAACTTGCAAAGTTAAGAGCGAGCTGACCACCGCTTTAACAACCATGGAGCAACTGAAGGAATTCTTCAAAGGCGAACGGCAGATTGGGCAACTGAAAAGACCACCTTGTTAAAGCGGGCAGAAGATGCGGAAAACGCCCTTAAACCGGCCACAGAAGAGCTGAGCAGCCTGAAGCGGCAGATTGATGCCATGACCTCTGCCATCTTAGGTAACAATCTCTTCACCAATATGTAACAACACCAGTTATAAAAACTTCCGGTTTAATAATAATATGATCCTTTTGCAGGTAGCCGTGTTACTCATCTTGGCTCAGATATGCGCAAAAAATTGAAGGCCGTCTATACTTTGGTAGAGCAGCTTTATACCGGCGCGCAATGAGCTATCTGCATAGCTTCCAATAACCATCCGCCCCCGTCGCTAATCAAGGAAACGCTGGAAAAATTGTCTATGATGCCTGCCCGGATTGTGGAATTGAAGAAATCCGCTGCTAGGTCCGGTGCCCTTACTGCACTGACGCGCGCCAAGGCCTGGATATCTGACCTTGATCCGGAAGATGTTGGAAATGGTTACCCAAGCCAAAAAGAGGACGGTTCAGAATTTAACAATGACGATCTCCGGGCTATCACAAGAGAGATGCGACCACTGTCAAGTAAGTTGGCTGAAGATACTAACTTGTCAATTTACCAGAATGTATATGACGCCAGTGGCAAGCGAATAAGTGCTCCAACTTATGACGTGGAAAGTCTGATCCCGCCGATCCGTAAGCACACTTACGCTCCTGATGTTGAACCGTCTGATCTTATACACGACGAAGCTGTCTTTCAAGCCTTATCAGGAATTGATTGGACAACTGTTGACTTCCAGCCACTGGGTGGAGAGAAGGAGGATGAACCGGCGCAGGAAGATCCGCAACCTTCACATCAACCTAAGGCAGAATCATAATCCGGAAGCTGGTTTAAATTGTGCCTATTGTCATCTTTGTGAAAAACAATCATTCTTATGGGCAGTCGAAACGCCTTGTAATAGGCTAGCTTGAACAGCTGATCTGATATGCCATCGTGCATACTTGTTGCACACAATATTGTTAATCCGTCATGCTATATTTGCTTATGATCTTTATCGGTTTTACACAGCCCTGTTTCTGCATAAAACAAAGTGAAAACTGTCCTGGCGGTTTACCGCCGGACAGGTCATAATGCCCAATATATAGCTAAGGTTGATAACTGTAGCTTTAAATAATGAAATATGAAACATATCATACCTGTGATATTGAATCACTTTGTTGGTTTACCAACATTCTTGTAATAAGGGTGACGACCCAAATACTGAGTACTGATAACTCAAACCATGTTATGCTGGTATATAATAAGTGATGCCGAGTTATGATAAACACCGGATGATCATCCTGGCAACTTATAGTTAACTCCAGGCCGGGTTAAATAAACACCGGTTTATATGGATGACTTATAATCAGGCCGGGCCATTGGACGCCGGTTTAGCTCAAAACTTTAACAAGGAAAAAAAACAAAACTGACCAATAAAAACCAGAGATAAAAAACTTGTAGTCGAGGCTTTTCAAGGGCTGCCAGGCCCAAATGCGAGGCTTTTCATGGGCTGCCAGGCCACTGAGTTAAACCGTTTTACAAAGCCTTTTAAGATGGTCCTCCATCTTTAACCAATCGCCGGTCTATCATTGACAAGTTCAGGGTCATATGCGATTGACTTGTCAAGTTGGCGGGTCATACCAGGCTTACTGGGTGGAGTGACTTACTTAATGAAGGCAGGTTAACCCAGGGTTTTAGGTGTATATACCAGGCTTCCAAGCCACGGCTTGATAGCCTATTGCAAGTGTAGATTTCTTTGTTCATTGCGATAGCAAAGAATCCCAAGCAACATTTTGAGCTATGCTCAACGGGTGCCTATGTTTGAGTTGTTCTTGACACACTCTTTGGCCCCTAAGTAATGGCATTGCTCCAGCCAAAAGGTGTAGCTATAGTTGAACGCAACCAAGCCCCCAAGTGACTTACTATCGTGGCTTTTAAGCCAGCCAAGAGGTGTAGCTATTGTTTGAATACAACCAAGCCCCCAAGTGACTTTCTTTTGTGGCCTTGAGCCAGCCAAGAGGTGTAGCTATGGTTTGAATACGACCAAGCCCCCAAGTGACTTTCTTTTGTGGCCTTGAGCCAGCCAAGAGGTGTAGCTATGGTTCGAATACGACCAAGCCCCCAAGTGACTTATATTGAATAGACAGCTGTAAAGCTGAATCAAAGGGTAAACCGGATGTCGCTTCACAAACAGAATCCTCCGTGTGACCACTCATGATATGAGAAGAACAGCAGATACCCCGCTTTAGCTGGGGCTCCGGTTTATTATATTGATCATAATATATACGTCGTCAAAATATGTACATGATAGGATCCTATGGCTCAGGTGTAGTACGGCCGTAGATGAGCTATGTTCCACGGCCGGATCGTCTCCTCCTCTGACTTGCGTGAGTCTTTATGCTCTTGAACATCATGAGGTAATATGATCCGTTGTTCAGATTCTTGCTGATCGCAAAGGGCCCTTCCCAAGGCGGGGATAACTTGTGCATATCGGTCTGATCTTGGATAAGCCGGAGCAATAGATCGCCTTCTTGAAAAGTTCTGGTTTTAACCCGGCGACTGTGATAACGCCGCAGGTCTTGCTGATTAATCACCGAGCGAGCCGCCGCTACATCCCGTTTCTCATCCAACAGGTCCAACGCATCCTTGCGTGCTCTTTCATTATCCGCTTCAACATAAGCTGCCACTCGTGGTGAGTCATGACGAATATCACTTGGAAGGACAGCTTCCGCTCCATAAACCATGAAGAAGGGTGTATAACCCGTAGATCTATTGGGGGTGGTGTTAATGCTCCATAAAACGGAAGGCAGCTCTTCAACCCAACAGACCGGTGTCCTCTGCAAAGGAACCATAAGCCGCGGCTTGATCCCCTTCAAGATTTTCTGATTAGCTCTCTCCGCTTGACCATTAGACTCGGGGTGGGCCACTGAAGACACATCAAGACGGATGTGCTCTCTTTGACAGAACTCCTCCATAGCACCCTTGGAAAGATTCGTGCCATTGTCTATTATAATGCTGTGTGGAAAACCAAAACGGAATATCACCTTCTTCATAAATTGAACCACCGTGGCTGCATCACATTTGCTAACTGGCTCTGCCTCCACCCACTTGGTAAATTTATCAACCGCCACCAAGAGGTGGGTCTTCTTATCCTTAGACCTCTTAAAGGGTCCAACCATATCAAGCCCCCAGGTTGCAAACGGCCAGGTAATTGGAATCATCCTCAGCTCCTGAGCCGGAACATGAGCCCGGCATGCAAACTTCTGACAGCCATCACACCTTTTGACCAAGTCCTCAGCATCAGCATGAGCCGTCAGCCAATAGAAACCGTGACGAAAAGCCTTCAGGGACTTTGAACCGGCATGATGACCACAATCACCTTCGTGAATCTCGCGTAAAATTTCACGACCTTCTTCAGGAGAAACACAACGTTGAAAAGCCCCTAAGACACTGCAATGATGTAGCTCGCCATTGACAATAGTCATGGACTTGGAACGCCGGATTATCTACCTGGACAAAACTTCATCCTCTGGTAACTCACCCCGGTTCATATACACCAAATATGGGATCGTCCAATCCAGGGTGACATGAAGCGCCGCCACCCACTGAGCCTCCGGATCAGGAATAGCTAAGTCCTCCTCCGTGGGTAGCTTGACCGACGGGTTATGCAAAACATCAAGAAAAACATTGGGCGGCACCGGTTTACGCTGGGAGCCCAACCGGCTTAAAGCGTCCGCCGCTTCATTCTTTCGCCGGCCTACATGATCAACCTGATAACCCTTGAAATGACCTGCAACAATATCCACCTCTCGATGATACGCTGCCATGAGGGGGTCCTTGGAATCCCAAGTACCAGAAACTTGTTGAGCCACTAGGTCCGAGTCACCAAAACATTTAACCCGGCTCAGATTCATCTCCTTAGCCATCCGAAGACCATGGAGCAGGGCCTCGTACTCAGCTGCATTATTAGTACAAGGAAACATCAAGCAGAGAACATAACAAAATTTGTCACCTCGAGGGGAAGTAAGAACCACTCCAGCCCCCGAGCCCTCCAATTGCCGGGATCCGTCGAAGTGAATCATCCAGTATGTGTTATCGGGTCTATCCTCCGGCACCTGCAACTCTGTCCAGTCATTGATGAAATCCACGAGTGCTTGAGACTTGATGGCCGTGCGAGGCATATATTTTAATCCGTGAGGCCCAAGCTCAATAGCCCACTTAGCAACCCGGCCAGTCACTTCTCTGTTCTGGATGATATCTCCCAAAGGAGCAGAGCTGACCACAGTAATGGGATGGCCCTGAAAGTATTGCTTCAGCTTCCGGCTCGCCATAAAAACCACATTTACAAGCTTCTGTCAATGTGGTATCTCTGTTTTGACTCAATGAGCACCTCACTGATATAATAAACCGGCTGTTGAACCGGATACCCCTTTCCTGCCTCCTTGCGCTCCACCACAATAGCCACGCTGACAGCCCGAGCATTAGCAGCCACATATAACAGCAATGGTTCCTTGTCCATGGGAGTAGCAAGAACAGGTGGTTCGGCAAGCTGCCGCTTTAGAGCCTCAAACGCTTCATTAGTATCACTCCAGACAAAGTTGTCCGTTTTCTTCAGCATTTGATATAAAGGGATGGCCTTCTCCCCGAGACGACTTATAAACCGGCTCAATGCTGCAATCCGGCCTGCCAGTCACTGAACATCATTGATGCACTTCGGTTTAGCCAGTGAAGTAATAGCCTTGATCTTCTCCGGATTAGCTTCAATGCCCCTGTTAGACACCAGAAAACCCAAAAGCTTGCCTGCTGGCACACCGAAAACCCACTTGGCCGGGTTGAGCATCATCTTATAAACCCGGAGGTTATCAAAGGTCTCCTTTAAGTCATCTATTAATGTTTCCTCCTTCCTGGACTTCACCACAATATCATCCACATAAGCATGAACGTTGCGCCCAATCTGGTTATGAAGACAATTCTGAACACAACGCTGATAAGTTGCCTGGGCACTCTTGAGCCCAAAGGGCATAGACACATAGCAGAAGGCTCCAAAGGGAGTTATAAAAGCTGTCTTCTCCTGGTCCTTAACTGCCATCTTAATCTGATGATAACCTGCATAAGCATCCAAAAAACTCAAACGCTCACAACCCGCCGTAGCATCAATGATTTGATCTATACGGGGGAGGGCAAAAGGATCAGCCGGACACGCTTTGTTCAAATCCGTGTAATCCACACACATACGCCAGGTGCCATTCTTCTTAAGCACCAGCACCGGATTAGCCAACCACTCTGGATGAAAAACTTCAACAATGAACCCTGCCGCCAAGAGCCGGGCTACCTCCTCACCAATGGCCAGGCAGAACCGGCGAAGGAATTGTCGGACCGGTTTAAACTTGGGATCAATATTAAGGGTGTGCTCAGCGAGTTCCCTCGGTACATCTGGCATGTCAGAAGGCTTCCATGCAAAGATATCCCGATTCTCACGGATGAACTCGATGAGCGTGCTTTCCTATTTCAGATCCAGATTTGCACTGATGATGAACTGTTCGGATGAATCGCCGGGCACAAAATCAACCATCTTAGTCTCATCAGCCGATTTAAACTTCAAGGCCGGATCATGCTCCGTGGTTGGTTTCTTCAAAGCAGTCATGTCTGCCGGATCAACGTTGTCCTTATAGAACTTCAACTCCTCTGCTGCGCAAACCGACTCAGCATAGGCCGCATCACCTTCCTCACACTCCAAAGCGATCTTGCGGCTTCGATGTACTGTGATAGTCCCTTTATGACCCGGCATCTTGAGCTGCAGATAAACATAACAGGGTCGTGCCATGAACTTAGCATAAGCCGGCCGTCCAAACAGGGCATGGTACGGGCTTTGGATTTTCACCACTTCGAAAGTTAATGTCTCTGATCTTGAGTCATACTCATCTCCAAGAGCGACTTCCAGAGTTATTTTACCAACCGGATAGGTTGATTTGCCAGGCACCACACCATGGAAAACAGTGTTCGACGGTTTAAGATTCTTATCTGTCAACCCCGTACGACGGAAGGTGTCATAATATAAGATGTTGATACTGCTGCCTCCGTCCATGAGCACCTTAGTGAACTTATAACCTCCAACCTGAGGCGCCACCACCAACGCCAAATGACCAGTATTGTCAACCCGGGGCGGGTGATCCTCTCGGCTCCAGACAATAGGCTGCTCAGACCATCGCAAATAATGAGGCACTGCCAGTTCAACCGAGTTCACCGCTCGTTAATGAAGCTTCTGGTCGCGTTTGCATAAGCTGGTGGTGAAAACGTGGTACTGTCCACTATTCAACTGCTTTGGGTGACTTTGGTACCCTGACTGTTGCTGCTGCGGTCCTTGTTGGTTATAACCACCCTGGTTGCTCTGATTGCCTTGATTGCCATGTCCACCCTGATTGCCTTGGAATCCTGAACCGGAGTTGCCTCCTCCATAACCTGGCCCATAGGACTCGGATCCTGAACCGCCGGATGGTCCATGATCATTCCGGAAGAAATCTGAATTTTTGAATTCTCGCATGATATAACAATCTTTCCAGAGGTGCGTGGCCAGTTTGTCCTGCGTTCCATGCTTCGGGCAGGGCTGGTTCAACATGTAATTCAGGCGCTCCGGATTAGGACTGGGCTCTGCCCTTCTTGGGGGCAGCTTTCCTTTACGACGCTGACCATTACCCTGTGTATTGGTGTTAGCCACAAAATCTGAATTATGATCTGCTTTCCGCTTACCATTATTATTGTAGCCCGTCGGGTTATGCTGCTGCCCCTTGGCGTTGCCGCTCTTCTTTCCCTTCCCCGGTTTGTCATCGTCAGACTCGGGGTCCTTGGTACTATCAGAATCAGCATACTTAACCAGAGTAGCCATAATTGTTCCCATGTCATTGCAGTGATGTTTGAGCCGTCCCACAACTTCAACTTTAAAGGCTGAAACCGACAATTCCCCTCCAATGTTATAATCGCTGAGTTGGCATTGATGCGATCCGAAGAATGTAAGATCTCTGAAACCCGGCGCACCCAACGGGTTGTTGACTCGCCTTCTCCCTGGACGCAGGCGGCTAAGTCCACAATTGACATAGGTTGCTTGCACGTGTCTTTGAAGTTTGCTATAAACCGGGCTTTTAACTCAGCCCATGTCCCAATGGAATTAACTGGTAAGCTTTTCAACCACGTGCGAGCTGTTCCATCCAACATCATCGCAAAATATTTCACGCAGGCCGCTTCGTCCACATCTAACATCTCCATAGCCATCTCATAACTCTCAATCCATGACTCGGGAGGCACATCAGCGGTGTAATTAGGCACCTTACGGGGGCCCTTGAAATCCTTGGGCAGCCGTACATTGCGCAAAGCCGGGATGAGGCAGGGCACCCCCCAAGAGCTGAAAGTAAGGCCTTGCTCTACGGAAGCCACCGGACGAACCGGAGTGAGCTGACGGTCCTGCGCTGCTAACTCGGCTTCTCGACGTGCTCCGTTGTTCACCACATCCTGAGCATTTGCCCCACCACACGCCGGATTAGGTCCTCGAGGAGCGTCTCAGTTCCGCGCACTGCTTGACACAGCCGATTCATCGATGTGCCTGCTATAACTCCGGCTCGGGCGTGGGGTTGAATGAATTCTGTCTCGGCTGTATGAATAAGCCTGCTGCTGCACCATAGCCGTCTGAAGAAGATCCCTAGCACGCCGTGTCTCAACCGCCGCTGGGGATTCACCCTCCATTGGAATAGCGGCTAATCGTGATGCGGCAGCGATCATATTATCCAAAGGGGTGGAGAAGTGACCCAGCGGCGCCGGTACATACTGCAGCGGGTTATGGGTCCGTCGAGGGGGATCCGTCACCCGTGGCTGATCTGGTGCTCCGGTCCTCGGAGCTTCAATCCGGTTCACCGCTGCCGGATTACTGGTTCCTGCTCCTGGCGTGCCAAAGAGATTCATTGCCTGATAAACCGGTGGTAGTCGTGACCGATGCCTTCTCCTTAACACGTCGTTTGAAGCGTTCTGATCCAACAGGAGTCGATAATTTTTTGCCTGAATCCGATGTGCTTGTGCCTCTAAAGCGGCCCGCTCCTCAGCCATCCTGGTTTCTTCAGCCGCTAAGTCCTCCTTAGCTTGAGTTATCTGATCCTGCAGCTTAGCCACCTCCGCATTATGCTGATCTTGGGTGTCGGCGGTAACTTGTGTGGTCAGTAAGGTCGTCCAGGCGTCCAATAAATCGGACAAGATTTGGGTCGGCCGACGCGCGGGGCCTCCCGCCCCAGCTGCCGATCCGGAAATTATTGCTGCCGCGGTTGAAGATTGCAACGTGGGCTGAGTTCCAGCCATGAAGATCGCAACCCGGTTCGACGGTTCAAAGGGGTCCGGAATACTATCACCGTCGGAATAGCCCCCAAACTGGCCATCTTGCAGTTGGTACAGTGACTCGGTCTCCCCGGTGGACGACTCGTCATCTGAGTAGACGACGGTCTCGCCATCGGACGCCGGTTCAAGTTCCGCACCATTGATGAATCCTATGAACGCACGCTTCACGGCGGGCTGAACCCGGGCAGGGCTTGCACGCTGAGCCGTCTCGACGAGGTCGGTGCAGATGTCTGGCTCAGGGCCCGGTTCACCGATCTTGCCAATGAAGACGTGAATTCTTCCAAAGGGGACCCGGTACCCGTACTCAATTGAGCCAGCCTCGGGGCCCCAGCTTGCGTCGTCGATGTAGAGCTTGCCGCGACGACTCTTGGTCATCCGGCCCATGGCGTATCCCTTGAGCCCTTGAAAATTGCCCTTCAAGAACTCGAAACCATCGCGCGATAGCCCCACGGTGGGCGCCAACTGTCGTGGGATTGTCACGGCAGATGTCCTAGCGAAAGGACTTAGTCGTGGAGCCATCACAATGGGTTAGCTTAAAGGGGTTAAACCGGACAAGGGACACGAGAGTTTTATACTAGTTCGGCCCCTTACGATGAAGGTAAAAGCCTACGTCTAGTTGTGATGGAATTGCTGGGGTTTCGATGACCAGGGAGCGAATACGCTTTGCCTGAGTCTCGAGTTGTTGTGTGTTGTCCTTGAACCGCCGCCGGGTCGTGCCTTTATATACACAGGTCGACGCCCGCTGGCTTACAGAGTCCCGATGCCGGTTTATACACATACCGGTCCGGTCTCTACTTTGTCATACCTTACAATACAAGTCATGTACTACATGGCGGTTTATAGCTACATGCCGTAATCTACCTTTGGGCCTTGGGCCATCGAGTCTCTGTAGTAAACCGCTTTATTCCTTGTCTTCATGGGCTTTTAAGTATATACAATCCATTAAGGGGATAACCCAGCTTCCTTGGCCGGTTTACACCTAGTAGTAATATCCCCAACAATGTCCAATAAAGTACGGTTACGATGTTCGGACACACCATTACGCTGTGGTGTGCTAGGTGGCATGAGTTGTGAAACTATTCCACGTTGTTTTAAATGAAGGCCAAACTTGTAACTCAAATATTCGCCTCCGCGATCAGATCGTAGAAACTTTATTTTCTTGTTACGATGATTCTCAACTTCGCTCTGAAATTCTTTGAACTTTTCAAATGTTTCAGACTTGTGTTTCATTAAGTAGATATACCATATCTGCTCAAATCATCTGTGAAGGTCAGAAAATAACGATACCCGCCGCGAGCCTCAACACTCATCGGACCGCATACATTGGTATGTATTATTTTTAATAAGTTAGTGGCTCGCTCCATTGTTCCGGAGAACGGAGTCTTAGTCATCTTGCCCATGAGGCATGGTTCGCAAGCATCAAATGATTCATAATCAAGTGATTCCAAAAGTCCATCCGCATGGATTTTCTTCATGCGCTTTACACCAATATAACCTAAATGGCAGGTGATGCGACCCCGTCTTCGGAGAAGAGGGAGTACAAGGGGAGGTTAGATCTTCACGGCGTAGGATCGATAAATGGATGGGGATAACTAGCTGCAAGCAGCCGAAAAATGGAAAAGAAGAGATTATGACCCGACGAGGAGGATGCTCACAGAAGCTTGCAATCCGAACATTCGCCGATCCACAACCCGCAATACTACCCCACAAAACCAGGCTCAAGTCGTGGAGCACAGGATTGGTGCAATCCGCAAGGGAAACCACGAACTCTAACCCACACAATACGATCTAGTCGTGAAGCACAAATTAGGAGCAATTTCTCAAGGAATCACGAGAATAAGGGTAACAAGAGCTCTCCAATCTCAGGAGGAGTCTATGTCTTTGGTCTTTGATAGAAATGGAAAAAGTCCCCAATGAAGGGAGGAGCTAGCCTATTTATAATCGGGACAACCCCTCTGGATAGGTGTGAAAGAGAACTAGCTTCTGGAACCAGCTTAGGTGTGAAAGTGAACCAGCTTTGTTTGACTAATGGCTTCAAGAGTTAATGAGGTAGCTTCTGGAATACTCTTGTTGGAGGTGGTTGGCAGTTCCCGACCAAACATTGTTCACTGGTGTCGAACAATGTTTCCTTCAGCAGCAAACTCGAGTTCTGGGAACCTTTCGCAAGTCGGAACTTCCAAACTCGTGCAAAACATTGTTTCGTCAGAATCAGAACAATGTTTCTTCAGCAGACAACTCACTCTTGATGAATTCCTAACTTCGTTTCTTCCCCATAAAACATTGTTTTGCACGGACTGAAATGTGTTTGGCCTTCTTCGATATCGCACCTGAGTTCAACCAACAACAAAGGAGGTGAAGGCACAACCACGTTTTCAAGGTCAAATGAAATACTTAAGTTAGCGTTCACCTGATCATGTATTTGCATTGCGCGGCTTGTGATTGGGCCGTTGATGATTGGTGGTGTGGAGCCCATGGTTGGGATGTCCTCATCATCCTCCCCCTCTTAAGAAGGAGTCGTCCTCGACTCTAAAGGCCCACAGTATGGGGAAAGATCAAAGACATTGAAGGTTGGGCTAACACCATATTCTTCTACAAGATCGATCTTGTAAGAATTGTCGTTGATCCTTTCGAGCACCGTAAATGGTCCATCACCGCGTGGCTGCAACTTGCACTTGCGTTTCTCAGGAAAACGGTCCTTCCGAAGGTGTACCCATACCAAATCACCTTGCTCGAACACCAGCTTCTTCCTGGTCTTGTTTACCCGCTTCGTATATTGTTCAGTCATTTTCTCAATGTTCTCCTTTGCCTGGGCATGAAGTTTCTTGACGAAATCAGCACGCTTACTTGCATCAAGGCTGGTTCATTCCTGTATGGCAAAGGCAAAAGATCAATGGGAGCAATAGGTTTGAAGCCGTAAACAAGTTCAAATGGGCAAAATTTAGTGGTCGAATGTACCGCCCTGTTATATGCGAACTTCACATGAGGTAGACACTCTTCCCACATCTTCAAATTCTTCTTGAGGGCTGCTCGCAGCATCATGGACAACGTCCAGTTGACAACTTCAGTCTGTCCATCAGTTTGTGGGTGGCATGTCGTGGAAAATAGGAGCTTGGTGCCAAGTTTTCCCCACAAGGTCTTCCAAAAGTAGCTCAGAAATTTGGTGTCACGGTCTGACACAATCGTGTGTGGCACTCCATGTAGCCGCACAACTTCCCTGAAAAATAGATCAGCAATGTGTGAAGCATCATCACTCTTATGACATGGGATAAAATGTGCCATTTTGCTAAAATGATCAACTACCACAAACACCGAGTCACTCCCCCTCTTAGTCTGTGGTAAACCAAGAACAAAATCCATAGAAATATCTTCCCATGGAGTATTCGGAATAGATAGAGGAGTATATAAACCATGAGGGTTCAAGCGGGACTTAGCTTTGTGAAAAATCTCGCATCTTATCACGTAGCGCTCCATGTCACGTCTCATTCGCGGCCAAAATAAGTGATCAACGAGCACACTTTCAGTTTTCTTGGCTCCAAAATGTCCCATGAGACCACCAGAGCGTGAGCCTCCTGCAGGAGCAACAAACGAACAGAACAATCTGGGATGCACAATTTGTTAGCTCGAAATAGAAATCCATCATGCAAGTGAAACATCTCCCATCCCTTTCCCTTGTTGCACTTTGAAAATGGTTTAGAAAAGTATGAGTTGTGAGCATACAAATCTTTGATGCTTGCTAAACTAAGGATTTTAACATCAAGTTAGGAAAGTAAAATGTGACGCCTAGATAATGTGTCCGCAACAACGTTATCCTTCACTTTCTTGTACTTGACAATATACGGAAAAGACTCTATGAAATCACTCCATTTTGCATGTCTACGGTTCAGGTTGAGTTGGCCCTTTAGATGTTTTAAAGATTCATGGTCAAAATGTATGACAAACTCTTTTGGCCATAAGTAATGCTGCCATGTTTCCAAAGATCGAACAAGTGCATATAATTATTTATCATAGACAGAATAATTAAGAGTTGGACCATTAAGGTTCTCACTAAAGTAGGCAATGGGTTTACCTTCTTGCATTAGAACTCCACCAATGCCAACACCACTTGCATCACATTCAATCTCAAATGTCTTACCAAAGTCAGGAAGTGAAAGCAATGGGGCTGATGTCAATCTCATCTTCAGTTCTTGGAAGGACTTGTCTTGGGCATCACCCCATTGGAATGGAGTGTCTTTCTTTAGTAACTCATTCATGGATGCAGCAATGGTGCTGAAATCCTTCACGAACCGGCGGTAGAAACCCGCAAGTCCGAGGAAGCTACGTACTTGGCTCACAGTTTGTGGAGCCATCCACTCATGTCACAACCGGTTTTCCAATAAAAATATTTATTGAGAGACCGATCCCTTTTACGGACCAGAAAAGAAGAATTCCTTCTCACTGGTAGACAATATCTTGGTCACAGAAGAAAATACCAGGAGTACTGAATATAATACAAGGTTGAGCGGAGACTGCTCAACAATTTATTACAAGCACGCTGATAGAACATAACGGCGGATAGGGTGGCATAACTACTAACTTACGATAAAAGCGGTGGTGGAAAATATCACAGCGAAGTGGGTGATAGGACTCCTGAATCTAACAACTCTTCGAGCGTCAGAGTGAGGCTCGAGGAGACTTATTGCGGGTGGCGGAAGAGTATAAGATACAAGTGACCAATATCCAGGATCGCACGGGACTGACTGGGACTCCTCTAGGTGTCGGACTCACTATCAAACTCTTCATCCATGAGATCGCCTTCGTCAATATCTGGCCAAATCAACAAGCCAAGTGAGTACTATGAAAGTACTCGCAAGACAGTTCGGACATAAGATATAACAAATGTAAACATGATGCATATGAACAGATTAACAAGTGCACTCAGACATTGGGATAATAATGCGTGGGAAACAAAAGAGAAGTCGGGCGGTAGCCCTCCCGAAATCCCAAAGTAAAATACTGAGGGCCAAACGAGGGTCTGAATGACTCCTCGAGAGGAAAATACAAGAATAACAATGCCGCAGTCGGGCGTCAAGGCGACACCACATAAAGGGCTTATAATAGGAAATAACTGACAGTGCGTGCCACAGTCGGACGTCTGAGCGACATCACATAAAGGGCTTATATTGAAAGTAAAAGACAAACATGCCACAGTCGGACGTCTGAGCGACATCACATAAAGGGCTTATATTGAAAGTAAAAGACAAACATGCCACAGTCGGACGTCTGAGCGACATCACATAAAGGGCTTATATTGAAAGTAAAAGACAAACATGCCACGGTCGGACGTCTGAGCGACATCACATAAAGGGCTTATATTTCATAACTTAATATCTCAGTAGCTCAAGAATTTAAAACATTGCAAGGGCATAATAAGGTATGAAATAAACAACAAGGTTAGTCCATCCACGGAATAACGTTTCAACCAATTTACCAATCAAGCTTGTTCACCGGGGAAAAATACCACAAGGACTTGACATAGATATGGGTTCACTGATCACGGTCCTTGACAATGGATACGATGACGAAAGGATTTGACTCTGCAGAGTTTGTACTTTAACCACAGCCAACAGATTTCAGTAGTCAAGGGGACTAGTTCCGTTTACGGTGTTTTGGATGAAACACATCTAACCAGTACACACCCATTCAACATCCCGAAGCCAGGAATCACCCTCGGCAACGTTCGAGAAAAACCTTGAGACGGGGAGGCTACAACCTCGCGTAGCATGGGATCAAATTTATATACGCGCGCTCTAAGGGGTGCCCCCCTCTCGGTCCCAACCGGAAACACCCATGCCCCCTGACCGGATGACTGGCTTTAATCCAGGGCCATGGAACCCTCATCTCGGCCCCTCTATTTGGTGTGTACACGGAAAGAGGTTAACAACTTACTAAACCGCATTCTAGCAGAAAACATGTGGTACCACGGAAGGGGGAAGAACGATAACGTGACTCCATCCACGTTAATGTCGGAATTTATCGGATGACGTAAGGCTGGCATGCTACAACAGTACCACCTTACTGCCCTTCATGTCACCACATGACTAGGCCATCTCTCATCAGAGATCACAGTAACTTCGGAACACACGGGTAGTTGCCTTACATGCAACGAGATACTCACCGACGCTCATATGCCATGCACAACCATTCAAGCAAACATGCAAAACACCAATCATATCAAAGGTTCAAACATGCTTGCCTGGTTCGGAGAAGTCGGAGTCTAGCTCGGCGAAGTTCGCGGCTCCGTCACCTCTTCCGGTGCATAAATAAAACGTATACTAACGTGAAAATCATCGCGTGCATAAATAAAAGTTGTCTCAAATTTTTTCCAAATAAATACTATAAAAAACTAGACAAAAATATTAGACTCCCAGAAAAAGAATCACTCAAAAATCACTTTTTATTAAAACGTTATAAGGGTTTTAGTCCAGGGACTAATCTGTGATGAAACAGAAAAGATCTAGGGACTTAACTGAGAAAATAGAAAACGGTTCGGAAAGAAACGCGCCAGCCCAAAGAGAAAACGTACTTGCCCGAAGGCGCCAACAAAAAACGCTTCGGGGAGAGAAAGAAGAGAGGCTGACGTGGGGTTCCCACATGTCAGGTTTAAATCCTCGCCGGCGCCCGAAGGCTGCGGTGGTCCCCGGCGTTGAACCACGGCGAGTCAGGGAGATCGGAGTGTACCAAGAGGTTCAGTGTGTCCTTCCGCGCCGGTGGGTGGTGGATTTGGTCGTCGGAGAGCACCACGTCGACGGCGACACTTTCTCCGGCGGACGGCGGCTCGGGCGATGGTGGAGAACTCCGGTGGGTACTGCAAACTCCGAATTGAAGCGCGGGTTAGGAGAGTGGATGCATAAGGAAGCTACTGGCAAGAGTTGAGTGGTAGAGGTGCATGCACGGGAGCGAATCGAGCTGGATCCCGTGGCGGGTCGCGGCGGCCGGAGTTGGGGAAGAAGGCTGCCTCGGGGCTCTTCCAGTGGCTAGGCGGGGTGTTGGAGGTGTGCAGAGGTGGTGTGGGTTCTAGTTGGAGCTCAGGGCCCCTATTTATAGGCGATTCGAGGGGGTGGCCGTGAACGGGATCGCTCCGGCGAGCAATTACGGCGAGGCAATGGCTTGGCAGGGAGCTTAAGTGGCCAGGCAGCATCAGGGAGGTGTACTTGTGCCGTTCCCCCGCTAATCCTAGTCGGGCTTGGCGTAATGGCGCCGGTCCTTGACGGGGCGGCCGTACGGGCACGGCGGCGGCAGAGAGCGCGCTCCGCGCCTAGCGGTTCACGACGAGGGTGGCAGCGCGCACTGGGGAGTGGATGGCCACGCGGCGGCCTCCGGTGGCTTGGGCAGCGCTGCACAGCGCCGTCTGCGCTGCGCCTCTCTCTGGTGGCCGCAAAGCCGCCGCTGCCGTCGGTCACGGGGCGGCGCACCTCCTCCTGCTCGTCGCCGACGCCCGCAACCTTCCAGGCGCTCGTGCGGTGCAGAGGACAAGGGGGAGGGGACGGGGAGCAAGGCGCCCTAGCGACACTGGCGAGATCGACGTCGGGTTCTAAAGAAAACGACAGTGCACTGAAACTGTTCTCTGAACTTAACTGAACATGACAGCAACAGTGTCCAGTAGGTGTTCGACGAAATGATTTGGCATGAAGAAAATTTTTCCTGGAGCTGGGACTTGGTGAGGTGACCTCTCAATGCACCCAGAGGCTACCTGATTTTTCTCAGATTTTTAGGAGAAGGGTTCAAACGAATTTCATCAAATTTGGCAAATCTGGTCCAAACTTGCAGCAAGTATAGTTTGAAAAATTTGAACTGGAGACCAGTGGATCTTCATGGATCTTGGTTGAGGGTTCAAAGGACTAGCTAGGGAAGTTGGTTTGGAGGCAAAACTCAAAGTAGAAATGGTAGCTCCTTTGTAAATCTCCAAGAGCTAGAATAGAAGGCATAAATTGTTTTTGATAAGAAATAAATGGAAATAATTATATGGAGAGGTTCAACTTGCTGGATTTGAAGTACATCAAGATCCAAAGATGAGGAAAGGCTTATGAGAGGGGATTTATACTTAGGTCATGGCAAGAGAGGTTTTTTGAAAGTGGAAAAGGATCATTCCAAAAGCCATAGGGCTTTTTAAAGGAATTTTCAGAAGACATTTTTCCAAGTGAAAAGCATTTTGGTTTTGAGTCCAAATAAAAAGGGAAAACCTCCAAGACCAAAAATCAAGTCTTGGGTGAATCCAAAACAAAACACTTTTCATAAAAGAAACTATTTTGAGAGGGGGAGTTCTTTAGAAGAAAAATTTAAATCACCTCCCTCAAATCAAATAAAAGTTTGAAAAAAAACCAAATAAAATTTTGGGTGTCACGACACCTACCCCCTTAGGAAAAATCTCGTCCTCAAGATTTCAGCTGATCCTCAAATAGATATGGATACTCTGCCTGGAGAAAATCTTCCCTTTCCCATGTAGCTTCATCCTCAGTGTGGTTGCTCCACTGGACCTTGAAAATTTTTGTCGTTTTCTGACGGGTCCTCCTTTCAGACTCTTCCAAAATCTTTACTGGCCGCTCTCTGTAGGTGAGGTCTGGTTGCACATCGATGACTTCATGAGATACATGCTTCTCCGGGTTACTTACACATTTCCTCAATTGTGAGACGTGGAACACGTCATGGACGTCTGACAGTTCCTTGGGTAGGTCTAGTTTGTAGGCCACTGTGCCTCTTCGTGCAACTATACAGAATGGTCCAATAAATCTTGGGGCTAGCTTCCCCTTAATTTTGAACCGTTGCAGACCCCTCATAGGAGATACTCGGAGGTATACGAAATCACTAGGTTCAAAGCTGACCTCACGATGTTTTTGATCGTAGTAGCTCTTTTGTCGGCTTTGTGCTGTCTTGAGTCTGTCCCTGATCTGCTTAACTTTCTCCTCGGCCTCCTTGAGCATGTCTGGGCCGAAGATACGACTGTCACCTGTTTCTGACCAATTCAGTGGGGGTACGACACCTCCGTCCGTACAATGCTTCAAAGGGTGCCATTTGTAAGCTGGCTTGGTAACTGTTGTTGTAAGCAAACTCGGCATACGGGAAACTTTCTTTCCAACTGGATCCATAGGTGAGCACACAGGCTCTCAGCATGTCCTCTAGGATTTGGCTCACGCGTTCCGTTTTTCCATCAGTTTGAGGGTGGTACGCTGTACTGAAAGCTAGTTGCGTGCCCAGAGCTTGTTGCAGGTGATCCCAAAATTTAGAGACAAATTGAGTGCCTCAGTCGGATATTATAGTCTTTGGGACTCCATGCAAACAAACTATACGTGAGAGATAAAGCTTGGCCAGCCTTTGTGTGGAGTAGGTCGTCTTCACGGGAATGAAATGTGCTACCTTAGTTAGCCTATCTGTGATGACCCATATGGCGTCATTTCCGCGTTGCGATCGAGGTAGTCCAACGATGAAGTCCATTCCAATTTCATCCCATTTCCACTCAGGTATCCTGTTTGGATGGAGTAGCCCTGCTGGCTTTTGATGCTCGGCTTTAATGCGTTGACAGGAATCGCAACAAGCAATGAATGCTGCTATATCCCTTTTTATACCGTGCCACCAAAATCTTTCCTGAATGTCTTTGTACATTTTGGTTCCTCCAGGATGGATCGAGTATGGAGCGGTGTGGCTTTCGGTTAGGATTTGTTGCTTGAGTTCCTCAATTTAGGTACGCAAAGTCTGTCCCCGTACCATAATATTCCTTCACTGTCCGTGACGAACTCTGAAGCCTTGCCAAGGTTCATTTTCTTCTTTATGCCCTCGATGCTGGGATGTCCCTGCTGAGCCTTCTTAATTTGTTCCACTAGGGTGGGTTGTATCTCCAGATTTGATACGGTGCCCTCAGAGACTAACACCATGTTGAGTCTAGCGAACTCTTGCTGAAACTCAGGCCTCACGTTTTGTGGACCGTCGTTGTCCGGGCTAGGGTTCCGACTAAGGGCATCTGCCACTACATTGGCTTTCCCTGGATGGTAGTGAATGCCGACATCATAGTCCTTGACCAATTCCAACCAGCGTCGTTGGCTTAAATTTAGCTCTGGCTGTGTGAAAATATATTTAAGGCTCTTATGGTCCGTATATACTTCACAACGATTTCCCAACAGAAAGTGTCTCCACTCCTTGAGTGCATGGATGACCGCTGCTAGTTCCAAGTCATGTGTTGGATAATTTTCCTCATGCTTCCGTAGCTGCCTGGAAGCATACGCGACAACTTTGCCATCCTGCATCAGCACACATCCGAGGCCCTTTCGGGATGCGTCACAATACACTTGAAAATTCTTGTGTATGTCTGGCACAGTTAAGACCGGTGCGGTTGTTAGTTTCTTCTTGAGTTCTTGGAAGCTTTTCTTGCATGCTTCCGTCCATACAAATTTCTTGTCTTTCTTGAGCAACTGTGTCATTGGTTTTGCCACAGTGGAGAATCCTTCAATAAATCTTCTGTAATATCCGGCCATTCCCAGGAAACTCCGCACATCTGTCACGTTGGCGGGTGGTTTCCAGTCAAGTATGGCTTTGACTTTTTCTGGGTCTACGGCCACGCCTTCTTGGTTTAATATGTGGCCTAGGAAACCAACTTGCCTTAGCCAAAATTCACACTTGCTAAATTTGGCGTACAATTGATGTTTCCTTAATTCTCCCAAAACAATTCGGAGATGCTCAGCATGCTCTTCTGGTGTCCTTGAGTAAACCAGAATATCGTCAATGAACACCACAGCAAATTTGTCCATGAATTTCATGAACACTTTGTTCATGAGGTGGACGAAATATGCGAGGGCGTTCGTCAGTCCAAACGGCATTTCTGTGAACTCATATAATCCGTATCTGGAGGTAAATGCTGTCTTAGGGATATCTTCTGTCCGTACTTTCAATTGATGATATCCCAATCTCAAATCAATTTTTGAGAACACCTTGGCTTGCGCGAGCTGATCAAACAAATCATTTATCCATGGCATCGGATATTTGTTTTTGATGGTGACCATATTGAGAGCTCGATAGTCTATACACAATCTTAGTGTCCCATCCTTTTTCTTGGCGAATAATACTGGCGAACCCCAAGGTGAGGAGCTGGCTCGAATAAAACCTTTGTCCAGTAATTCCTTTATCTGCTTCTTCAGTTCTACCAATTCTGAGGGTGCCATTCTATATGGTTTCTTATAGATGGGAGAGGTGCCAGGTGCTAGTTCAATGCTGAATTCTATCTCTCGGTCTGGTGGCATGCCTGGTAGTTCTTCAGGAAATACGTCTGGAAACTCGCACACCACTGGAACTTTTCTCAGTTCTAAAATGTCCACTTTGTTCGGCTTTGGTTGCCGTGACCGTGGTCTTTCTTGAGCTGTAACCTTTATTGTCTTGCCGTGATGATGAGTGAGGATTACGGTCCGATTGAAACAGTCAATAAATCCTTTGTTGGTGGTCAACCAGTCCATCCCTAGGATGACATCGAGTCCTTTGTTTTCCAACACGATAAGATTAGCTTGAAACTTTAGTCCTTCGAACTCAATGATCACTCCTTGGCAGTAGCTCTGAGCGATCTGCTTATTTCCGGGGGACTTGATGATCATAGATTTTTCCAAGGGAAGTATCGGAAAACCATGTTGCAAAACAAAATTCTTCGAAACGAATGAATGGGAAGCTCCAGAATCAAACAAAACCGTGGCAGGTACTGTGTTGACAGGGAACGTACCGAGCACGATGTCTGGGGCATTCGGCGCTTCTTCCTTGGTCACATGGTTCAGGTGACCCTTCCTGTGGTTGTTGTTGGGATTGAAATTGTTGTGCTTGGGGGCTTGATTATTCCCACCATTGTTCGGCTTGGGGGCTGAGTTCCTTGGTTTTGGGCACTGTTTAGCATAGTGCCCTTCTTCACCACAAGCATAGCATGTGACCCCTGGACGGTACGTGAAGTCCTTGTTCCTGGAATGAAACTTTCTGGTTGGCCTTAGATCAGTAGTAGTGGATTTCCTGCTTCAGTCCTCTGAACATCAGTCTTGCTTCGGTTGTTGCGAGCAAGGGTCGTCTTATCCCTCTTTCGCTTACGGATATCCTCCAGACTACGACGCTCATTCTCCAAGGTAATGGCCTTGTCAACCAAAGTTTTAAAATCTAGGAAAGTGTGCACAACCAGTTGGCATCTTAGTGCCGGTGCCAGGCCGTCCAAGAATTTTTCCATCCTCTTGTTCTCTGTCATGTGCTCATCATAGGCATAACGAGATAGCTGGGTAAACTGACCGTTGTATTCTGTCACTAACATGCCTCTTTGCTTGAGGTCATCAAATTCTCTCTTCTTGATTTTTATGATGCTCCTGGGGATGTGTGCCCCATGAAAGCCTTCCTTGAACTCTTCCCAGGTGATGTTGTGTTCATTGGGATGCATGTGTAGGAAGTTTTCCCACCATGCTGCAGCTGCTCCAGTAAGGTAGTGTGGTGCATAAAGCACCTTCTCATGATCTGAACACTGTGCAATAATCAGCTTTCTTTCGATGTCACGAAGCCAATCATCGGCTTCAAGTGGCCTATCAGAGTGAGCAAACGTTGAAGGGCGAGTCTTCTGTAATTCAGACAACTTGGAGTGTGGTTGATAGGGCTCACGGTGGTTTCCCATATTCATGACGTGATTCATCATCTCTTGGTGTTGCTGTTGGCTTTGTTCGAAAAGGCGGCATACTTGGGATAAGGCTGCTTCGCTGTCCTGTTGACTGGACTGTCCCTGAGTGAAGTTGTTGCTAGTCTGTGTCCCATAAACTTCTTCTGGTTGATTGGGCATGGAACGAGTCCACGGACGAGACATTTTTCCAGTCTGGGGTATTATTTTGCAAAATTCATGAGAAGAACTGTGTGGCACAAGGAAAATCTTGCAAAGGCAAAAATTTAAAAGACCTCAAGATTTTTCAAGAAAACAAAAACGATTTCGCACGGAGAAGAACTGCTTAGCATATATCTTACACGCGAAACGCAAACATACGATACAGCACTCAGGATGTGCGTACACATTCCTGACATGTTATTAGACTAGCACACTCCTCCGGAAAGCAGCGTACACAATTACTACAAACTAACGTACAGATAAAACACATCGTACATGACGACACAACGCACGGCTACTCGGCGCTCTTAGTCGGAGATGGTGACGATGTCCTTTCCCTTGCCGAGGGCAAGACTCAGCGGTGCAAGAGATTCAACCTCCACCTCCTCTCTAGCAGGCTCCAGACGCGTAGCACTGCGCTGCGGTGATGGCGCGGGTGCGACAGGCGGTAGTGCGGGTGCGGCAGGCGGTGCAGCTCTGACTGGAGTGGGAGCGATGACTCGGTCGAACTCCTCAGTGGTAGGTAGACGACGAGCCGTGGCCAAAATGGCCGGTGCATAAGATGCTGAGGATGAGACGAATGTCAGAGGCGGTGCCATGTGGAGAAGCTCCTTCCTGCTGGCAGGACCGCCCCGAACTAAGTCCATGCGGGCAGCCACAAGATCGTCCACGAGGTTGTCGAAAGATTCCTCCAGAGCTTTGAGGTACTCAACAACCATTTCGATGGCTTCATCTCGCTCTCCCTTATGGCAGGCGAATGCATAGTGACAAGTATATGGCACATGGCATGGGAGGTAGCGGTAGCGACGAGTCTTCATCATAGGAAGAATGTCCCGAAGGCGAGCTATTGCCTCACGGGCAGCCATCTGCATGGCATGCCTCTCCGTAGGCATGGCCCTTCCCACAAAACGGAAGTGGCGAGACGCAGAACGTCCTCCCTTGAATTGCACCACGGCTTGGTGCATAGACACATCATCGCTGAGCTTGTGCTGATAAAGCGTGAACTCCGGATGAGTCGCTGGCCCGATCGCGAGCTTGGTGATGGATACGAGGAGTTTGACAAACCCCTCGGGCACGTTAGTGAACACCCGAGTCTCGCAGTTGCTGCCAGCCATCTACAAAAGTAGGCAAAAATTCTGAGTAGTCATGTCATAAATTTATGATGACCAACAGAAAATAGTTACATTTGCAAACCTGCTGAAGAAACGCTAAAACGCTAATAACCGATTAGCGATCGCACCTAGTGGCTTCCTACAGTCAGCCTGGCTCTGATACCAAGCTTGTCACGACCGGTTTTCCAATAAAAATATTTATTGAGAGACCGATCCCTTTTACGGACCAGAAAAGAAGAATTCCTTCTCACTGGTAGACAATATCTTGGTCACAGAAGAAAATACCAGGAGTACTGAATATAATACAAGGTTGAGCGGAGACTGCTCAACAATTTATTACAAGCACGCTGATAGAACATAACGGCGGATAGGGTGGCATAACTACTAACTTACGATAAAAGCGGTGGTGGAAAATATCACAGCGAAGTGGGTGATAGGACTCCTGAATCTAACAACTCTTCGAGCGTCAGAGTGAGGCTCGAGGAGACTTATTGCGGGTGGCGGAAGAGTATAAGATACAAGTGACCAATATCCAGGATCGCACGGGACTGACTGGGACTCCTCTAGGTGTCGGACTCACTATCAAACTCTTCATCCATGAGATCGCCTTCGTCAATATCTGGCCAAATCAACAAGCCAAGTGAGTACTATGAAAGTACTCGCAAGACAGTTCGGACATAAGATATAACAAATGTAAACATGATGCATATGAACAGATTAACAAGTGCACTCAGACATTGGGATAATAATGCGTGGGAAACAAAAGAGAAGTCGGGCGGTAGCCCTCCCGAAATCCCAAAGTAAAATACTGAGGGCCAAACGAGGGTCTGAATGACTCCTCGAGAGGAAAATACAAGAATAACAATGCCGCAGTCGGGCGTCAAGGCGACACCACATAAAGGGCTTATAATAGGAAATAACTGACAGTGCGTGCCACAGTCGGACGTCTGAGCGACATCACATAAAGGGCTTATATTGAAAGTAAAAGACAAACATGCCACAGTCGGACGTCTGAGCGACATCACATAAAGGGCTTATATTGAAAGTAAAAGACAAACATGCCACAGTCGGACGTCTGAGCGACATCACATAAAGGGCTTATATTGAAAGTAAAAGACAAACAGGCCACAGTCGGACGTCTGAGCGACATCACATAAAGGGCTTATATTGAAAGTAAAAGACAAACATGCCACAGTCGGACGTCTGAGCGACATCACATAAAGGGCTTATATTTCATAACTTAATATCTCAGTAGCTCAAGAATTTAAAACATTGCAACGGCATAATCAGGTATGAAATAAACAACAAGGTTAGTCCATCCACGCAATAACGTTTCAACCAATTTACCAATCAAGCTTGTTCACCAGGGAAAAATACCACAAGGACTTGACATAGATATGGGTTCACTGATCACGGTCCTTGACCATGGATACGATGACTCGGAAGGATTTGACTCTGCAGAGTTTGTACTTTAACCACAACCAACATATTTCAGTAGTCACGGGGACTAGTTCCGTTTACGGTGTTTTGGAAGAAACACATCTAACCAGTACACACCCATTCAACATCCCGAAGCCAGGAATCACCCTCGGCAACGTTCAAGAAAAACCTTGAGACGGGGAGGCTACAACCTCGCGTAGCATGGGATCAAATTTATATACGCGCGCTCTAAGGGGTGCCCCCCTCTCGGTCCCAACCGGAAACACCCATGCCCCCTGACCGGATGACTGGCTTTAATCCAGGGCCATGGAACCCTCATCCCGGCCCCTCTATTTGGTGTGTACACGGAAAGATGTTAACAACTTAACCGCATTCTGGCAGAAAACATGTGGTAGCACGGAAGGGGGAAGAACGATAACGTGACTCCGTCCACGTTAACGTCGGAATTTATCGGATGACGTAAGGCTGGCATGCTACAACAATACCACCTTACTGCCCTTCATGTCACCACATGACTAGGCCATCTCTCATCAGAGATCACAGTAACTTCGGAACACACGGGTAGTTGCCTTACATGCAACGAGATACTCACCGATGCTCATATGCCATGCACAACCATTCAAGCAAACATGCAAAACACCAATCATATCAAAGGTTCAAACATGCTTGCCTGGTTCGGAGAAGTCGGAGTCTAGCTCGGCGAAGTTCGCGGCTCCGTCACCTCTTCCGGAACCTACGGTATAGCGAAAATGTATACTAACGTGAAAATCATCGCGTGCATAAAAGTTGTCTCAAAAATTTTCCAAATAAATACTATAAAAAACTAGACAAAAATATAAGACTGTCAGAAAAAGAATCACTCAAAAATCACTTTTTATTAAAAAGTTATAAGGGTTTTAGTCCTGGGACTAATCTGTGATGAAACAGAAAAGATCCAGGGACTTAACTGAGAAAATAGAAAACGGTTCGGAAAGAAACGCGCCAGCCCAAAGAGAAAACGTACTTGCCCGAAGGCGCCAACAGAAAACGCTTCGGGGAGAGAAAGAAGAGAGGCTGACGTGGGGGTCCCACATGTCAGGTTTAAATCCTCGCCGGCGCCCGAAGGCTGCGGTGGTCGCCGGCGTCGAACCACGGCGAGTCAGGGAGATAGGAGTGTACCAAGAGGTTCAGCGTGTCCGTCCACGCCGGTGGGTGGTGGATTTGGTCGTCGGAGAGCACCACGTCGACGGCGACACTTTCTCCGGCAGACAGCGGCTCGGGCGATGGTGGAGAACTCCGGTGGGTACTGCAAACTCCGAATTGAAGCGCGGGTCAGGAGAGTGGATGCATAAGGAAGCTACTGGCAAGAGTTGAGAGGTAGAGGTGCACGCACGGGAGCGAATCGAGCTGGATCCCGTGGCGGGTCGCGGCGGCCGGAGTTGGGGAAGAAGGCTCCCTCGGGGCTCTTCCAGTGGCTAGGCGGGGTGTTGGAGGTGTGCAGAGGTGGTGTGGGTTCTAGTTGGAGCTCGGGGCCTCTATTTATAGGCGATTCGAGGGGGTGGCCGTGAACGGGATCGCTCCGGCGAGCAATTACGGCGAGAAAATGGCTTGGCAGGGAGCTTAAGTGGCCAGGCAGCATCAGGGAGGTGTACTGGTGCCGTTCCCCCGCTAATCCTGGTCGGGCTTGGCGTAATGGCGCCGGTCATCGACGGGGCGGCCGTACGGGCACGGCGGCGGCAGAGAGCACGCTCCGCGCCTAGCGGTTCACGACGAGGGTGGCAGCGCGCACTGGGGAGTGGATGACCACGCGGCGGCCTCCGGTGGCTTGGGCGGCGCTGGACGACGCTGTCTGCGCTGCGCCTCTCTCTGTTGGCCGCAAAGCCGCCGCTGCCGTCGGTCACGGGGCGGCGCACCTCCTCCTGCTCGTCGCCGACGCCCGCAACCTTCCAGGCGCTCGTGCGGTGCAGAGGACAAGGGGGAGGGGACGGGGAGCAAGGCGCCACAGCGACACTGGCGAGATCGATGTCGGGTTCTGAAGAAAACAACAGTGCACTGAAACTGTTCTCTAAACTTAACTGAACATGACAGCAACAGTGTCCAGTAGGTGTTCAGCGAAATGATTTGGCATGAAGAAAAATTTTCCTGGAGCTGGGACTTGGTGAGGTGACCTCTCAATGCACCCAGAGGCTGCCTGATTTTTCTCAGATTTTTAGGAGAAGGATTCAAATGAATTTCATCAAATTTGGCAAATCTGGTCCAAACTTGCAGCAAGTATAGTTTGAAAAATTTGAACTGGAGACCAGTGGATCTTCATGGGTCTTGGTTGAGGGTTCAAAGGACTAGCTAGGGAAGTTGGTTTGGAGGCAAAACTTAAAGTAGAAATGGTAGCTCCTTTGTAAATCTCCAAGAGCTAGAATAGAAGGCAGAAATTGTTTTTGATAAGAAATAAATGGAAATAATTATATGGAGAGGTTCAACTTGCTGGATTTGAAGTACATCAAGATCCAAAGATGAGGAAAGGCTTATGAGAGGGGATTTACACTTAGGTCATGGCAAGAGAGGTTTTTTGAAAGTGGAAAAGGATCATTCCAAAAGCCATAGGGCTTTTTAAAGGAATTTTCAGAAGACATTTTTCCAAGTGAAAAGCATTTTGGTTTTGAGTCCAAATAAAAAGGGAAAACCTCCAAGACCAAAAATCAAGTCTTGGGTGAATCCAAAACAAAACACTTGTCATAAAAGAAAGTATTTTGAGAGGGGGAGTTCTTTAGAAGAAAATTTTAAATCACCTCCCTCAAATCAAATAAAAGTTTGAAAAAAAACCAAATAAAATTTTGGGTGTCACAACTCACGAATAGCCCTGATCTTCTCTTCATCGACCTCCACACCTTTTGCTGAAAAAACAAAGCCAAGAAACACAACCTTGTTTGTGCAAAATGTGCACTTTTCCAGGTTAGCATACAACTTTTCCTCCCGTAGGATAGCAAGCACACATTTTATATGTCCAACATGATCCTCCAAAGTTTTGCTATAAATCAATATGTCATCAAAGTAAACCACTACAAATTTGCCAATGAAGGATCTAAGCACATGATTCATCAATCTCATGAAAGTACTAGGTGCATTCGTTAATCCAAAAGGCATAACCAACCATTCATACAATCCAAATTTATTCTTAAATGCAGTTTTCCATTCGTCACCCTCTTTCATTCTTATTTGGTCGTAACCACTTCGCAAATCAATTTTGGAAAATATGGTGGAGCCACAGAGTTCATCAAGCATGTCATCGAGCCTAGGAATAGGGTGTCGATATCTCATAGTTATATTGTTAATAGATCTACAATCAGTGCACATGCGCATGGTACCATCTTTCTTTGGAACTAAAAGTATATGGACAGCACAAGGAGAAAGACTTTCCCTTACATACCCTCTGTTAAGAAGATCTTCTACTTGCCTCTGAATTTCCTTCGTCTCCTCTGGGTTTGCTCGGTACGGTGGTCGGTTTGGTAGTGGGGCACCCGGAACCAAGTCGATTTGGTGCTCAATGCCCTGCTTCGGTGGCAAACCAGGTGGTACCTCCTTGGGAAACACATCCTTATACTCCTGCAAAAGATCAAAAACAACACTAGGAAGGGTTGAGGGTAAATCGTTAGCAGCCAATAAAGTTTCCTTGTACATGAGTACACAGAGTGGAGTATTAGGTTCTCTCAATTCCCGCATATCCCTTTTCCTAGCAATCATAACTAATCCCTGTTTTTCCCGGGGCTTGGTCATATTTGGCTGTGGAGCTTTTGGCTGTGGAAACACTCCCTCACTATGTTGGTGGCTCACTCGTTGTGTATGATCACTCTCTCCCTTTTTCTTTCCTTTTCTTTTCATCTCATCAAGATAGACTTCCTCGGGTGTCATGGGCAGCCAAGTGAACTTTTCACCTTTATGGACAAAACATAAGCGATTCGCATGCCCGCTGATTTGCACATCACGGTCATGCAACCACGGTCGTCCAAGAAGCAAGTGACAAGCGTGCATTGGCACCACATCACACTCAACATCATCTTGATATGTCCCAACTGAAATTGGTATTTGCACGCTGCTAATCACCTTAATTGCGCCACAATCATTCAACCATTGCATGCGGCATGGGTGTGGGTGACGTTTTGTTTGCAAGTGAAGCTTCGACCATCTCCGTGCTTGCAATATTGTTGAAGCTGCCACTATCAACAATCACTCGACATATCTTTGAGTTGACAAGGCAACGGGTGTGGAAAAGATTATGGCGTTGCCCCTTTTCCTCCTCCACAACCTGGGCGTTAAGTGAATGACATACAACCAAAGCTTCTCCATCAAGTTCCTCATGAGATAAAATAGTTCCTCCTACTTCCCAACCTTGCTCCTCTTCCACTTCATCATTGCCACCTTCAGGGTCACTTTCAGACTCCCATTCACCTCGTTCATTGATGATCCTAGTTCGTTTGCTTGGACATTCCGAAGAAATATGACCTCTTCCTTTGCACTTGTGGCATTGAATGTCGCTGCTGCGTGTAGAACTCTTTTCTGGAGGTGGAGCAGAGGTTACTCCTGTTGTAGCTGATGGCCTCTTATCTTGATTGCGAATAGCAGGTGAGGTAGCCCTCGAGGCATGTGGGTGCCTAGGTGGTGCACCCTCAAACTAAGAACCATATGGCTGGTGTGTTCGCTGCAATGAGCGCGTGCTGGTGCGGCCTTGGAAAGCACGAGTACGACCATTATGCATATTCTTCTTCTCAACTCTTATAGCTTGATGTACCACATCTTGTAATGTATCATAAGGAAACATCTCCACAAAATCTGTTATTTCATCATTCAGCCCATGTAAAAATCTTGCCATCTTCGCCTCATCACTTTCACAGGTTCTTGTCCGAATTAGCAGCACCTCCATCTCTTTATAGTACTCCTCAACAGTGCGGGAACCTTGAGTGAGCCCCTACAACCGCTTGTACAATTGCCTATCATAGTATGATGGAACAAAACGACGCCTCATGACTTCCTTCATCAAATTCCAACTGCGGATATGATTATTGCCTGACATCAACCGATCGTCTTGCAGCTGATTCCACCATGTAAGGGCATAACCAGAGAACTCCATAATAGCAAGATCAACTCTTTTGGGTTCTGAAAACCCATGGATGCAAAAGATTTGGTCACACTTCTCTTCCCAGTCAATATATGCATCCGGGTCCTCTTTTCCCGTGAATGATGGCACATGTAGCTTCACTCTCGCTTGGTTGTCATGGTCATCCTGATCACGACGGTCATAATGATGACCATTGCAACCAAAAACAGCACCACGGGGAGACGCGGAGTAGGGTTCATAGTCCCCCATGCCTTCATCTTCGTCACCATGCTCGGAGAGATCTTCAAGGAAGATGCCATCACGATCATGTGCCGCTCGTCGCCGGTGATCAGCAGCAAACCCGCGGGGGTCATGGCCTTGCCCGCGAGCTTCTCCTCCATGTAGCCCACCCTCACGGGGGGCAGCAAAGTCGCCACGCCTCCATTCAGCACCAACAACAGGGGCACCGTGGGCAGCAGCTCCTGCCGCTCTTCCACGACCAACATGGCGATCGTTGTGTTCTTGACGTTGCCGGTTGTCGGCAGCCAGCGAGGCTGCGGGGCTGTGTTGATGTTGATCCCCATTACACGCGATAGGAAGACGACCATCGAACATCCTTCGCATAGATGCAACTATACTCTCCTCAATCATATCACCAAGTGCTGCGCGAGTTTTTGGGAGATCATCTTCCACATGTTGATGTACATGTACACTCGAGTTGGATCCTGTCATGTTAACTCTTGCAAACAAGTGGACGCAAGAAAAATATATGTGGAAAACACTCAGCTCACCTTCTTGCTTACCCAAATTCTAATGATTCCTTGGTGGCTGTGAGGAAGTAGAAAATCAGGAGTGGACGGGCGAATGAAAGGAAGGAAGCTGACGGCTTCTAGGTGGATCTGGGTGGGGTAAAAAGGGAGGGCTAGTGCTGAGATCCAATCGATGCAAACCAAATGAACAAGAAAAAAAATTGTAGATCCTTGCACCATGCTTGAGTTGCAACACTTGCCACTTCAACTTCTGAAATTTCTCACCAAACTGAATATGATTGCACACTTCCTCAATGCTTTCTCTTCTCTTTTTTTGCTCTTTTTTCACTCTTTTTTTCTCTCTATTTTTTTGCTCTTTTTTTGCAGCACAATAGATCCAACAACAAGACTCGAAGAAAGAAAGCAGCAACTTTGGATAGAACTTGGTGCAAACACAAAGAGGAAAGCAAACAACTAGATCTCAGCAATAAAGGCCTGGATTTTTTTGGCTCTGGACTCTAGGACGGGGAAAACCAAACTGAAAAGGATAGATCTAGCAACGAAGATACAGATCCTACCGTGTAAACCTTGCTCTGAATACCAGATGAGGCGACCCTGTCTTCGGAGCAGAGGGAGTACAAGGGGAGGTCCGATCTTCACGGCGTAGGATCGATAAATGGATGCGGATAACTAGCTGCAAGCAACCGAAAAAATGGAAAATAAGAGATTATGACCCGACAAGGAGGAGGCTCACCGAAGCTTGCAATCCGAACATTCGTTGATCCACAACCCGCAATACACTACAAAAAAAGACACATCCGTGACATTTTGGGCTGAATGAATTTTTTTCTGTCATACATATGACACTTCTATGACGATAATTGTGACAAAACCCGGTATCATCATAGATGTGGTGGGCTCCTACTTCTATGACAAAAAATCATGACAGAAAATGGGCTTTTCGTCCTGGGCGGGCCGGAGACGCAGCTGCATGACATTCTTTGGGCCGTCCATGATGGAAAAAACCGTGGTAGAAGCGAGGGCGAGGAAAATTTCGGGGAGTTCCCGGTTACGATGGGAGGTCGGGGGCCGAGCGATGCACATTTCTCTCGTACACATACGCGCGTGTGCGCGAGGCGTTGGCTCTAACTGAACCCGAGCGAGGCGTTGGGCTCTAACTGAACCCGAGTGATTGCACTGTAGGCTACGCGTTATTGAACCCGAGCGATCGAACGATGGCTGTTAACTGAACCCGATCGAGCGATTCCTTCGCTACTGCTGCTAACTGAAGCCGATCGATGCTGCCTCTGGATGAACAGTGAGCGTTGCTGGGGGGTTTGGATGAACAGTTCCCAGTGGGGCTGGATGAACAGGACCCCGTGGTGTTGCCTCTGGATGAACGGGACCCCGATCGATCGAGCCGGTTGGGGCTGGATGAAGAGGACCCCGTGGAGGGCAGGATGAACAGAACCACCCTTTGGAGGGCAGAATGAACAGTAGACGGTGGAGGGCTGGATGAACAGTAGCCCGTGGAGGGATGGTTGAACAGGAGCCCGTGGAGAGGGCTGGTTGAACAGTAGCCGGTGGAGTAGCGCATGGTGGAGGCTGGATGAACAGGAGCCCGTGGATGAACAGTCGCAGGTGGAGGCTGGAGGAGGTCGACGGTGGATGAATAGTAGCCCGTGGAGGCTGGAGTGGGTCGATGATGGAGATGAACAGTGTCCCGTGGAGTCCCGTTTTGCGGTACGCCACACCCCTCCCGATGAACAGGACCCCCGTTTCGACCGTAGCGCTCCAACACAAGTCCGTTTCCTCCGTTTTGTGGTGCGCCACACCCCTCCCGATCAACAGGACCCCTGTTTCGACCGTAGGAGGTACGTTTCCTCCATTTTTCGGTACGCGAGACCCCTCCCGATGAACAGGATCCCGTTTCAAACATGGCCGGTCGAACACAAGGCCGTTTCCTTCGTTCTGCAGTACGCCAGGCCTCATTTCCATGGGCTGTTCCGTCCAAGCCCTCCCGATGAACACGACGACGCATTCCGTTCCGACCCAGCCGGTTGGCTCCCCATGAACACGACGACGACGTTGTTTCTCCGTTCCGACCCAGCCATGTACACGAGCCCTGGCCGTACGTATGCGCGAGTAGGCGTTCGAGACCCTGCCCGTATGTACGTACGTGGCCGTATTTTCTTTCTTGCACACTGGCCGCTGTACGTATGTGTACATGCTACGTGCGCGCCTCTACTACGACACGTGCGCGCCTCTACATCGACCAGTATGTACGTACACGTTCGCGACCAGAATGACAATGCTACGTACGCTTCGACCAGGTGGGTCCCGACTATCAGGCACTTCCTTGCCTGCCAAGATGTAGCTGGTGGGTCCCTGCAGTCAGGGGGGCGAATCGTTTTTTTTTTGCCCGGACGCACTTCTTTGCGTGCGAAGATGTAGCCGGTGGGTCCCTGCAGTCAGGGCGAAACGTTTTTTCGCGAAATACGGTGGCCCGTCCGGTGGGTCCCCGCTGTCAGGTGGAGGAATAATTATTTTCCGCGTAATAAGGAGGCACTTCCTTGCTGCGGCTGTGGACCCAGCTGTCAGCCTCTCCATGTACAGTCCACGTCCGATGGAAGCAGTTCCTTGACCATGTTGACCATGCCGCGCCGAGAGCACCAGGGCGGTGGACGACGGCGAGGCCTAGGAAGGGGATGACGCGGAGCCGGGGAAGACGCGACAGTGGAAGCCCGCGCGGAGAGGAGTACGAGGGTTCACTGGTTCGGCTGCGGTGTGAGGCTGCCGTCGCCGCAGGGCCTGGCCAGCGGTGGGAATAGTAGGGGGCGGTGAGTTCTCCACGGCAGCACAGCCGGCCACGGGAGGCAGGAGCATGCGGCACGACCGGCGTTGCTTTGGGCGGCTGGAGCAACAAGACCAGAGGTTGAAGAAGCACTACGGCCGTTGGATGGACATCATACGGTCACTGGAGCTAGAATCGTGCATATTGACTAAGTTGACAAAGCCCTCCGTCCCCGTCAAGTTAGTAGGCCCACAAGTCAGCCTGCCACTATACTGGGTCCCAGCTAGTAGGGGGAGTATTCATTTTTTGTGCGTAATAAGGACGCACTTCCTTGCGTGCGAAGATATAGCTGGTGGGTCCGAGCTGTCAGCGGCGGTAACTTTTTTTCGCGAAATACAGAGGCCCTTTCGGTGGGTCCCAGATGTCAGGTGGAGGAATCATTATTTTGCGCGTAATAATGAGGCATTTCCTTGCGTGCGGCCGTGGACCCAGCTGTCAGCCTCTCCACGTACAGTCCACTTCAGATGCATGTCGGTCGTTGACCACGTTGACCAGGCCGCACCGGGAGCACCAGGGCGGTGGACGACGGCGAGGCCTAGGAAGGGAACGACACGGAGGCAGGGAAGACTCGGCAGTTGTTTCCCACGCGGAGGGGAGTACGACTATACGAGGGTTTACTGGTTCGTCTGCCGTCGCCGGAGGATAACAACAGGTGTGGGTGAGTAGAGGGATGGCTAGGCCAGCGATGGGAGTATGGTGGGGTGGTGAAGCCTGCGTGGCAGCACAGCCGGCCGCGGGGAGGAGGGAGCAGGCAGTCCCGCCGGCGCTTGTTTGAGCGGCTGGAGTAGGAAGAGGAGAGATTGAAGAAGCACGACGGCCATTGGATGGACATCCAACAGTCACTGCTTGTGCGTCAACCTTTTTTTTAGGAAAGCCTCAAATCTATGGAAAACAGCATACAACCCATCTGCCATTATTTCTAATAATTTACAGCTCATTTGCTAATTCTGAAGGTTTTTTGGAGCCCATATTCTTTTTATTAGCATTAGAGCCCATATTGTGGCCACGGTTAAAAAATTATACGAAATGTTGCCTATTTCGGTGCGGTCCGAACTGTTTTTAATCCCGAAATTTCGAGTCACATTCAAACTGATTTTAAAAATAAATGTATATCAATATAAAATCCAACAAATTGTCCACGCATAAAAATTAATGCAATTTAAAATCTTGAAATGAAAAAAAAGAAATTTGAAAGTAATTGCCGGTTTGATGTGTTTTAAAAATGTACAGCCCATTTCTCATTACTGATAGGCCATTTTCTCATCCAGCCGAATGAAGCTCTCCTCGTCTTGAAAGATTTGCAGCCCAATAGGCCTGACAAAGTGACTTACTTGGCAAATCACAAAAAAATGGGCTAGCCATTTTCAGAAAGAAAAAAAAACTACTGGCTGGTCAGTGGTAAACATAAAAGAGAAGGCTGTCTAGACATGCCAGAGTGCCCTGCACAGCCCAGTTGACACCCTACTTCCGTCTCAAAAACAAATTAGATAAATGCCACAACAAATATGGCGATTCATAAAAATGCCACTGCAATTTTTGCAAACTTTGGAAAACGCCACTGCAATTTGCAAACTTTGAAAAACGCCACTCCAGACTTCGAAAAATGCCACTGGGGATGGCATGGAATGGCATTTTTCAAAGTTTGGAAATTGCAATGGCATTTCTTAGAAACACCAGATTTGGAGCGGCATTTATCAAATTAACCCAAAACAAAAATAACTGGGCGAGCTGCTGGGTCCCTGATGTCAGCCGCTCGTTGTGCAACTCTCTCGTTTATTGACTACGTTGACAATGGCATGGGACCCAGATGTCAGAAATCCATTACGAGGAGCCCTTTTTTATTGGATTGAAATAAGGAGGCACTTTGCTTGCGTACTGCCATGACCTTGGCGGGTCCCTGCTGTCATCCTCTCCACGTATAATCATCTCCTGGTTATGTATGCGTCAACTTGGTAGGCCCACAAGTCAGCCTCTAAACCCGTGGAGGACAAATACAACCCATTTAAAAAAATAACAGCCCATTCCATATGTTCAATCGGAAAGTTCAACATTCAGAGCAAAGTAACAGGTCTGATCCACATATAGAGTACTGAACTTCCACGTTGACAACCATCATAGCCAAGTTAACTATCTACTTCCACTAATACTCTAGTAGCGTACAAGTACTAACTTACTCTTAGCTAACTAGACGATGCTGGCCGCCATCTGCGGTACACGCTAAACGCCGGCACCGGCGTCCTCCGCCTCGCCTCGAACTTGTCAGAGGTGCGATAGGGCGCGTTGCTCGCGTGCGTTCGCCCTTTCCATGCCGGCGTGGTCCACCGAAGCTTCGGCTTCTAAGCGGGAAACCCACTTGACGAGCTGGTAGTAAAAATCGGTGTCGCGAACGCGTGCGTGCCCGACAGCTTCCAGGGCTATTTGCCGGGCGCCGGCCTCCACGTAGTCGGCCCACGTGCGGGCGCTCTGCTCGCGACTCAGAGCGTCGGTGCGCTGCTGCTCCAAGTCCCGCTGGCGGCGCAAATCGGCGATACGCTGCTCATCCGCCAAGCGGTCGCGCTCCAACAACTCCTAATCCTCCGCCAGGCGGTCGCGCTCCAACAAGTCCTCGATCTCCGCATTGCCATCTAAAGACCGATAGAATGCCTCCTCCCTCCATCTGCCTTCCGGTGAAAAACCGAACACTAGTTCCGACGGTGACCGCCTCCGGCCACGCCTATCGCGGACGGGCGGGGGCATGGCGGACGTGGCGAGAGCGAGGATAAGTGGCGAGCAACGTCGGGCCGGTGGGGGCTTATGAGGATAGGGCGAGTTGGGTCACCATGCCACCATGGAAGGCCGAGAAACAGTACTTATAAGTGGAAGGTAGCGCGACGGTCATCGGAATTCAATGCATAATGAAGCAGGTGTGGCTTAGCGCGTCAGCTTGCTGTGGAAAACTAGAGAAACTGAAATTCTGACTGTGCCGTCCCGTCCCGTCCGTGCTGGGTTGCACGCCGGCCTTACGGTCAAACGAGTGCACTCGAATCATCTCCCTCCTTGTTAATAATGATTCCACGGATTTAAAAGCCCGCAACAATTAAAGCGCATCTTTTTTCGCATCAGTTAGCTGCCTTAATTACCGCCGGCTGCATGCGGGCACTCAAAATCGCTCGCAGCCAGTACACGGAGCGGCATGCAACGAGTCGCAGCCGAGGGCATTAATTGATGAACTTTAGCTGGGAGATAAGGCATTTGCAAACTTTTTGCTAGCAGTTTCTTCAGATTCGCATGGCATTTTCTTTAGAGTAGCTTGTCAGTTTCTTCAGACGTAGGCATTTCTATTCAAAAAACTGCCACTTCGGATCTTGCGTCGCAACTAAAACAGCCAGGAGCGCATTAGTAGGCTAGCTAGTGATCGATCGGTAACTTGTAAACACTGAGCGAACAGATATTAGGAACTGTTAATGCATCTCAATGATTCACAGATCATATACAAATATGTAGCTCCAAAAGCAAAGATCAGCCACAACTAAAACCAACTAGTACGATTCCCATACATAAGATCAACATGTTAATGCATCTCAATGATTCACAGATCATATACAAATATGTAGATCCAAAAGCAAAGATCTAGAAAAAACATATGTTCTTACTACTAACATGGATGCTTCTCTTGGCCAACATTCAGTACAGACTGAATGACAAATTTGTTTGTGAAGTCTACAATTCCTCTTGCAAACGTAAGTGGTTTCACCAACAGCTGGAACCATGGGAATGAACCACACATGATGGAGGAACATCCACTGCAATATGATTTGGTCTTCTCTTGATCACACGGCGAGACTATTTTCGGAATACAAACTTTAACTTAGGCAAAATGATGCCCATTGTATAATCAGACCAAAGCAATGAAGCACCTAGTGTTGGCCAATAAATAGTACAGTACTACTTTTCTGCAGTCCATGAAGTGACTATCCAATCTTTCTGTGTCTATTTTCAAATGGCACTGCATGAAGTGACTATACTATTCTCTTGTGCAGTTCAACCAAAATTGCGGTCACTTTGTGTGTTTGCTAAATAGCAATGGGCAGATATCTCTGTTTGCACAAATATCAAGCAGCTAGTAAACATATACCCCACCTTGTATTTTCGGTTTAAACATGTCTCTTCCGCTTAGATCTGTCATGTTTTGCACTGGACAATTTGATACAGTCATGTTTTGCCCTGGACAATTTCATACTGAATTGATTTGCTTGTTCAGAGCAGAAATATAGCGCCTATTCTTCATCAGACCAAGGATATCCATGTTCGCAGTGATGGAAGAGGTGAAATCGATACAACTGAAATTGAGCATCCAGTCATTGAATCATGTCCTGCACCTCCAATGTAGGTCCACCCTGCCAATAAATTCACATGCAAACCACTAGTATTACTATCTAATGACAGTACAAAAAGAGTAGCAAGATAGTAGCAAACCATGTACCTTCTTAATGAACAGCTCATAGTGCCACCAATTGGATATAAAGGTTTGGGAGAAAACATGCTCCTAATGTTGAACCAGTTGGACTTTTTGTGCAGTTCCACTAAACTCGAGCATCCCTGTTTGCATAGATATTGAAAGTGTGATTACTATAAAAGTGGCACTAGTTGAAGCATAGACTCACAAATATAAGCATTCCAATTTCTTAATGGGAAAAGGTAGCAAGACTATTTCTAACCACCTTTTTAAAGGAATAAATAAGGCAACAGAGGCTGATGTCAGAAAGGCATATATAGTTCTTTCTGAAAGAATGATCGATTCCTGACCTTTCTCTTCTTTTAAGCATATTTTGTGCAGTTCAACTAAAATAAAATGCCGTCACCGCCTTGACAATTCAGTGACACTGTACAAAAGGAAATGACTTAACATTACATCATGATGTCAGGTATGTAGTCGACAGGCATTAGAGACAAACTTACAGACCTCCTCCGATAACATAATGAACATTAATTTTAACAAAGGTGTGACTAGCTTTACCGGGATAATTTGAGTGAACTCTACACCCTCTGTTCCTTAATATAAGAGGTTTTTGCGGTTCAGTTTAAAGTACCCAAACGTCTACTAGTATTTAGAAAAACAGGTAGTAGTTTTCTTGAGCACATATCTGGGAAAGCTTGCCACCCTTTATTTATGTCCATACGCTAATGCAACACCATTCGAAATTTCGAATACTACAAATATACACTAATCCAGTGGCTAGTGCAACAGTAGAGTAGTTATTTTATTACAGGGTACAGTACAATGGTTTTACTGAACAGATTTCAATAAACTCTAGCACTAGAAGATTTCTATAAGAATTAACAATACAAAATGTAAAGGTAACACGTTTCAGCATTGGTATACTAGCTGTGCATGAGCATTAAACCAAATACAAAAGTCTGAAGGTAACTAGCATTATTAACTAATGACAGTATAAAAAAATTGCAAACCATGTACCTCCAAGGTAAATATCATTTCGAACTCGAGGGGACCTTAAAAATTGCTATCCCAATCTTGATAATCGATCAAACATAAAAACTTGATCGAACGAATCAAGAGAACAGCCGGAGGAGGAGGTGCCCACTCTTAACCTTTCCTCTTGTCTTCATAATTTTTTGTGCAGTTTAACAAAAATAAAATGACATCAGCGCCTTGGCATTTTGGTGACACTGTACAAAAAAATTAACTTATCTCATGAAAGTGAGGTATGTAATCTATAAGCATTAACAGTGCAAAAATCTGAAGGTAGTAACAAGTTTCATCGTTGGTATACTGGCTGTGCAACGTCATTAGAATGCCTTAGTTGAAAAATCTTTAATACATCCACAATCAACAGCTAACCCTGAAATAATCCAGTGACATTAAATGGCATTGCTTAAATTTATCGGTGGCATTAGACTGAGTGCGGCATTAGTTAAATGTGGCATCACTTTAGCAGTAGCATTGCTTGACTTGACTGCTGGCGTTATACTAACAGCAAAAAAGTTAGACTAAGAGCATGCGAGGCCCATTCGGACAGTGGGCGCACCAGTATGATGTACCTCCACGGACGCATAGAGTGGTGAGGGAGGTATGGTTGCCCAGAGCAACAAATATCCAGGCAGCATATGTGGATTATGTCCCATTTTTGTTATGTTTAGCCACCTTTTTCCTATGTGAGGACAACAAACCGATCGACCTGGTCATTCTCTATTGCATTGTCATGCCTTTCTACCCTTCTTCAACCAAGAGACACGAGACTCGTTCCTTATCTACTGATTTTCCCCTTCTCAACCTAGATGCGGGTTCGATGCCTACTCTCTTGGACAGTACAGTCTCCCTTCCTTTCCTTATTCAACCCAAACATGGATTAGTCTGCATGAAGTAGGGTTTCCTTTAATAGTGCAAATTAAGGTTTTCCTCTGCGTGACCAGCAGAGCAGAGGATAGCAAATTGGGAAGATGGTGGAGTAAGATCCACATGCAGCGACATGGCAGATGGGGCAATAGAACAAGGGTATGGTTCGAAAAGAGGTAGCATACCTGAGGGTCGGCGGGAAGTGGCTTCGCTCGTGGTCATCGTCCTCCACGCGCACTACGACAGCGAGCTTGGGGACGGAGGCCATCCCGCGCGGGCGCTAGGTCTGGGAGGACGGCCTTGTCGTCAGTGCGTGACCTCGCTCGCCGACGACGAGTGCGTCAACACTGCACGTCCTTTTCTTCCCCGGCGGATCTGTGACCACCGGTGAGGAGGGAGAGAGAGGTCGTCTTTTTTAGATCTGGAGAGAGGGTGATAGTGTGAGAAGCAAGTGGGCAGCCCTTAGCAAGAAAGTTCTGAAGCTCCAGCCTATATATCTTTTTTATACTACTAGTACTAGAGGTGGAGTAGTGGTAGAGTAGTTTATATTTTCTCTGCAAACAGTACCAGTTAGTCGTGCTTCAAAACTGAACGGCACGCCATTAAAAAAATAAAGTCGAGAAATAATGCGGCACCTCGGGCCAACGCGGCCAGATCGCATTTTGCACGAGAAATTACACACGATGTTTCGTTGACATGTGGTCCCGTTCCAACATGTCAGTGAGACGACGGCGAGTCCTTTTGTACAATTTCCGAAAGGACGTGTAGGCCGGGGCGCCTCTTCGTGTACGGTGGCAAGCTGGCAACCGTCCACCGACTCTTCGCCTTTCCCTCTCGAGTTGGAACTGCTGTCGCACGCTCTTCCTCCCTCCTCCATTTGCCTTCACCCTTCCTTCTGCCATTGTTCGATCGTCTTCTCCATGGAGGGAACAAGCCGGAAATGACCCCGTTATTCTTGCCCCGATCTGAAAGATGACGTGGTGGGGGAACTCATTGATCGGTGCGACGTCATCACCTCGGCTAGCATGGCAGGTTCGTTCAAGCCCATTCTCGACTCAACTAATAACATCATTACAAGGAACCCAAGGGTCCAGGAGCGGTTTGATCTCCCCTATCTTCTTCGCTATAAGACTGTTCGCATGGGCGCGGACGACGGAGGTCTCGCCTTGTGCAAGTTGATGCTGCTTGATAATGATATGTGTGATGTCAAGATGCCATCTCTTAAGGGTAAGTCCTGGGCTGGCACAAATGGTGATTGGGTTGTTTATATTGGGTACAATTGCGAGTGGGAACTTGTGAATGTGTACACTCGTCAGCGGATTCCACTTCCAAAAATCTCTGAGTGCCCTGAGGTTGAGCACACAGATGATCTACGTACGTTCAAATACGATCATGGTAACTGTCATCTACTAAAGAGAGCAATTTGTCGTGTTCCTAACCGCTCTTGGAATTACAAGGACTATCAAGTTGTTTCTATCTTCGACAAGCTTGTTGCCGTCCTTCGTGGTTCGACTGGATGGATATTGCTCAAAAATCAGTGAGAGGTCGCGTCACCTTGTGTCCAGATCTGAGATGCCACGTGTACTAGATGAATGACTCCAAGTTCGACCACCGTGATGTTAGGTCTGAGCCCAGGAACACTGTTGGAGAGACCCCCCTCACAATTTTCCTACATTGGTCGTTTGATTCATAGTATAGAATGCTATAGGATTTTTTTCTTATGTAATCATCTTTCAATTGGCAATCTAGCATCCACTCCAACTTTTATTTCACTTCCTTTGTTCCTACGAAGAGAGTACTTGCTCTAAATGATGTGCCGCTGCAAGAGCCACCTATATTTATTAACCATGCTCTAAAAAGGTGGAGCAGCTTTGGCTATAGTAGTACCGTACTAGGTTAGTAGGTGACCTTGCGCTTGGCTCTTCTCCTCTTCCGGAAGTCGAACAATAATGATGGTACTACAGTAGTACTTCTGGCAATCTGACACCAAATGAACTGCTGCACGTCCACCGCTTGTAAGCAAAAGTTTCTCCTCGTGCTGCGAGCCACCGCACACGTGTTGGCGAGGGAGAAGGCGTAGTAAGCAAGCTTCTCGTCGTTCTGCGAGTTGACAGGACACATCAAAGTTCTTTATTAGTACTCTTGGAGTAAACTCGCTCTTCCTTGGACAAAACTATCCAATGATGGTGAAAGCCGATCCAGCTGCTGTTGACACAACGTTACTACCATTTATGAGAAGCAACTGTATCTATACGTCGGACATTTTGGTGGTTACCTACCCTGGTCGTGATATAGTAGGCCGCTTCAGCCTAGATGATCAGTCCTGCGTTGGCCTCGATATTTACAATAGCTGGCCCTTCCCAGAGAATCACTTGTGGTTCAAAGCAAGCGTTTCCAACGCCGAGGATTGGTTGAGTTGAAGTTCATTTCATTGCTTGTTATTTGTTGTGTGATGAAAAATTTAGTATTTATAATCTATCCTCGTTGTTGTTGTGGGTTGATGACCTGTTCTATGTAATAAAATGATATGCCTGTGATAAACTTACTAAATTTATGAATGGCTATCGAGTCACTTCTGTGAGTGGGTGCTGCGACGAGGCAAAAAAATATTTTCTGAATACATAATTGTACGTGCATTGCAACAGGTTATCGGATGAGGCCAATCAACAATAGTACACTATTTGTACTAGCTTCACATGCTGCACTATCTCTATGTCTACGTACGTAATACAACAATTTTTAAACTTGAGACCAGCCACCCATCCTCACAAAGAACACTTTTTAACCTAGCACAGACTCCAGGAAATTTGGCCACAGTGTGAGGTGGGCCATATGTTAATGTCTTCGCTGTACGTAACCAGCACCTCGAATCCTCGATACTACTACTATAAGTAGTACTAGGAGTAGTAGGGTGGCATGGGCCAGAACAAGCATTCACGTCCAGGAGTACGGCACACACCACCAGCACGACTTCCATTTGACACCATATTTCTTGGAGTCCGTGCTAGAGCAATCTCTTCAACCTAGTCGTTTCTCTAACTCAGCCATCGCGCGACGAGCGAGGTGGGGGTTTGCCGATAGTCTGTTTCCTCAACTGCGGTCCCACTTGTAAGGCCAACTTCAACGCACGACCCCAAACGAACCTCTGTTTTGCCGGATTCTGTCCATTTGGGTAGGGCAATGGGGTCGTGTCCGGGCCATTTCTCGGATGCGGTGGTCGTGCGCCGAACGCGTGACCGCATCCTGGCCATGTACATATTTCTTTGCAAACACATATCTTTTTTTCATCATTGATTTTTTGGTACATGGAAATACATCACCAAAATTTTGACTAGAAAATCAAGAGCAAAGAAAGCAAGAACCACAAGAATACATCTTAGAAGATATCCAACTTCCATAACTGCTCCTGTAGGTTGGATTAGTGCCTTCTCGATGCATTCATTGTTGATCTGCGGAGGCTCGATCTTGCGTGCTTCTTTCTTCTTCGAGTGTAAAGAAGTAGACGTGTCTAGCCTCTGTTCTATCAACAAGTGCACTAGTCTCATCTCTAGCCTCTATGCTAGCTAAAAGTGCTAGAACATCTACTAAATTGTGCTCTATCAATATATCATTGTACTCTTCTTCCTAATAACAAAACTTGCATCCATTCTACACAATAAAATTTTAAGTTAGCACAACTAGTCTAATCCGAGAGCACAACCGAAGATTTGGTCGAGTTCTTCCTCCTTTTGCCGACACGTGGGACATCCAGCATCCAGGTCGTGTCATGCAAGAAAATAGAGTGGTAGGTGAAGCCACGTGATGTGCATCATGGGTTAAACTGTAAATAGAATCTTACTACTCTTGAGTAACTCCAAAAGCGGCCACCGAAGATCTTTATTGGATTTGTTTTTCATCACCAGCACGTCAAGGTGAAAGATGTGCAGGTTCAGTGGGTCCTCTTGCGTTTTCACTGACATGTGGGACCGCATATGAGCAAACAGACAATGGGCTCCGCGCGTCTGCTGGCTGGCTGAGAAGAGAGATAGAGGAGGGCCGAGCACAGACTCCAGGAAATTTGTTCTACGTACTCGATATAGTGGAGTAACCAGCACCTCGATATAGTGGGGTGGCATGGGCTAGCATTCATGTCTAGCAGTACGGCACACGCCACCCACACGAGTCCCATCCGACACCAATTTTCTCGGAGTCTGTGCTAGCTATAGCCATCTCTTCTCCCTCCTGTTTTCTCAGCCATCGCGCGGTGGGCGGGGTGGGGGTTTGCCGATAGTCGGTTTGCTCAACTGCGGTCCCACTTGTGAGTGAAAATGCAACACAACACGCATTCCCCCTTGAGCAGTGTGCCGGACAAACCGTGTGGGGGTGCGACGCGAACACGGCAGGCTTTTCCTTTTGAACTTGTAACTTGTAAAATTTGGTTCTGCTCCATGGGGCGACCGATAGATAGAAATAACGATTTTCCCTAGAGTAATGAGAAGTTTGGTTCTGGCACAGTTCATGCATGGAGTACGTAGGAAAATTATGAAGTTGATGCGAAAGGTAAGATAATTACTAGTAGTACCATATACTACTACATGGATTTGAGGGAAAGATAAAGATACATACGGATCCATCATTCCTCACGCCCTAGTGCACTGGGTCACCAACCGACGTGTGAGGAGCAGCGGCGTTGGCGGCAAGCTCAACGTGCTTCTAAACAATGTCGTCCAAGGTTGCCCTGCGGCCCAAGAAGGCCAGCGTCCTATCGTCCTCCTCTTGCATGTAGTAGTCCTTGTGGACGATTTGCGCGTAGACGTAGGTGATTATGTCGATGGTGTCTTGCTGCGCCAGGCGCTGCGCGGCGAGCGCGACCTCGAGGTGGACATTCTCCGGCGCGACGGCGGGCAGTCGCAGGGCCACTAGTGCGTCGAAGAGGTTGTCACCATAGAGGCTGTTGAGGGTGGCAGGCATCGCAGAGCCTGGGCGCGTGGGCTGGAGGCGTACGTCAAGGTCGTCTGTGAGCTTCTTGATGACGGTGAACTTGTCGAGGAAGCCGACGAGGACCTCGTCGAACAAGGAGACGAAGCTGTCGTCCAAGCGGCCCCTCGCCCTGGCGGCCTCAAGCACTACCTGGAGACATTCCTCGGTGCCAGGATGCAGGCCGGCGTCGTGGACCATCTGGCACAGCCGGCTGATGTTCGCGCTCATCGCCTCCATGGGTCTAGCTTCTAGTCAACTGATCTTGCGATTGGGGTGATCACTCTTGCCCTTAGGTGCGTAGGTGCGTAGGATTTCGTAGATTGGACTGGCGGGAGCCTTTATATGAGAAGTGCAGACTGCGTTGAATTCACGTGCGTGTTGGCCATCTACTCCTCGCCCCTCTACTGCACCTGCCTTTGGCTGTACAGGTTGGCCAGCCACCCGTTGGACCCACGTGTCATACACCCAAAGGCAGGTGCAGTAAGTCAATGAAGCTGCGTCCCCCTCCGTGCCCGTGCATGCTTTCAATGACTTGAGACTACCAAACAGCACATGCGGTAGTTAGTTCATTGCATGTAATCCTATTAAGTAGCAAAAAGACATTAAGTTACCTCGCCGAAAGGAATAAAACAATACACCATGTATTTAGTTACAGAGGGAGTATAGCCAGCATCCGGTTAGTATATGAAGTTGCCACATCAGATAGAGCCAACCTAATATTGGAGTATGCTAGCCCTCCACCGGCGCGCCGCTTCAAATGGCGGAGGAAGTGAGAGGTCGCGTCACCTTGTGTCCAGATCTGAGATGCCACGTGTACCAGATGAATGACTCCAAGTTCGACCACCGTGATGCTAGGTGCGAGCCAAGGAACACTGTTGGAGAGACCCCCCTCATAATTTTCCTACATTGTCGACGACGAGGTGCCTATGGTGACTTCGTAAATTTCAAGATGATAGTGCCGTGTGTGTGTGCGTTCATAGGGGTGAGTGTATGCGCGTGTATATGAGCGATTGCGTTTGTACTGTGTAAAAAAACGTAAATGCGTGTCAAAAAGAGACTAGTCAGTATACTCAATATTGTGCACCTCGGAGAGGAAAACGATAGAACTAGTACGTATTTATTTACGGTGCAGATTCACTCATTTTTCTCCATATGTACTCCGTCTCGGTGTAGTCTAGTCACTTGTTGAAATCTCTAGAAGGGCAAATACTCCTTTCTGGTTTACAGGGCTATACTAGCAAGTAGTTGTACGTACTAGTACAATAGTGGGCTCACATAGCAATTTTGTCTCATGCAAGAGCCTGGCTATATGCGTGCTCCAATGTTCGCAACTACAACGTTCGGTTTGCGCTTGGCTCTTCGCCTCTTCGAGAAGACGAACAATGATGTTACTACTACTGCTTCTACAATGTTGAATCCACTGCTGCATGTCCGTCCACCGCGAGCGGGACGGATAGCTTGTTGTAGAAGTACTACTAAGCAAAAGCCTGTCCTCGTTTGCGAGCAACCGCGCGCATGGGTGAGGGAGAAGGCGTGTAGTAAAATCAAGCTTCTCCTCGTTGTACGAGTTGACGCGACACATCATAGCACTGGCCCCACGTGCTTGCCTCTAAACTTGGCTGAAAGACCCGTAGTGTACAATATATTTGCTGCAACCTCTAACATTTACCCACCACAAATTAAAATATATGTGGCCGTATGCATCGTTCTGATGCAGAGGCCGGGGAGTCCCCCCTTTTCGAAAAAACAAATTAAAATATATATTCCTGTCTTGACCAGATGAGCGTGCAAACTACAATCACCAGGGTGTCAGGTAGGGCCAGAAGACTATTTTAATTTTTTTTAAACTTCGAGACGGCCACATAGCATGGAGCCAACCCCAATGATTTAAAGCTTACAGGCACGGTACACGCTATCCTAGACTACTCTACAGATGAAACTGCCACACGAGCGTCCGGCTGTGCTTGGCTCTTCGCCTCTTCAGGAAGTCAAACAATGATGGAGTACTACTGCACTGGAGGAGTACTACAGTACGCTTCTGGCCATCTGACACCGATTGAACTGCTGCATGTCCACCGCGTGCAGGAGGGAGAGCGTGTAGCGAAAGCTTCTCCTAGTCTTGCCAGCCACCACGCTCATGGGCGAGGGAGGGACGCTCCTGCCTTTGCGTGTATGACTGGTGGGCCCGACAGGTGTGTGGCCAACCTATCATACAGCCAAAGGCAGGTGCAGTTAAGTCCGCGAGGGAGAGGATAATCAAACATCTCATTGATGTACGAGTTGACGCGACACATCAAAGCACTGCACTCGATATATTTCAATAATTTGCGTTTATCGATGCATTAATTACAACGCATGCATGCATGCCGTGACTCTCCTTTTGATACTTGCATGTGCTGATTTAATGCACCTTGAAGTAGTATAAAATATGTGACGGTAAAGCTTTGTAATACCCCGGCCCAAGTCGAGAGATGGTTGTGCACGAGGAGGGCGAGATCATGCAGACCGAACAGTACCCGACGATGGAGCTCTCTAAGGTTTCGATGGACCTCACCGTGCTCCACTTCCCCTTGTGCCTCCGCCCCTTGAATTGTGGTTTCTCAACGAGTTGTGCTGAACTTCTTGTGAATTGTGGTGGTTTTCAGTAATGAAAATTGGAAGGGGCAAGCCCTTCTTTGATCAAAAAAAAAATTAATCGTCCTTATATATTCATCAGTCTTGCTATAAGTCGCAGTAGATGCTATATAGGTCCGTCGGATCTTACATCAAGATCCGTGCTTTTAGATTTTCTTTTTTCTCTCTTAAATCTCAGTCGAGTGAGACATAGCCACGCCATTAAACAGAGGCTCGGGCGCCATTAATGGAGACCTTGGGAGAGAGGTGGACGGCAGATGGAGGTCAAAGGGCTCTCCTCCCGATAAGCACGCGCAGGGGTCTGATCGCACGCCTCTCGTACTCAAATAGCTACCCTACACGGCGCCTCCTAGCTAATAAAAAATGGGGACGCGTGGAGGCACATAAATGGTACTAGTAAGTAGAACGCCCACGATTTCAATAATACTTGTGTTTCTGATTGTAACGTGACAACACTTGTTCCAAAATGACTTTGTTGATTGTTAATGTGTGCGCCTTCACAAATCGGACTGCAAATTTACCACAGCATGTTGGTGCCATGTCATGGCACCAAGCCAAGTTTCATTCTTTTCATGCGTGTTTTGGATTTACAGGAATTAAAAAACTAAGTTTCTCAATGTTTCCAACCCAGCCACGACGCCCAGAATTTTGAATTTCATTCCCATTTCTTGCATGGAACCTAGAAATTTACCCGAGGACACACATGTGATTTTTCAACCAACTTTGGTGCACTGGAACATGTGCTTGTATTTCAAATTTGAATTATGCACACAAAGGTGACACGCTCCCTCCCAGAACCACGAGCCTTCTTGAGAGAAGCTCCGATTTGCAAGAAGCTTATACCAAAAATTGTTCCTATTTGGCCAATTTTTTTACCACGGCATGGTACTACCATGACATGACACCATGCCAAGTTTCATGATTTTAAAACCAAGTTTCTCAATGTTCTCGACCGAGCCACGATGCCCAGATGCTTGAATTTTATTCTCATTTTTTGCATGGGACCTACTCCCTCCTTCCATCTATATAGGGCCTAATGTGTTTTTCAAGACAACCTTTGACTATTGACAAGATTAATAGCACATGAGATGTATACTATGAAAATTATATTATTGGAAGGTCCTTTGACATACAAATTTGAAGGTATGCTTTGCGTAAGTTGCATGTCATATATTATTGCTCTAACGTTTGGTCAAAGTTAGCCTCGAAAAACGCATTAGGACCTATATAGATGGAAGGAGGGAGTAGAAATTCACCCGAGGACACAAATGTGATTTTTCAACCAACTTTGATGCACGGGTGCATGTTCTTGTAGTTCAAATTTGAATTATGCACATTAAATGACCAAAAACTCAATTAATGTGTAAATAAGGCCAAACGAAGCCGGAATAATTCCAAAATTTAACAGGGCACTCATGTAGTTCTATGTTGCCTTTGTAAATAAACTCAAGGGGGACAACGTATATCGTTTCGCACTCAAAGGTGGCACGTTCCCTCTCAGAACCACGAGCCTTCTTGAGAGAAGCTTCGGTTTGCAAGAAGCTTATACCGAAATCTGTTCCTATTCGGCCAATTTTTTACCACAACATGGTAGTACCATGACATGACATCCATGCCAAGTTTCATGATTTTCAGACGTGTTTTGGATTTACAAGAATTTTAAAACCAAGTTTCTCAATGTTCTCGGCCGAGCCACGATGCCCAGATGTTTTAATTTTATTCTCATTTCTTGCATGGGACCTAGAAATTAACCCGAGGACACAAATGTGAATTTTGAACCAACTTTGGTGCACGAGAGCATGTGCTTGTAGTTCAAATTTGACTTATGCACATTAAATGACCATAAACTTAATTAATGTATAAAAAAGACAAACGAACCCGGAATAATTCCCAAATTTAACAGGGCACTAATGTAGTTCTATGTTGCCTTTGTTAAGAAACTCAAGGGGGGGCAGCGTATATCGTTTCACACTCAAAGGTGGCACGCTCCCTCTTAGAACCACGAGCTTCCAAATCGGCCCAATTTTTTACCACAACATGTTAGTGCCATGACATGACACCATGCCAAGTTTCATGATTTCCAGGCGAGTTCTGGATTTACATGAATTTAAAATCAAAGTTTCTCGATGTTCTCGGCCGAGTCATGACGCCCAGATGTTTGAATTTCATTCTCATTTCTACCATGGGACCCAGAAATTCAACCAAGGACACACATGTGATTTTTCAACCCACTTTGGTGCACCGGAGCATGTGCATGCAATTCATATTTAGATTATGCACATTAAAAGTCCAGAAACTCAATTAATGTATAAAAAGGCCAAATGAACCGGAAATAATTCCAAAATTTAACAGGGCACCCATATAGTTCTAACACAAAGGTGACACGTTCCCTCTCGGAACCACGAGGCTTGTTGAGAGAATCTCCGGTTTTGCAAGAGGCTTATACCAAAACTTGTCCCAATTCAGCCAAAAATTATACGTATGAAAACAGGGTTTAGATTATCCCAAACATCTCGCTACCTAGACCAATAATGTACTATGATTTGAATTCAACATAAAATGGATACAAATATTTGAATTGGAGAGCGTATGGTACATGTAGTTCATAGTGAAATATGATTACTGCTATATGTATGTTTTTTGTTATCAAGATAATATTTAAATTATTGTATAACTTGACAACAATCGTATTCAAATAAGGAAAATTGATTCAAATTTAGTCCATATGGTAGACGACAATATATATGTTCACATGGCGGAGTAAAATGTTCATATATGATGGAAGATCAAAATGTACGACTACATCAATTATAAATCGCAAGGTAGTCTAACGATATATTTGAATTCAACATAACATGGATTAAAAAATTGAAATTCGAGATCATGGCATCTGTAATCATATAAAAAGGAACATTACTCTTTCTTTGGTGGGAATTGATTTGTTTTTTGTTGTTGTTGAGGGAAGTGCGAATCGATTTGGTACTGTGCAGGGTAATCTTGTTCTCCCGATTTTTTATATTTTTCTTGTAGTTTTTTCAATGGCATCTATAGAAATATAGTAAAAGGGGACATGACTCTCTTGTGTCTTGTATGAATTGTTTTTTTACACGTTAAGTTTGTTCTGCCGAACAAGGAATCCACACCTTGTTATCCCGAAATTTTCAAGCTCGAGTATCTTTTGTCTCACCTGCTTTGAAACTCCCGCTTCTTCAACCCGTGACGCGCCTTGTTATCCCGAAATTTGGACGCGCGTGAGAACTCCCTCCTCATCTGAAATTGCTCCCGCGGCCCAGACACGCGAAATCCCCCTTCTACCCCTTAGCCGGAAATGAAGCTCCATGTCGCGGTGTCAAAACCGGTGGGGGTACGCCGGTAACTTACCCTACATTTCGGACAAGCGCGTCCCTAAGCTTGACTCCCCCCTCCCCCTTCGCCCCCCCATTCATACACCGAGGCCGCCAAAACCCGCGAAACCCCACGCTCCTCCGTCGGCCTCCCGACCACCGCCCAGCAGGAGACTCTTCCCCGACTACGTCGTCCACCGCAACAGCTCGCCGTCCCTCATCCACTGCACCGGATGAGGATCCGTTGTCGATCTCGTCATCCACCGCAACAGCTCGCCGTCCCTCATCCACTGCACCGGAGGAGGATCCGTTGTCGATCTCGTCATCCCGCCGGATCAGCCGCCCCGTCCTCAACCTCCAAGGAGCTGCCCCGACGTTCACCTCGTCTATCGCGCCACCTCAATTCCCACAGCGCCGTCTTGACCTGCCCCACCGGAACCGCAGCACCCTCACCAATTCCTCCGATGAAGCCGAGGCCAACTCGGCGCCACCAAGGAGGTTCTGCACTCACCGCTGCATTTTATGTTTTATTCGATCTCACGGGGCTGCCGGTGCTCGATACCGAGCACACATGGTGTGTCTCCATCGACGGCGCCGTCGCCGGCCACATCATCCACGGCGTCTCTCCCCCATGTCGTTGCTTCCTCGGCGGCGACTTCCACAATGGCACTAGCTGCAGCTGCTCCGGCTCTCGCTCGCGCTGCAGCTCTGTTCTTGCTGTCGGTCGCGCTGCTACACTGCTCCTGCTTTCGTTCGTGCTGCTGCTCTGCTCTTGCTCTCGCTTGCGCTGCTGCTGCTGCTACTGCACGACCTCCGGCAGCTACAGGAGTTGCTGCTTTAGCACTCGCTCGCGGTGCTACTGCACGACTTGCTCTCTGCTAGTGCGTTCCCTGCTCGAGCGTCTGCTGATTTAGATCACTGCTTCTCTGCTACTAGTGCTCGAACGCTCTAAACATCTATTGCAATGCTCTGTTACTAGTTCAATCAGTTTCGACAGTAAAATTCAGTTTCGACTGTGAAGTTCATTTTCTTCAGTTAAGTTCAGAGTGAACAGTACTTACAGCATCTGTCGGAGCGGCCGAGGCGCGGCTGATGCGTTTTACATCTAGCACTTTTTGGTGATGTATTTTACATCATCTATTGCAGATGATATTAGGGTCCCACTTCAGATTAACATTGTCTGTCTTGTCATGCTTCAGCCTCGTCGCCGTACACCTTAGCGGAGCTGCTCCAACGATGGAACCGTCCATCACAGCGGAGCAGTACCCTCGGCGCCGTTTCCAGAGGCCTCGGATCTTCTTCCCCGCCTCCGACAGTCACACCAGCATCATCACCATCCTCCACGTCCAACCCAATGATGCTGAGGTCCACAAGGCTATGCCAAAGAGGTTGTACACTCGTCGCATCACTTTGTTTCTCCATTCCTCTGTTCTTCCAATTCATGTGAGCCAAACACCCAGGTTGACTGAAATCCTATGTTTCCAAAAGCTCTGTTTTGCACGTGCATTCCTATCCTATTCCTGTGTTTTTCCTGTCCCTGCGTTTATAGAATCCTCCAATTCTAAGGAGCACTTACAGATTTACTTCATTTTCAGATAGGAGTCAAAGAGAACTCTATGTGTTATGTCCTGCTCCTGCCGTGCCGTCATCCACCCCACCTGAGGTGCACCATCGACAGAAGTGTTCACTGCAGCAAAGATCCCCCCTGCAGACTTCCTTTCACCGCCTCAGATCATCTTCCCCGTTGCCGGCAGCCCCACCAACTGCATTACCATCATCGACTGAGCAGATGAACCCGAGGACTACACAGTTCCGGAAGAGAGGTCGTAGTCTTTCGTGTTTGCTTACGTTATACATCGGTCATTATTACCTCCTACTTTATCGTTCAATCTTGAGTTTTGAATTGCCCATGGGTCTCATATCGAGCCAGCAACGAATAGTATCTGTCTACTATCTGGTTCATCTGGGATCTTCTATGTGGTTCATGTTGGGTGGGCAACAAACAATAGATGATCCATTGTCTATCTTTTTAAACTGAAGCTATAATCTACCTGCTATCATTAGTTTTGGATCCATCCACTCGTTTGCTACCATCAGTCTTGATTTTTGCATGCACCCCTTAGGCCTTACAAAATCTAACTATTTTTTATTATGCATGTCAGATATTGTACACAATCGTACTGAACATGTAGAGAAAAAGAGAAGACCGTTGCGTGCGAATATAATGTCATGCAGACGCCGCTCCATGGTGGGCGAAGTGCCCCCCTCCTGCATTTCCAGATTGTATTCCAGAGGAAGATAACTGTTCAGATGGAGATTCAGAAGGAGCCGACCATGCCTGTTTACCACCTGAGGTGTTTGCTCTAACCTGGCATGCTGATGTTGGTCATATCATGCATATGGCGCCTTGCATTGCTTACATTATACATCTTATATGTCATCAGCTTAGTTTAGATTTGCTTTGTGTGAATGCCACCTGTTTGGTTTCTATATCATACTCCCACCATTCCTAAATATTTGTCTTTTTAGAGATTTCAACAAGTGACTACATACGGAACAAAATGAGTGAATCTACACTCTAAAATATGTCTATATACATCCGTATGTGGTAGTCCATTTGAAATCTCTAAAAAGACAAATATTTAGGAACGGAGGGAGTATAAGGGAATTATACAGTGCCATCTTCTTTAGCCAGGCATCATATACGTGAATGATGCAAAGCCATCTTGTTTAGCCAGTCATCGTATATGTGAATTGTATTGTGCCATATTTTTTCCATAATGTATTCCATTTGTCAACAATGTTTATACATTCATCTACTCTTCCTATGCATCAGCCATTTGAGTCGGTCATGGGAAAATCTGGAGTGAAAACAAGGTCTTCTGAGCAGTCAGTGCTACCTGTTGATGCAGATTTCTTGTTGGTTACAGATAGCTCCTCGGAGGAGGATTCAGAGAGAGAGATGACCAGTCGTATCCCCCACGAGGTGCATGCTCTAACTTGGCAGGGTTATTTTGCTCATATCATGCACATGGTGTCTGGCATTGCCATGCCATCTACTTAGATTAGACATGCTTTGTGTGAATGCCTCCTGTTTGCTTTCTATATCAGATATGTGAATTATGCAATGCCATGTTTTTCAGCCAGTTATCATATATGTGAATTATGCACCGCCATGGAGCCAGGCATCATATATGTGAATTATCTCATGCCATCTTTTTTTTGTTACGTATTCCATTTGTCGACAATCTGTGTATATTGAACTACTCTTCATGTGTATCAGCCATTTGAGCCGGTTATGGAAAAATCTGGAGTGAAAACAAGGTCTTCAGAGCAGGCAATGGTACCTGTTGAAGCATATATCTCGATGGTTACAGGGAGCTCCTCAGAGGAGGATTCAAAGACAGATGACCAGTCCTATTTCCCACCTGAGGTGTATGCTCTAAGTTGCAATGTTTATATTTCTCATATGATGCATATGGTGTCTTGCATTTCTTAGTTTAGACATCATATGCACAATATTGAATTCTATCTGCTTAGTTTAGAGATCATACATGCGAGTGCCAGCTGCTTAGTATATGAATCAATTATGTCAATTATATCATGCCATCCTGTATACTTAGACAACATGTATGTGAATTATTTCATCCCAACCTATTTTAGAAAGACATCATATAGTTTTGTCATGTCATCCTGTTTAAGTACTCATCATATGTTGAATTATGCCATTATATCCTGTTAAGTTATCCATCATATATCTGAAACTGTGTCATGCTATCCTGTTTAGTTAGGCATCATATATGTGAAATTGTGTCATGCTGTCATGTTTGGTTAGACAACATATATGTGAATTACCACATCTGTCTATCATACAATGTCTGTACGTTCAATTTCTTTTCCTGTTTATCAGCCATTTGAATTGGAGGGGGTGATGGCAGTATCTAAGGGAGCAAAAACCCGTTCTTCACAAAAGACAGTGCTACCCGTCGATGCAGATAGAACCATGGTTGTACTGGCCCACAAACTAGCCCCACCACACATAGTCGAGACTCTTCCAGATTGCACACTTACACCGTTGGGCAGAGAACCAGCTACAACCCATCTAACCGCAACCCAGCGGATAGTAACCCACATATAGTTGACAAAGCACCATGTCCAACATAGAGTACCCCCACACGAGCAGTTTGTAAAGCTACTGCAGTGTAACACCCCGGATGTAACTTTCCCTATTTGTAACTCCAACTCTTGCCATTTTTGGCTATGTGTTATGATATTCCCTCCGTGGTCGGATTTTGTTTTTGATTTTGCATTTTGTTCATGTCATGCATCTCATATCATGTCATCATGTGCATCTCATTTGCATACGTGTTCATCTCATGCATCCGAGCATTTTCCCCGTAGTCCGTTTTGCAATCCGGCACTCCCACCTCCTCAGGCGCACCCCTCTTGTTTCTTTTCGTGAGCGGGTCTTAAACGTTCTCGGAATGGACCGAGGTTTGTCAAGTGGCCTTGGTACACCACCGGTAGACCACCTGTCAAGTTTCGTTCCATTTGGAGGTCGTTTGATGCTCCAACAGTTAACCGGGCAACCGCAAAGTCCTTTTGTGTGTTGCACCAAAACCCCCCCTCCAAACAGCCCAAAAACCCTCTAAGTCCATTCCATGCTCTAGGTCGTTCGATCACGATCGTGTGGGCGAAAACCGCACTCCATTTGGAGCCTCCTAGCTCCCTCTACCTATAAATATGTGAGCCTCCCCGAAATTCCGGGTCCCCGAAACCCTAACCCGCTCCTCCGCGCCGCCGGACACAGCTGCGCCGCCGCCCCCGTCCACTCACGGCGCACCACGTGTCACCCGTACACCGGCGCCCGCCGCCGGCCCGCGAAGCCCGCCGCAGGCCCCCGCGGCCCATCTCCTCCCCGTCGCCCGACCGCGTCCGAGCCGCCTCCTGCGCCGCCGCCTCCTCCTTACTCCTCCACGCCCCGCGCCAAGGCCGCCGACCCCGCCGCCGTTCGCCGGTCTCCACCGACCTCGGCAACCCCGCGGCCGCCCGCGGCCGCCGGCGCCGGGCCCGGCGCCGCCGCCCGTCTCCACCGCCTCCTCCGACCTCCGGCCGGCCTCCTCCCTCTCCCTCCGCCCGAGCTCCGGCCCCCTGCCCCGCAAGCTCCGGCGAGAGCTCTCTCCGGCGAGCCCGTTCCAGATCTCCCGAAGGTTGACTTTCCCCTCTCCCCCGAAATCTTCCAAGTCCCGAGATTTTTACTACATATGCTCCTGTTCATCGCATCATAACTCTATGCATATAGCTCCGTTTCGTGCGTGTAATATATCGAAATGTTCGTCTCGAGATGCTCTCCATTTTGTTCCATTATGCCAAGTTCATTTGACTCCATCTTGATGCCCAAATCTCTGGTGCAAGAGTGCTATATGCTGTTAACTGATGTTACTTATCAGAACTTGGCGATTTGTTATTTTTGTTGTATTTAATGTGTGCATCTTATGAGTAGGAGATCTACATGTGTTTTGATGTATGCCGTGCCATCTCTACAGAGGTGTATGCCATGTATTTTGTGATCTCTGTGGTGACTAGCACAAGCATGCAAACTAGGCTTCGTGATGTTTCTGATTTCAGGGAATTAGTATTTTCACCGTCTGTTTCTGCTGTTATTTTGTTGCCATGTATCCATGTGGCTACAGAGAGATCTATGCTCCTTTTGGTGATGTTCAGTAAGGATGTTTTGTAGATATAGTTGTGCTCTATCCATCCATACCCTTGTTTGCAATTATGGAGTGCCTTAGCATGTCTCAATCTTGCTCTACTTTTGCTATAAAATACTCCTGGCAGATTGTTTACATGTTATTCAATTTTGCCAAGGTTGTTGTAGTTGATCCATACATGCTATGACTTTGCTCTTGCCATGGATAGCTTCATAAACATGCCATCTTGCTGTAGGTATGCTTGTTTTGTCATGAATTGCTTTGTGGTGAGTGCATCAAGCTCACCAAGATGCCTTCATAATGCTATTACTGCCATGCTCTGTTTTCTGCTAAGTCTGAAACCTGCTAACGAAACTTGCCATTTAGTCAGTAAGGGACTTTTGTTTTATGCATTTAGTAGATTCATGACATTCCTTATTTTGATATGTTAAGTTCATGTAGCATGGGTTTTTCTTGCTCTGAACATTGCTACCTGATGTTGTTTCTGCCATGTCCAGTAATTTCACCAAGTCTGTGAACCTGATATCTTTTGCACTTTTGCCATGCTTGTTTGAACCTGTTGTGTTGTGATCTAGCCGTAGCTCAGTGTTCATCTTTTGTCAAGCATCTCCTGTAGATTACTTTCATATGCTTTGTTGCTATGTTGGAGTGCTGTAGCATAGTTTCTTGTTGCATTCTAAGTGCTATCATGCTGTTAATCACAGATTCGTGTCATTCTTGTTTCGCTTGCCATTTGCAAACCGTGCATCCGTTTCCGGTGATCTTTATATCGATTTCAAACAAAATCATCTCATCTTTCCAGTGGCATACTTGGTTTGCCAAGTTACTGCCTTGTTCATCCTTTTTCTTCCGGAGCACGCATACGCATCGCATATCATATCCCTCATATCATACATGTTTTGCATCATGTTGCTTGTGCATTTTCCGTGATTGATTGTGGTTCCGTTGCTTGTGTTCTTGTTTTGGGTAGAGCCGGGAGACGAGTTTGTGGACGAGGAACCTGTTGAGTACGCTCACGAGGATCAAGCTTTCGACAACTCTGAGAACCTTGCAGGCAAGATGACCATACCCTCGAAATCACTTCTATCTTTGCTTTGCTAGTTGTTCGTTCTATTGCTATGTTGCGCTACCTACCACTTGCTATATCATGCCTCCCATATTGCCATTTCAAGCCTCTAACCATCCTTTCCTAGCAAACCGTTGTTTGGCTAAGTTACCGCTTTTGCTCAGCCCTTCTTATAGCGTTGCTAGTTGCAGGTGAAGTTGAAGCTGGGTCCATGTTGGAACATGGATATTTTGGAATATCACAATATCTCTTATTTAATTAATGCATATATATATTTGGTAAAGGGTGGAAGGCTCGGCCTTATGCCTGGTGTTCTGTTCCACTCTTGCCGCCCTAGTTTCCGTCATACCGGTGTTATGTTCCTTGATTTTGCATTCCTTACGCGGTTGGGTGATTCATGGGACCCCCTTGACAGTTCGCCTTAAATAAAACTCCTCCAGCAAGGCCCAACCTTGGTTTTACCATTTGCTACCACCTATCCCCTTTTCCCTTGGGTTCTGCAGAATCAAGGGTCATCTTTATTTTAGACCCCCCCGGGCCAGTGCTCCTTCGAGTGTTGGTCCGAACCGAGCAGCCTGCGGGGCCACCTCGGGGAAACTCGAGGTCTGGTTTTACTTGTAGCTTGACTTATCCGGTGTGCCCTGAGAACGAGATATGTGCAGCTCCTATCGGGATTTGTCGGCACATCGGGCGGCTTTGCTGGTCTTGTTTTACCATTGTCGAAATGTCTTGTAAACCGGGATTCCGAGACTGATCGGGTCTTCCTGGGAGAAGGTTTATCCTTCGTTGACCGTGAGAGCTTATAATGGGCTAAGTTGGGACACCCCTGCAGGGTATTATCTTTCGAAAGCCGTGCCCGCGGTTATGAGGCAGATGGGAATTTGTTAATGTCCGGTTGTAGAGAACTTGACACTTGACTTAATTAAAATACATCAACCGCGTGTGTAGCCGTGATGGTCTCTTCTCAGCGGAGTCCGGGAAGTGAACACGGTTCTTGTGTTATGTTTGACGTAAGTAGGAGTTCACGATCACTTCTTGATCATTACTAGTTGACGACCGTTCCGTTGCTTCTCTTCTCGCTCTTATTTACGTATGTTAGCCACCATATATGCTTAGTCGCTGCTGCAACCTCACCACCACTGCCCCTTTCCTACCCTTAAGCGTAAATAGTCTTGATCTCGCGGGTGTGAGATTGCTGAGTCCTCGTGACTCACAGATACTTCCAAAACAGTTGCAGGTGTCGAGGATACCAGCGCAGGTGACGCAACTGAGCTCAAGTGGGAGCTCAATGAAGATCTTGTTCGTTGTGTTGTTTTGTTTCCTGATGATCAGTAGTGGAGCCCAGTTGGGACGATCGGGGATCTAGCATTTGGGGTTGTGTTCTTTTCTTTTGGTTCCGTAGTCGGACCTACGCGTATACTCTGATTGATGTATGATTTTATTATGTATTGTGTGAAGTGGCGATTGTAAGCCAACTCTTTATTCCATTCTTGTTCATTACATGGGATTGTGTGAAGATGACCCTTCTTGTGACAAAACCACAATGCGGTTATGCCTCTAAGTCGTGCCTCGACACGTGGGAGATATAGCCGCATCGTGGGCGTTACATGCAGTGCCCAAAGCACGAAGACCACCACAACTAACCCAAACTCCATGTTTAAAGCAAAAGAGCAACTGTTCTCATGTCAGATTCCGTAGCTATGGTCCATACTCCTTTGTTGTTGCATCACTGTATTTACTCATACCAACTACTTTCGAATTTGAAGGATCCAATTGAAACTCCAATGGCGCAACAGGTATGTTTTAAACCTATTTCTTTAACTGGATTGCTATTCTAACTTGTTCCTCTATGTGGATTTCAGTTTAAGTTGTATAAACAGTTATTTCTCATGTGATGCACATTACAAGTGTTGCCAATGCTGTGTAGTTTCTCACACTTATATTCTGTCTATGCTGCTGTGTCTTAAAAATATATGAGTTGAACTGTGTCTCTATCTTGATTAGGGAACATAAACTAGAATGATATGGACAATACAGTGACCATAGTACATAGATATATGTTTGTTTCATGTTGTTATCCTGTCCACCTTACTACTGAACCGGTTTACCAAAATGAGTTTCGTATACTACAAGCTAAACCTGTGATGTGTCTGCTTGTTTCTCTTGTAGTATGCAAACAGAATATTGGAGAAGAGCACCCCACTATGCAATGGTAGAGAAAGTAATGCAGATAAGGTTCAGGATAGTGAGACAACCCTGTTGGTCTCCAAGAAAGGTGATAAAAACGATCTTGTAGACAGTGAGAAAACCCCACAGTCCTGCATTGATGTCGTGTTCGAGTTACTGGCCAGTACCGCTGGCACAAGCTCTTCGAACTCGCTGCCTGAATCACCTCGGCTTCTTCAGTCTCAGCTACAAGCTGAAAGGCATCAGTCAGCTGTGCTGCAGCAAGAAGCCGAAGGACTGAGGAAGTCCCTGCAGAATTCAGATGCGTACTTTCTTGTGCAATAGCAAGCGCTGGAGGATTTAAGCGCCAAACAAGAGAAAGTTAATAAGCTTGCTAAGCATCTTGCCAGCATTATGGGTACCCAGGATATTGTTTCTTGAACTCTTCTGAAGTGGTTTCAGTTCTGGACTTGTTTTGCTGCGGCGCTTATATGATGCTTTGTTCCCTATATTTGCACTGGTGGCGAACTTTGATGCCCAGTGGATGTAATATGTGTAATAGCCGTGATAGCCTAGCATAAGTTGCTTGCTTATTTATTTCCTTGTTGTCTTGTTTATTTGTTTGCTTGTAGTCAGTGCAGTTCTTTTTCTGCAGTTTGCTAGTGGCTGCAATAACCTATTTTTTAAAACTAGGCCACAATAACCATGGGCTAATATTTACTGTAGTGACACTGGGCCTCCTACGGGACGTAGAAACAGTGGGCCTTCTACGGGCCATAGAAACAGTAGGCCTTCTACGGGCCGTAGAAATAATGGGCCTTCTACGGGCCGTATCATCAATGGGCCTTATACGGGCCGTATGATCGATTGGCCAAACATGGGCCAATAACAGGCCGCATTATGGCCGTAAACGGGCTAGAGTTGGAATCGTCCGTTCATAGGCCGACCATAACGGGCCATCGTTAATAGGCCGTATTTGATGACGCTATGAAAACGGCCCAACGTATTAACGGACCACAAACGGGCCGACTGTAACCACGGGCTGAATTTGGCCCACAAGCAGAAAATGACAGTAACGGGCCGTAAGTAAACGAATGCTGGAAATGAGCCCAAGAATAAATGGGCTCTGAGAAGGCCGAAAGATATCATGGGCTGGAAACGGCCCAACGGAATAACGGGCCGTTAATGGGTATAAAGTGATACACTGTTCATTACGGGCCAGTTTCACCACGGGACGTTAATGGGTGTAAAGTGATACACTGTTCATTACGGGCCAGTTTCACCATGGGCCGTTAATAGGCCAAGAGTTACATCGGGCCTCATATGGGCCGAAAGACGTCACGGGCCATACATGGGCCAGAAGTGAAAATGGGCTGGAATCATATTGGATGGCCCAGACGACGCTACTGGGTCTAATTCGGATAGGGCGTAACGAGCCTTGGGTTAGCGGGCTGTACATGGGCTATATGCGAACAAGCCGTTAACAGGCTTTCCATGGGCCGGCCCGCCACCTTTTGACCAAGTCAAACGGGCCAGCCTTTTCACAGGAAGTGGCCTCTGTTGGGCCGTGCCACGTGTCGACGTATCATAGGCGCCTTCTGTCCAATGAGTGGATGACATCTGTCCCAACGATGAGCCGACACGTGTTTCCTCCAGCCAATGATGATTTTACACGTGGAAAATCCCCATTGGTCGGGGCTGTTAACGGGTTATCGGATCCAAAACCCGACTCGATAGCTTAACGGCGTTCCGTTACGGTTGTCGGAGTAAATAGCCATGGGTGGCCTAACCGACTGCCCCTGGCTATTCCAAAAATTATCAGGCCATTTGGGCCTTCAAGCATTTCAAGCATTGGGCCGCCTTCCCCAGTTGGCTACCTCTGAAACCGACTCTCAGAAGGCGACCCAGCCTCAGCAACCTCCCCCCAAGATAACCACGGGATGACCGACTCCAGGAAGCCGGCCATAGAGAACGTCGACTCCCCAGAGCCGGCCACGTAGGGCGCCGCCTCCAAGAAGCCGGCCAAGACCGCACCCACCAAAACTACACCCACGTAACGGTGACAAGACGGGGTGTGGCCACAGTGCGGCCCACTACCCCCGAAGCCCGAGGCAGGCATGGCCATAGGACGCCGTACGGGTCAGCCATCCCCCGTCCGGCTCGGCACTGTAGCCATGCCGGCCTCAACGTCATCCACGACCAACGCCAGTACGGCCCACGGGCGGCGGGCCCCTTTAGCCAGAGAGAGAGGCGAAGGCGGCCCGGCCTCCCCCAGTTGGCCAAGGGCGTAGCCGGCCCCCAGAAGTCGGCTACCCCCTCCCTCGAAGCATGTGCCACATTAGGGAGACAAGACGAGGTAAGCTACAGTGAGAGCCCTCGAGGCGGCACACTGTAGCCACGCTTACCTCGACGGAGCTCTCATCATCAGGGACGAGGATACAGTAAGCAGCCGTCGGCAAGACCCAAGGCGGTGGGGCCGGCCTGTCGACCAAGAGGCCGGCAGCCGGCGGGACCCACCAGTCGGCGGGCCCCAACGGCCGGTGGAGAAGCCGGCGAATGCAGACACTGACGACTGGGGCCAGCGCCCAGCCGGATTACAATTGTACCCCCGGGGGTAGGCCTATATAAACCCCCCGGGGCACCCATGCAAAGGGTTGGCTTCTTAGAGTTACACACACACCAAAGAGAGAGGGAAGCAAGAGCTAGCCTTGCTCTTCTTCTCCCTTGAACCCAACAGCTCTAGGAGCATTTGTAGCTACACTTTCCGATCTAGTGATCATGCGGAGACCCCGCAGAGCAGGATTAGGGGTGTTATCTCCTCGGAGAGCCCCGAACTTGGGTAAGATTCGCCGGCGTGCATGTCTTCGCCTCATCCCGTTTCCAGGCACCGGCGACGTCTTACTGGCACCCACCATGATAAGCCACCCGTTGGCATATGTCGCACCTACCACCTGACATTTGGCGCCCACCGTGGGGCCAGGTGCACCGTCGTCCGGAGACCTGTTCTGGATGGGAACCCTCCTCCTCCCCCGCGAGCGCAGCCAGCCTGCTGCGCCCGATGGCGTTTGCCCCGACGCACTGCAAGGCGTCGACGACGCCTGCGCGGCGAGCTGCCTCGCCGATCTGCTCGGCGAGACTCGCATCTCCGACGAGCCTGCGTCCGACGCAGGCACGGACTACCCCGAGAGCCGCCTCGTCAGCCTCCTCGACCAGCTTCACGTCTCTAGCGAGCCTGCAGCAGATGTGGAGTCGGTCGGCTCCAGCGACCCGATGCTCGTCGACTCCGACACGGCATCGCTCGACGCCTACCTCTCCGACGTGGTGGTCTTCGACGATCCTCTCCCTCGAGCTGACAGTGGCAGCAGCGCCGTCACCGAAGTGTTGGTCATCAGCCACGTCGACAACTCGGGCAAGAACGCCCACGACGCCCTACAAGCGGCGATGCACGACCTCTCCGTCCCCATCCCGACCGACGCCGACGCCGAGACCCTGGAGGCACGCCGCCTCGCCCTCATCCCAGAAGGCCAGAAGATAGCCTCCATGAGACGCCTCACCGAGGCCCACCAGCGCGAAGTCGACCGCGCCGCCTTCGGTACGCCGCCGCCTAGCGGTCCGAGCCGAGCCGGCTTCGTCCAGAAGCGCGGCGCGGCTATCGCCAGCATGCTGGGGGCAGATCGCCCCGTTTACGCCACACCGCTCAAGAATCTGCGAGCCGCTCAGGCGGCCGCTGAAGAGTTAAATGGGCTGGGAGCCGACGAGCTCCCCTACATGACAAGACGGATCCAGCAGCTGATCGACGCGGCTGCAGAACGGCACGAAGCCGGCGCCCGCGCCGATAGTCATCCCCCGCGCCGGGAGCACGCCGCGACGTCCCGCTCGCCGACTGCGAGCGGCGCCCGCCAGAAGAAAGACAAGGAGCCGGCTGCTAGCCGCAGCCGGACTCGCACCACCATCGAGCGCGACGCGGAAGGCCGCCCTCGAGCGGTGGAGCGCCAAGGAAATCTGCCTCCTCCCCCGCCTCGAAGAGAAAGACGTCTCACCCCGCCGCCTGTCATGCACCCGACTCTTGGTGACCGACTAGGCCGCCGAGAAGGAGTCGGCGAGAACGACGCCCGCCACCGGATCGACCGCCTTGCTCGATCCCTGGCGTTAGAAGAAGAAGATGATGTCGGCCCGCCATGCTTTGGCCCCCGCATCCGCGACGAGCCCTTCCCCAAAGGGTTCTCGCTCCCAAGAGACACGCCCAAGTACAACGGCTCAGTGAAGCCGGAAGATTGGCTCATCGACTACTCCACTGCTGTCAGCATAGCCAATGGCAATCGGCGCGTAGCCATGAAGTACGTCCCCCTCATGCTGCAAGGCATGGCGCGCACCTGGCTCAATAGCCTCAAGCCCTACAGCATCAACAGCTGGCTGGACTTCACGGAAGTCTTCGTCCGCAACTTCACCAGCACGTACAAGTGGCCTCCCAAGCCTCGCCAGCTCTCCCTATGCGTCCAAGGACCCAACGAGTCGACCCGCGACTACCTCACGCGGTGGGCCGAGCTCTTCAACTCCTGCGAGGGGGTGCACGAGGTCCAGGCCATCGAGTACTTCACTGCCGGGTGCCGAGAGGGCACCCTCCTCAAGCACCGACTCCTCTGCGACGAGCCGGCAACCCTCGACGAACTACTGGTCATTGCGGACAAGTACGCCACGGCCGACTCCTCGATGAAGACCGAGCTTCGAGTGGACGCCTCTGGGAAGGTGATCACTCCGGCTCCCAAGACGCCAGCTGGCGACTCCAATCGGCGCCCCTACCAGAACGATCACAAGCGCAAGGTCCCCATGCCGACTTCCACCAGTCAGCAGGTGGCCATAGTTGAAGATGAGCAGCCCGAAGAGCGGCCCGCTCCCAAGAAGAAGGGTGGCAGGCCGGCTTGGCAGCCGGCTTTCTCCTACGAGCAGACTCTCGATACCCCCTGCAAGTTCCACTGCGGCGCGAAGCCGTCCAACCACACGACCCGAAAATGCCACTGGCTCACACGAATCTCCAAGGGCGAAGGGCTGTTGCCGCCTCCGCCTCCCGGCCCGCCGCCTCCAGCCCCCCAGCAGCCGGCGGCTCGGCCGGCAGTCGGAGCCATCCAAGATGAGTGCCCTGAAGAGCACGCCGCCTACGTCGTCTTCACCAGCCAAGCCGACGACAAGCACAGTCGGCGCCGTCAGCATCAAGAGGTCAACGCAGTCGCCTCTAGTGCCCCCGAGTTCATGCACTGGTCAGAGAAGCCAATCAACTGGAGCCAGGCCGACCACCCAGAGGTGATGCCATCCCCTGGCTCCTATGCACTGGTCTTAGATGTCACCCTCGTGACGGAGAGGCGAGCTGCCCGATTCTCCCGCGTCCTGATAGATGGCGGAAGCAGTATCAATATACTGTACCGCGATACCATGGACAAGCTGAATATCAAGGCGAAGCAGCTTATGCCAAGCCGAACCGTGTTCCATGGTATCGTCCCCGGCTTGTCTTGCTCCCCAATCGGCAAGATTAAGATGGATGTTCTCTTCGGAGACAAAGATCATTTTCGCCGAGAAGCGATCTGGTTTCAAGTAGTGGATCTGGAGAGCCCCTACCATGCTTTGCTTGGCCGACCTGCTCTGGCCAAGTTCATGGCTGTGCCCCACTACGCCTACCTGAAGATGAAGATGCCGAGCTCGAAGGGGATCATCACGGTAGCCGGCGATTACAAGAAGTCCATCGAGTGCGCCATGGCCAGTAGCCGGCTGGCGGAGTCCCTCGTGGTGGCAGAAGAGAAGAAGATGCTAGAGCGGGTTGTGGCCATGGCCGACAAGCAGCCGGCCCTGTCCCCCAACCCCAAAGATTGTGATGCGCAGGGCTCCTTCTAGCCTGCCAAAGAGACGAAGAAGATACCTCTGGACCCAGAGAATCCGGAGAGGTTTGCCGTCATTGGGGCAAACTTGGACAGTAAATAGGAAGGCGAGCTCGTCGACTTCCTCCGTGAGAATCGAGACATTTTTGCATGGTCCCCATAGGACATGCCGGGTGTCCCGAAGGATTTCGCCGAGCACAAATTACATGTCCGAGCTGACGCGAAGCCGGTCAAACAGCCCCTCCGCCGACTGTCAGAAGAGAAGCGAAGAATCGTAGGAGAAGAGATAGCCCGGCTCCTCGCCGCTGGCTTTATCATGGAAGTGTTTTTTCCAGACTGGCTTGCCAACCCAGTTCTGGTATTAAAGAAGAATAACAAGTGGCGTATGTGCATAGACTACACCAGCCTGAACAAGGCCTGCCCCAAGGATCTGTTTGCTTTGCCACGGATTGACCAAGTGATAGACTCCACAGCCGGATGCGAGCTATTGAGTTTTTTGGATGCCTACTCAGGGTACCATCAGATCAAGTTGGACCCAGCAGACCGCCTGAAGACTGCCTTCATCACACCATTCGGAGCTTTCTGTTACCTGACTATGACATTCGGCCTGAGGAATGCCGGTGCCACTTTTTAGCGTTGCATGTAGAAATGCCTCCTCAAGCAACTCGGCAGAAATGCCCACGTCTATGTAGACGACATTTTGGTGAAGACAGAGAAGCACGGCACCCTGCTGGAAGATCTCAAAGAAACATTCGCCAACTTGCGCCGATTCCAAATCAAGCTCAACCCCGAGAAGTGCGTGTTTGGAGTACCAGCCGGCCAGCTGCTAGGCTTCCTGGTCTCCGAACGCGGCATCGAATGCAACCCTGTGAAGATCAAGGCCATCGAGAGGATGGAGATTCCCACCAAACTGCGAGATGTGCAGAAGTTCACCGGGTGCTTGGGCTCCCTGAACCGCTTTATCAGCCGACTAGGAGAGAAGGCTCTCCCCCTGTACCAACTCATGAAGAAGTCCGCTCACTTCGAGTGGAATGACCAAGCCGACCAAGCCTTCCATGAGTTGAAGAAGATGCTGACCACTCCGCCTGTCCTGGCAGCGCCGACTGAGAAGGAGCCCATGCTCCTCTACATTGCCGCGACTAGCCGAGTAGTCAGTACAGTTGTTGTGGTCCAGCGCCCGGAAGAAGGCCGAGCCCAGCTAGTCCAGAGGCCGGTGTACTATCTAAGCGAAGTGTTGTCCAGCTCATAGCAGAACTACCCGCACTACCAGAAGATGTGCTATGGGGTGTACTTCGCCGCCAAGAAACTGAAGCCCTACTTCCAAGAGCATCCCATCACGGTCGTGTGCACCGCCCCACTCGCCGAGATCATAGGCAGCCGGGTGGCTAAGTGGGCCATTGCATTGGCACCATACACGATCTTCTACCAACCCCGCACCGCCATCAAGTCCCAAGCACTGGCCGACTTCCTTGTCGACTGGGCCGAGACCCAGTACCTACCGCCAGCTCCCGACTCTACCCATTGGCGGATGCACTTCGACGGGTCCAAGATGTGCACCGGCTTGGGAGCCGGCATCGTCCTCACCTCTCCCAAAGGCGACAAGCTCAAATACACGCTGCAGATCCACTTTGCCGCCTCCAACAACGGGGCCGAGTACGAGGCGCTCGTACGTGGGCTCCGGCTAGCCAAAGAGCTCGGCATATGCCGGATCCTGTGTTACGGCGACTCAGACTTGGTGGTCCAGCAGTCGTCTGGCGACTGGGACTCCAAGGACGCAAACATGGCGAGCTACCGATTCCTCGTCCAGTAGATCAGCGGGTACTTCGAAGGGTGCGAGTTCCTTCACGTGCCAAGGGCCGACAATGTCACAGCCCCAGATCAGCCCTTGTTTGACTTTGCTTGTTCCTCATGTCATCATGTTTAATTTTCAAAGAAACTTGAAATGGGGATGTTGAAACCCTAGCACCAAATGCATTCAACTAGGTTCAAATAAACAATATTTTCAATTAACCCAAAATGCCTTTGAAAATGTTCATAATTTTTGATAAAGGTGACAACCTATGCCAAAAATGATGCCAATATTTCTAGGTCATTTTTGGATTTTTGAATTAACTCATATCGTATTTGAATTGGGGCATTTAAATCCTATAAATATTTTAAATGCTCTAATAATTCTGAAACTAGTTGCGGGCTGTTGGAAATATTTTCAAAAGCGCCCACAATTATTTTCAGGATTTTACAGAATGAATTAGTATTTTTACTAATCCAAACCAGAGAAAGAAAATAGAAGGCAGAAACTAAAGACAGAAATAAAAGAGAAGGGAGAGAAAGTTACCTGGACCTACCTACTGTGCAGCCCACCTGGCCTGGCCCTGTGCCGGCCCAGCCCACCTCGTCCTCCCATGTCGTCTTCCTCCCCCTGCCAGGAGGACGGCGCGTGCCCGACGTGCGCACGCACGCGCCCCGGCCACCTCCTGCTTCCTGCCGCTTCCCCCTCGTCGCCCTGGGCCTCCCTCGCGACGCCACGCAGCCCCGACCGCTCTCTCCTCTCTCTCACTTTCCCCTCTGGCCGTCTCTCCCGCAAAAACATAGCGCCACCGAGCGAGTTCGCCGACGCCGATCGCCGTACCCGCGGCCACCGGCCACCCCACGCCTCGCCGACGCGCCCAGAAGCTCCGCCACTTCGTCCTCCGCCCAATCACCAAGCCACGCCCCGCCGAAAGCCCCCGAACGTCCTCACCGAGCTCGTCCCCAACCTCCCGACGACGAGATCGCCTCCGCCACCCCGACCGCTCCGGTTCTCCCCCGAGCTCGCCGTTCGCTTCTCTGCACTCGCCGTGAGCCACTGATCCTCTCCCCCCTCACCGTTCTCGCTCTTGTGCACCGTAGCCACCGCACCTTGCTCGCCCGCACGGGCCGCCGCTTGTGCTCGCCGCCGACGTATCTCCGGCCACCTATCGGTCCGGCCGTCGTGCTCAGGTCCCTCCCCGCGCCGCGTAGAGCACGTAAGTGCCCCGCACGGGCCACCCTGGCCACCGTAGCGTCGACCCCGAGCTCACCCGAGCTCTGGCGACCGCCAAGATCGACGCCGGTGATGACTCCGGCCATCCCAGGCCCAACCGCTGCCACCACTCGACGCGGACGAGTGCCCGCGTCCCGCAGATGCCCTCCGCCGGCCATTTGGTCGCCGGAGGAGGAATCCCGCAGCCCGCCGCCGCGTCTGGCCTCGCCGGTGTCACGTCGCCGGTGGGTTTGACCCCGCCGACCAGGGGGTTTGACCTCCCCTCTGTCACTGACGCGTGGGCCAACCCCCACTGACACTTTAGTTAGTATTAGTTTAACACTAATTAACTTAGGTTAGTGAGTTAGTCACTGACGTGTGGACCCCACATGTCAGATTTGACCTGGACGGCGCCTGTTGACCTGCTGAGGTCAGCATGACGCAACGCTGACGCAGTAATAGATTTTCTGGACTTATTCTTTTCAGGAAATTCCAGAAAATAGTGCTAACTTCTAAAAATCATAGAAAATAATCTATAACTCAGATTGAAATAAATTATATATGAAAAATTATCAGAAAAATCCAATCTATCCATTGATGCTACTTTCATGCATGAAAAACCAACTTATACCTGCTATATAAGTGAAAACATTCAAATGGCATTTTAAATGGTCAAACTAGAGTTTGCATTTGAACCTTTGGTTCAAATGGACTCCCTTGCACTTGTTGCTAGCTGCATTAGCTCAATTCACAGCATATTGCCATGTCACATTCATGCATCACATTGTCGCATTGCATTGATTGTGTCCTTCTCTGTTTGCCAGTAATTGTCCCCTCTCGATAGCCGTGATTCCGACGATGAGTTCGATGACACCGATGAAGAACTATAATATCTTCAGAAGTGCCAGGCAAGCAAAACCCCCTTGTCCATTCCGATACAAACCCACTCTCTCTCGCTCCTTCTCTCTTTTACTGCCTTAGGACAACAACGATTCATCTGTTACTTGCTGCGGTAGTTGAACCCCTTATCCCCTGCATGACCTGTCATTGCCATAGTAAATAGATGAAACCCACTAGCATGAGTAGGAGTTGTTTGAGCCCTAATGTGCCTACTCATTCATGCTTGTTTGTCATGCCTGCTACTACTTAGAGTTGAGTCGGGTCTGATTCATCGGGGATGAGTTGGAATGGTGATGAACATGTCCTACTATGTGTGGGCTAAGTGTGTGAACACGATTTGGTAAAGGTAGCGGTGAGAGGCCATGTAGGAGTACATGCTGGGTTGTCTCATTGAAGCCGTCCTCAGGAACTGAGTTCTGTGTTTGTGATCCATGATATAGTTACTACCACGCATTGGGCCCGAAACCAATGGACCCTCTCGACTTCTTAATCACCCTTGTCCTCTGTCCGGGAGTTGCAAGTAGTTTCTGGTGTTTGTAGTATGCCGAAGGCCGTGGACAGCGCTGACCGAGGGGTGGGCTGTGATGCGGTAGGCACGTGGCACGGTGTACCGGGTGCCCGTTTGGTGTCTCGGGAAACCTGCACACATCGTTCGGGGCCGTATGTGGAAACCTCGGCCGGACTCCCTGCGGATGGAACCTGAATAGGCGATAAACCTAGACTAGAGACTTGAGTGTTTAGGTAGGCTGTGGCCAACACCCTCGCTGGGCTTCCGCTTGAAGGTTGCCGAGTACATGTCGTGTAAACAGCGGTAAGTGGTGAGAGCGTGTGTGTCGAAGTACACCCCTGCAGGGTTAACATCATCTATTCGAATAGCCGTGTCCGCGGTAAAGGACTTCTGGGTTGCCTATAACAGTTCATAGACAAGTGAAAGTGGATACTCTAAAATGCGCAAGATAAGCGTGAGTGCTATGGATGGCGTTCTCGTAGGGAGACGGGAGCGGATCCATAGTGGAGTATTGGTATGGTGAATATGTGGACTCATGTGCGCCACCTCAAAAGAGTTACTTGTAGTCGTAGTTAGGATAGCCACCGAGTCAAAGCTGGCTTGCTGCAGTTAAACTCCACCACCCCCTTTGTTGATACCGATGCATATGTAGATAGTTCTGATGTAAGTCTTGCTGGGTACATTTGTACTCACGTTTGCTTATTTTATGTTTTGCAGAGAGACGTCAGTCTCGCTAGTAGTTCCGTGTGGACTTCGGCATTTAGCTTGATACCTCAGCTACGATCTTGTGCCCTCGGCAGGATCTACTAAATAGTCAGGCTTCTCAGCCTTTTTCATTTGTAGATGTCTGTACTCAGACATGTTAAGCTTCCGCATGTGCTTGACTTGTATGCTCTGAATGTTGGGTCATGAGACCCATGTTTGTAATATCTGGCTCTTCGGGGTCTAATGAATAAATACTCTGAGTCGTAGAGTCTTGTTGTGATGCCATGTTGTATTTGCACATATCGAGCATATTGTGTGTATGATTGAAATGCTTGGTATGTGTGGGATCCGACAACCTAGTTGTGTATCCTTGGTAGCCTCTCTTAAGGGGAAATGTAGTCTTGTGCTCCATGAGCCATAGTAGTCCGCTACAGCCCGGTTCACCGGAGTCCTGCTAGCCCAGCACTACTGCTCCGGAACACTTGACTGGCCGGCATGTGATTCACTTCGTTCCTGTGTCTGTCCCTTCGGGGAAATGTCACGCGGTGACATCCGGAGTCCTGCTTAGCCTGCTACAGCCCGGGTTCCCGGAGTCCTGTTAGCCCAGTGCTACAGCCCGGATTCGCACGCTGCTGATCGACACGTTCGATGTTGATTCATGTATGCCTGTCCCCATACGTTAATGCCGCTTTGGGTTCACGACTAGCCATGTCGGCCCGGGTTCTCTGTCATACAGATGCTAGCGACATTGTCATATACGCGAGCCAAAAGGCGCAAACGGTCCCAGGCCATGGTAAGGCGACACCCGTGGGAGTACCGTGCGTGAGGCCGCAAAGTGATATGAGGTGTTACAGGCTTGATCGGTGTGACTTAGAATCGGGGTCCCGACAGACAACGACCAAGCAGATGCCCTAGCACGGATCGGCTCCACCCGACAAGCCATACCGACTGGCGTCTCCCTCCAGCGCCTCCTCGAGCCGTCCATCAAGCCGTCTCCAGAGTCGGACTCTATCTTCGTACCGCCTGTGCCAAATGCAGCCGGATCCGACTGGAGGAACCCCGCAGGTGGCACGGGGACTTCGACAACTGGCCCGGGGACTGCCATAGTCGCACCCGGCCCGGGGACTTCAGAACCCGGCCCGGGGACTGCAGCAGTCGGCCCGGGGACTGCAACGACACAAGAAGCGGTGGCCGACTCCAACTCCACGCCACCCAACCCACCCACCCGAGTCATGGTGGCTACACTAACAGAAGAAGAAGTCACAGCTCCATCTTGGGCCCAGCCCATCCTCAGATTCCTAGTCAGTAGAAAGCTGCCGGCTGATGAGATCTCAGCAAGACTAGTGCAACGACGAGACGGAGCATATGCAATAATCAATAGAGAGCTTGTGAAGCGCAGCGTCACTGGAGTCTTCCAGCGTTGTGTCGAGCCAGAGAAAGGAGTGGCAATCCTCAAGGATATCCATCAAGGCGAATGCGGCCACCACGCAGCCTCTAGATCACTTGTAGCCAAGGCTTTCCGCCATGGTTTCTTTTGGCCGACTGCCTTGGAAGATGCCAAAGAGATAGTCAAGAGCTGCAGAGGATGCCAAGTTTTCAGTTCCAAGCAACACCTGCCGGCTTCTGCACTCAAGACCATTCCCCTCACCTGGCCCTTTGCCGTCTGGGGACTGGACATGGTGGGCCCTTTCAAGACAGCCCGCGGCGGCTTGACACATCTACTTGTCGCCGTGGACAAGTTCACAAAGTGGATCGAAGCGAAGCCGATCAAGAAGCTGAACGGGCCGATTGCCGTGACATTCATCACTGACATCACTACTCGGTACGGCGTGCCGCACAGCATCATCACCGACAACGGCACGAACTTTGCCAAAGGAGCACTGGCACGTTTCTGCGCGACGCAGGGCATCCGACTGGACTTAGCGTCCGTCGCCCACCCGCAGTCAAACGGCCAGGTCGAGCAAGCAAATGGACTCATCCTCTCCGGCATCAAGCCCCGACTGGTTGTACCACTGGAGCGATCGGCCGGCTGCTGGCTCGACGAGCTGCCGGCTGTCCTCTGGAGTCTACGCACTACACCCAACAAGTCAACCGGCTTCACTCCGTTCTTCCTTGTATATGGTGCCGAGGCTGTCATCCCAACCGACATCGAGTTCGACTCACCTCGGGTCACCATGTACACGGCGGCGGAGGCCAAGGAAGCAAGAGAAGACGGCGTCGACCTACTGGTAGAAGGCCAGCTGTTAGCACTCAGCCGGTCCGCCATCTACTAGCAAGGGTTGCGCCGCTACCACAACCGCAAGGTCAAGCCAAGATCCTTCCAAGAGGGCGACCTTGTGCTTCGGCTGATCCAGCGAACAGCCGGCCAGCACAAGCTCTCGGCCCCTTGGGAAGGCCCCTTCGTCATCAGCAAGGCACTAGGCAACGACTCCTACTAGTTGATCGACGCACAAAAACCAAGAGCACGCAAGAGAGATGACTCCGGCAAGGAGTCGGAGCGACCATGGAACGCGAACCTCCTGAGAAGATTTTACAGTTGAAAGCACTATGTATCATGCTACCCTTTTGTATTAAGTACGAACCAACAGGCCCCCCGAACAGTACTCGGGGACTGCCTTTGTTTATCTATGAATGACGAGTGTCATATCCATGAATGTATTATTACATTTGATTTCTTGTCTGGCACCGGGTTCGACTAGTCGGCCCGGGGACTGGCCGCCTTGAGCTATATTAAAAGTTCTACCTGAAGTCAGACAAGTAATGTGCCGGCTCCCGAGTCCTCTCTTGTTGAAAGTCGCAGCTCGAAGAACCGATTGTCCGACTAGCAAGAGACAAGGCAGAAAGGATGCCCACACGAAAAACGGCTAAGGACTAACGAACTTATATAGCAAAAAGACGGCCTCCAACCACGCTTGCCGGCTGTCAGAACAGCCGGCTGGCCGGCTTCCTAAACACTTAGCTCTAATCCAACAAAGCTAGAGTACTTGCCCTCCCAATTGGCCAAGCACTCCTCCAGCCACAGATTGCAGAGCAACTGTCTGACTGGGGAGGCGGCAACCAAGGGAGGGCGGCAAAGGAAACAGCAGAAGGATGAAAAGCAAAGAACAAGGAAAAGCCAAAACGCATGCATAAGTCATATATACATATAAAGCCCCCAACAGGCCGGCAATCGACATAAGTTTGAATAGGCCCCCAGTGGGTGGAATTGTGCAGACTTAACAGAATATTGTTCCAAAAGTGACAAGACAGGAAAATAAAAGATAGCAGACTAGACTAAGGCGCGGTGCGGGAGCCGGGCAGGTCGGTGGACATGGCGTCGCCGGCTGAAGGAGTGGCCGGCTGGCGGGTCTCGGCTTGGTCACCACCGGTGGCAGGCGACGCACCCGCGCGCGACGTGGTGCTGGAGGCGCGGTCCGGCTGAGGTTGGTCGGCCGCTCCACCATCCGGCTCGGCGTCTTCACCCTCCTCCTCCTCCTCTTCGCCCTCGTCGCTGGAGTCGATCTCCTCCGCCGAGTCTTCACCATCTGCCGGGTTCAGCCCGAACCACTCCTCCGGCTGGGCGACACCGTTGTCATCTACCTCAGGGGCGAAGACGCTGGTGTCGGTGTAGTCGGCGATCGCCGAAGCCCGCCGGATGATAGCCGGCCGCGCCGGCTCCAGCTCCGTGTCGGCTTGCTGCCGCTAGGTAGCCAGCTGGTCCAGACTCAGGCCGGGGTACCAGGCCTTGACGAACTCCAGCGCCCGCCTGGCGCCGGACCGAGCCGCCGAGGCCTTCCAGGCTTCGAAGCGGCCGACTGCCACCTCCAGCCAGTCGGCAGTCCGACTGGGGGTGCGAGGAACCACTTCGCCGGGCCAGAGGGCGGCCAATACTTGCGCCCCAGCACGCTGAAGCCGGCGGAGCAATCGGTGAGCCGGCTGGAGACGGGCCTGGATCGCCAAGAGCTGCTCCTCCAGCGAACGGCCAGCGTTTGGTGCAATCTCGACGCCAGCCTGCCTTCGTGCTTGGCAGTGGGCTTCGATGATCTGGCTGGCAGCAGTGGAGTAGCCAGGGAAGTATTCTGTGCAAGAAAGAAAGAGAAAGAAGAGAAAACACCAAGTCAGAAAACGAGCCAAAAGCGGCAGACGGCAAGAAAGGATGAAGAAGTAGGCGGCTTACCGTCAACCAGATCTTCGATCTGGCCATAGCCATTGATCAGAGTCTGCCTTGCTTCAGCCCAGCCAGGCGCTTCTGTCTCGTACTCGGCCTGGAGGGCGGCTTCGCGATCCTGTACCGCCTTCAGAGCCGCCTTGTGGCCCTCCTCCTGGTCGGCCAACCTCTTGGCCAGGCGGTCGCGTTCCTGCACCAAGGCGGCAAGCTCGACCTCCTTGGCACGAAGGGCAATCTGAGACTCTCCCAGCTGTGCCCTCAGACCGGCGTTGGCCGTTGCAGGGACGGCAGAAAAAGAAGAAACAATAAGAGGAAGTCGTCAAGGAAGATCCGACCCGACTGCTCAGCAGTGGGCCCGAATCTCGGGGACTACACCCAGTGGGTGCGCTGACGCGCCCCCACGTGAGATAAAGAACAAAGCACTTACCCCGGCTCTCAGTTAGGTCGGCGGTCTTCTGGGTCAGCTCCCGAGCCTGGGAGTTGAAGGCAGCCGCACGAAGATTGTGGTAGTCCTGCAAGATAGACAGAAGAGAAAAATAAGAGCAAGACCAGCAAACTAGATCCACTAAGAAGTTCCAAGCCGCCTGCTCAGCAGCCGACTCGGAACTCGGGGACTACACCTAGTGGTTGCGCTGACGCGCCCCCACGGAAGAAACCAAGATCAAGAAGAAGCAAGATAAGAAGACTAACCCGGATGGCCGCCCGCGTCGCAAGGGATTCGTCGGTGTATTGCCTCAGCGCCGTAGCCTGGGCCTGGAGCCGGGTCCGGACGTCCTGCGCGGCCACGTTCATCACGGCCGTCCCTCCGCCCGGTGTCCACCCCGAGGTAGCGCTGGCCACCTCCACATCCTGGGCCGACGAGCTGGAGCCCGCGGCCGGCTGCGGCTCCGACGCCACCTTATGTGGCTCTGACGCAGCCTTCCTCGCGTGCCGGCTCGGCGACATCCGGACCGCCAGCTCAGTCCTCGCGGCCGGCTCGCCCCCCGCCGACTGCGCAGGCGGCAGATCAGGCCAGCCGCCTTGAGCCGCCCCAGTCAGCGGGGTCGGCATCGGCGCCCACTCCAGGATGACGACGTCGTCGTCCCTCTCCAGCCCCGGCTGGTCACCGCAGGCTTCTTCTGGCGGGGGCTCCGGGGCCCCAGGCGCTGCGACGTGCAGTGGAGTGACCAACAAGGCCCCCTCCGCCATCACCGCAGCTGCAGCCTCCGCTTGGGCCTTGGCTGCGGCGTCGACGCGCGCCTTCGCCGCCTCCTCCTCCTGCGCCGCCTGGGCGGCGGCCGCCTTCCGTGCCTCCGCCTCCCGCGCCTCCCGCACCTCCCACGTGTTCCATTCCGTCACCGCCTGAAGGTCGGCTCGGGGGTCCACACGACGAGTGGTGCTCCCAGATCCCCTCGGTGACTCAACGACGGAGGCGACAGCCGCCCGCTCGAGCGACAATGGAGCTCTGGTTGTTTGGAGAAAAAGACAAGGATTCAGGAGCCACCAGACAAAAGAAAAAGAGTACACGAAGGAGTTTGAACTTACACCGACACCGTCTGCGGTTGCTTCACCGTCTTGCGGAAGCGAGCCGCCTTCGCGGCCGCCTCCTCCCGCCTAGTTGCCGCTGCCCTGGCTCTGGGCTTCTTCGTCCGACTGCCGAACAAACCCTACGCGGCACGACGCTTTTGCCCGCCGCCCCGAGCATGCGGTGCAGCGGAGGAACCCGTGCCACGGCCAGACGCCGGCTGACGGCGCGGGACGACTTCGGCCTCGTCGTCGTCCGGCCAGTCGTCGAAGCTGACTCCATGCCCGGAGCCGCCTGCTTCACCGCCGGCTCGGCCACCGCCCGGCTCGGTGTTGTCGTCCATAGCAGCCGCCCCCAAGTCGGGGTCCTCCAGATCGTGCTCCGTCCGGCCGGGGATGAATCGGCGCTCCGCGTCCGACCCGCCGGCAGGCCGAAGAAGAGGGCTCTGTCGAAGACAAGCCGACTAGTCAGAGTCGGCCAAAGGAACTCGGCGACAAAACTGAGAGAAGAAGAAGGGACAAGGAGAACATACCGTGGGCGGCGGATTGGCTCGGCTATATGGCTCCTTGCTGAACTGCCACTCTGCGGAGAGTTTGCAGTTCGCGAGGTAGTTCACCTTATAGGCCACCTCGTCGTGCGGCATGTCCTTGGTACACGTCCGGCTTGGATCGAGCCGGCCGCTCATCTGACAGATCAGATGAGGGCGGCTCTGGAGCGGGAGTACCCGGCGCGTGACGAAGGCGGCCAGCAGGTCGGACCCCGACAAGCCCTCCGACTGGGTCATCGCTCGCACTCGGGCGACGGCTGCGGATCCAGCCGGCGTCAGCGTCACGGCCCGGTAGGACCACTGGGGCCGCCTGCCCGCCGGTGCGCCGGCTACGTAAGCCGGCAGATTGACGTAGTCGCCCTGCGGGGCGACGTTCTTCACGTAGAAGTATGACTTTTGCCATAGCTTCACCGACTGGATCAGCGTGATGATGGGGAAGAGGTTGTCGGCAGCCACCCTCCGCATCGCGATGAAGGCGTCACTCTGAGCCGGCACGCCTTGCGTGCGCGTGCCCAGCTTGGACAGGAAGAACTCCCCCCAGAGCTCGAGGGTAGGGAGGACGCCGAGGTAGCCTTTGCACAAGGTGACGAAGGCAGACAGCAGCACCACAGCGTTCGGGGTGAGGTGGTGCGGCTGGAGCTGGTAGAACTCGAGCCAAGAGCGGAAGAAGGCGCTCACGGGCAGGCTGATGCCGTGCAAGAAATGCGAGCGGAAGACCACCCGCTCGCCCTCCCGCGGCTCCGGCGTAATCTCCTTCGCCGGCGCGAGACGGACCTCCACCTTGTCCGTGTCGGGCAGCCGCCGCGTCTTGCCGAGGAATTCGACGTGATCCTCGTGGACGTTGGAGCCGTCCCAATCCCTGCCGTACTGCTCCGTGGTGGGGGGCATGGCGAAAACGAGCGCGGCGGCAGAGGAACGAGTGGTGGAAGAGCGCGGCGGCGAGGCGCGGTTGCAAGAAAGGGTAGGAGGAAGAAGATGGTGGAAAGAGGAGGAGCGTGCGAGAGCCTGCCGCTCTCTCCCCTCCCCCTACTTATAGCTTCGCAAGGTGAAGCCGGGGAGGCCGGACGTGGGGTGAGACGTGGGATTAACTGCACCCACTCCCCCCACACCTCGCGATTATTACGCCCTAAAAGCGTGCCGAAACCTCCGCAGGGAGACGTGCGGGCGATTTCGGGCTGCAGAGAATCCGCGCCGGGGCTCGGGCGTGGACGTGGCGGGCCCCCGCCCTGCGGCGACGTCCCGTCGCGCGCGTGGGCTGGCAGGCTTTTTAGCCAAGAGAGGCCACGTCGTTAGCAGGCGGCAAGTAGCTGGCCCGGTACACGCGCTGGCGAGCTCCCGCCCTCCGACTCCAAAAAATTTCGCCGAGACGGCGCCCCCAACCAAAGTCGGCTCCCAGCTGCCGGCTTGTCAAAATAGGACGCTGATCGAGCTTCTCGACACCTACCCAACCTCGAAGCCCAATCAGCTTCGGGGACTACTGTCGGAGTAAATAGCCACGGGTAGCCTAACCGACTGCCCCTGGCTATTGCAAAAATTATCAGGCCATTTGGGCCTTCAAGCATTTCAAGCATTGGGCCGCCTTCCCCGGTCGGCTACCTCTGAAACCGACTCTCAGAAGGCGACCCAGCCTCAGCAACCTCCCCCCAAGATAACCATGGGATGGCCGACTCCAGGAAGCCGGCCATAGAGAACGCCGACTCTCCAGAGCTGGCCACGAAGAGCGCCGACTCCAAGAAGCCGGCAAAGACCGCACCCACCAAAACTACACCCACATAACGGTGACAAGACGGGGTGTGGCCACAGTGCGGCCCACTACCCCCGAAGCCCGAGGCAGGCATGGCCACAGGACGCCGTACGGGTCAGCCATCCCCCGTCCGGCTCGGCACTGTAGCCATGCCGTCCTCAACGTCATCCACGACCAACGCCAGTACGGCCCACGGGCAGCGGGCCCCTTTAGCTAGAGATAGAGGCGAAGGCGGCCCGGCCTCCCCCAGTCGGCCAAGGGCGTAGCCGGCCCCCAGAAGTCGGCTACCCCCTCCCTCGAAGCGTCTGCCACATTAAGGAGACAAGACGAGGTAAGGCTACAGTGAGAGCCCTTGAGGCGGCACACTGTAGCCACGCTTACCTCGACGGAGCCCTCGTCATCAGGGACGAGGCTACAGTAAGCAGCCGTCGGCAAGACCGAAGGCGGTGGGGCCGGCCTGTCGACCAAGAGGCCGGCAGCCGACGGGACCCACCAGTCGGCGGGCCCCAACGGCCGGCGGAGAAGTCGGCGAACGCAGACACTGACGACTGGAGCCAGCGCCCAGCCGGATTACAATTGTACCCCCAGGGGGTAGGCCTATATAAACCCCCCGGGGCACCCATGCAAAGGGTTGGCTTCTTAGAGTTACACACACACCAAAGAGAGAGGGAAGCAAGAGCTAGCCTTGCTCTTCTTCTCCCTTGAACCCAACATCTCTAGGAGCATTTGTAGCTACACTTTCCGATCTAGTGATCATGCGGAGACCCCGCAGAGCAGGATTAGGGGTGTTATCTCCTCGGAGAGCCCCGAACTTGGGTAAGATTCGCCGGCGTGCATGTCTTCGCCTCATCCCGTTTCCAGGCACAGGCGACGTCTTACTGGCACCCACCATGATAAGCCACCCGTTGGCATATGTCGCACCTACCACCCGACAACGGTGGATGCCACGTGTCGGTCACCCTTCACGAAAGCACTTCTGTGACGCGCGATTTATCGTCATGGAAGTGGACCCTTCCGTGATAATAATTTTGGTAATGTCATGGAACACTTCTACGACAGCACAGGTATGACTATCTTGATTCTGTCATAAATTTGTCATGGATGTACATGCATGACAAAAAACGCGACCTACTGTGACAAACACGTATCATCACGAAAGTGTATTTTTTTTTGTAGTGATACTACCCCACACAACCACGCTCAAGTCGTGGAGCACGGGATAGGTGCAATCCACAAGGGAAACCACGAACTCTAACCCACACAACAGGATCTAGTCGTGAAGCACAAATTAGGAGCAATTTCTCAAGGAATCACGATAATAAGGGTAACAAGAGCTCTCCAATCTCAGGAGGAGTCTGTGTCTTTGGTCTTTGATAGAAATGGCAAAAGTCCCCAACGAAGGGAGGAGTGATACATCTCCAACGTATCTATAATTTTTGATTGTTCCATGCTATTATATTATCTGTTTTGGATGTTTATGGGCTTTATTAAACATTTTTATATTATTTTTGGGACTAACCTATTAACCCAGAGCCCAGTGCCAGTTTCTGTTTTTACCCTTGTTTCAGTGTTTCGTAGAAAAGGAATATCAAACGGAGTCCAAAAGGAATGAAACCTTCGGGAGAGTTATTCCTGGAATGGAAGCAATCCAGAAGACTTGGAGTGTACGTAAGGGAAGCAACGAGGAAGGCACGAGGCAGGGGGCGCGCCCACCCCCCTTGGGCACTCGCTCCACCCTCGTGGGCCCCTCGTGGATCCCCTGACGTATTTCTTCCTCCTATATATACCAATATATCCTAAAACCATCGGGGAATAGAATAGATCGGGAGTTCCGCTGCCGGAGGGGGGAACCCTCACCGGTGGCCATCTTCATCATCCCGATGCTCTCCATGACGAGGAGAGAGTAGTTCACCCTAGGCGCTGAGGGTATGTACCAGTAGCTATGTGTTTGATCTCTCTCTCTCTCTCTCTCGTGTTCTTGAGGTGATACGATCTTGATGTATCGCGGGCTTTGCTATTATAGTTGGATCTTATGATGTTTCTCCCCCTCTACTCTCTTGTAATGGATTGAGTTTTCCCTTTGAAGTTATCTTATCGGATTGAGTCTTTAATGATTTGAGAACACTTGATGTATGTCTTGCGTGGGATAACCGTGGTGACAATGGGTTATTCTATTGATTCACTTGATGTATGTTTTGGTGATCAACTTGCGGGTTCCGCCCATGAACCTATGCATAGGGGTTGGCACACGTTTTCGTCTTGACTCTCCAGTAGAAACTTTGGGGCACTCTTTGAGGTTCTATGTGTTGGTTGAATAGATGAATCTGAGATTGTGTGATGCATATCGTATAATGATACCCACGGATACTTGAGGTGACATTGGATTATCTAGGTGACATTAGGGTTTTGGTTGATGTGTGTCTTAAGGTGTTATTTTACTACGAACTCTAGGGTTGTTTGTGACACTTATAGGAATAGCCCAATGGATTGATCGGAAAGAATAACTTTGAGGTGGTTTCGTACCCTACCATAATCTCTTCGTTTGTTCTCCGCTATTATTGACTTTGGAGTGACTCTTTGTTGCATGTTGAGGGATAGTTATGTGATCCAATTATGTTATTATTGTTGAGAGAACATGCACTAGTGAAAGTATGAACCCTAGGCCTTGTTTCCTAGCATTGCAATACCGTTTACACTCACATTTATCATTAGTTACCTTGTTGTTTTTATTTCAGATTACAAAAACATATATCTACCATCCATATTGTACTTGTATCACCATCTCTTCGCCAAACTAGTGCACCTGTACAATTTACCATTGTATTGGGTGTGTTGGGGACACAAGAGACTCTTTGTTATTTGGTTGCAGGGTTGTTTGAGAGAGACCATCTTCATCCTACGCCTCCCACGGATTAATAAACCTTAGGTCATCCACTTGATGGAAATTTGCTACTGTCCTACAAACCTCTGCACTGGGAGGCCGAACAACGTCTACAAGAAGAAGGTTGCGTAGTAGGCATGAAGCAGTTTCTGGCGCCGTTGCCGGGGAGGTTAGTGCTTGAAGGTATATCTTTAGATCTTGCAATCGAATCTTTTTGTTTCGTGTTTTATCACTAGTTTAGTTTATAAAAGAAAACTAAAAAAGGGAATTGAGTTTGCCTCATACGCTTCATCTTTTTAATATCTTTCGTAAGTATGATGAAAAGGAAAATTGTGCTCAAGTGCTAGAAGAAGAAGTCTATAAAATGTTTCGCACTAAATCTTTGAATGATGAGCATGATTGCAATGTTGTTAGTATGAACTCTTTGAATATCCATTGTACTAATAATGATTGCACTAGTTATGATGAAAATGTCTCCGATAAACATGTCAATTTTTGTGGAGTGCATTGGGTTTGCAAGTACACACCAAATAGGGAAGATAGATATTGCAAGAGTCATAAGCATTTAGAAACTAAATGGTTGCAAGAAAGGCTAAATGTTAGTGCTGAAAATTTAAAATATCTTAGCCGTACTTGTGAACTTTGTAATGAACATGGTCATTTAAATATCAAATGCAAATTATTTCATGATCGATTCGTGTCCAAAAATTGTGATGACTTGATATCCCTTGCACATTATAATGAACTTAGCTTGCTTTTGGGTTATGAAGAAATGAAACATCAAACTAAGATTATTCCTCGAGAAATTCCTCGATATTGATCTAGAAGAAATTTATATGTATTGTGCGGTGAATTGCATTGAAAATCCTTATATTGCCAATTACATAAAGAAAAGAAAACAAATAGAATATGAAGAGAATGCTAACGAAAGGGAAGAGAATTCCCAATATTCTCCTATTATTTCTTATGATGAATAAGGTAACGAGGAGGAGCTTTCTATTCAACCAATCTCATCAATAAGGAGCTCAAAAAAGAGGGATAAACCCGCACATGATGTGAAGAAGAAAAAGAAAAAACGGAGAAGCAAAGGTAAAAAGGTATCCCTCCCAAATGATGTTGCTCCTACTACTCATTGTGATGATGATAATTGCTATACTATTGGTGCTATCCACATTATTAATGATGAGAGTGATTATGCTTATGATATGAAAAGGCCCAAGCTTGGGGATGCTATGTTTGATGAAGATGATGTTTTTGAGAATATATTTGCTGCAATTAATGTTTGTCCCAAGCTTGGGGATGCTACGTTTAATGATGATATTTTTAGTATCCCAAGTTTTGATATGCAAATTTATAATGATGAGAGCATGCCTCCTACTTATGATGATTATGTTGATGAAAGTGGGTTTGGAAGAGTGTCAACTTTAGGAAGTAGTGATCCCACTATTTTGGAGGATGTTGAATCTTATTGTGATAATTATGAAAGTGGATTTGGAGAGGTCATGACTTTATTTAGTGATGAATCCACTATTTCGGAAGAGATTTCAATTGATTATAATGAGAACAAAGTTGCTACTTATGATGATTATTGTGATGAAACTTATGCTATAAAGAGTAGTGATGATTATATTTATAAAACTTGTCATGATTATGATTACCCTTTTTCTGAACATTACTCATTTAATGTGGAAACAATTTGTAGTATTCAAGTCTCTTATGATACTCCCACTATTCCGAATGAGAAGAATTTTGCTTATGTGGAGAGTAATAAAATTTCTATGCTTGTAGATCATGAAAAGAATGCTTTAGGTGCTGGTTATATTGTCGAATTCATTCATGATGCTACTTAAAATTATTATGAGGGAGGAATATATGCTTTTAGGAATTGCAATAATATCAAGTTTCCTCTCTATGTGCTTAAAGTTTTAAAGTTATGCTTGTTTTGCCTTCCTATGATAGTTGATTATTGCTCCAATAAGTTGTTTGTTCACAAAACCCCTATGCATAGGAAGTGGGTTAGACTTAAATGTGCTAGTCATATTCTTCATGATGCTCCCGCTATGTTTCAATTCTTATCTTTTTGTGAGCATCATTGAAATCATCATGCCTAGCTAGGGGCGTTAAACGATAGCGCTTGTTGGGAGGCAACTCAATTTTATTTTAGTTTCTTACTTTTTGGTTATTTTTAGGAATAAATAATCCATCTAGCCTCATTTTAGATGTGGTTTTATGTTTTAATTAGTGTTTGTGCCAAGTAGAACCTTTGGGAAGACTTGGGTGAAGTCTTTATGATCATGCTGTAAAAAACAGAAACTTTAGCGCTCACGAGATTAGCTAAAACGTTTTACTGGAGAGTGCTATTTAGTTGATCCTTGTTGCAGACGATTACTAGACAAATTCCTCAGGTCCACCAATTTATTTTAGAATTTTTGGAATTCCCGATGTATACGTTTGATACAGATTACTACAGACTGTTCTGTTTTTGACAGATTCTGTTTTTTATGTGTTGTTTGCTTATTTTGATGAATCTATGGCTAGTAAAAGAGTTTATAAACCATAGACAAGTTGGAATACATTAAGTTTAACAACAATATAAATAAATAATGAGTTCATTACAGTACCCTATGTGGTGATTTATTTTCTTATACTAACGGAGCTTACGAGTTTTCTGTTAAGTTTTGTGTTGTGAAGTTTTCAAGTTTTGGGTAAGGATTCGATGGACTATGGAATAAGGAGTGGCAAGAGCCTAAGCTTGGGGATTCCCAAGGCACCCCAAGGTAATATTCAAGGATAACCAAGAGCCTAAGCTTGGGGATGCCCCGGATGGCAGCCCCTCTTTCGTCTTCGTTCATCGGTAACTTCACTTGGAGCTATATTTTTATTCACCACATGATATGTGTTTTGCTTGGAGCGTCATTTTATTTTCTTCTTTTTTGCTTGCTGTTTGAATAAAATATCAAGATCTGAAATTATTAAATGGGAGAGTCTTCATATTGTTGCATAATTATTCGACTACTCATTGATCTTCACTTATATCTTTCGGAGTAGTTTGTTGTTTGCTCTAGTGCTTCACTTATATCTTTTAGAGCACGGCGGTGGATTTATTTTAAAGAAATATATGAACTCTCATGCTTAAATTATATTATTTTGAGAGTCTTTAGAACAGCATGGTAATTTTCTTTGGTTATAAATTTAGTCCTAATATGATAGGCATCCAAGAGGGATATAATAAAAACTTTCATATAAAGTGCATTGAATACTATGAGAAGTTTGATTCCTTATGATTGTTTTGAGATATGAAGATAGTGATATTATAGTCATGCTAGTTGAGTAGTTGTGAATTTGAGAAATACTTGTGTTAAAGTTTGTGATTCCCGTAGCATGCACGTATGGTGAACCGTTATGTGATGAAGTCGGAGCATGATTTATTTATTGATTGTCTTCCTTATGAGTGGCGGTCGGGGATGAGCGGTGGCCTTTTCCTACCAATCTATCCCCCTAGGAGCATGTGTGTAGTACTTCGTTTCGATAACTAATAGATTTTTGCAATAAGTATATGAGTTCTTTATGACTAATGTTGAGTCCATGGATTATACGCACTCTCACCCTTCCACCATTGCTAGCCTCTCTAATACCGCGCACCTTTCGCCGGTATCATACACCCACCATATACCTTCCTCAAAACAGCCACCATACCTACCTATTATGGCATTTCCATAGCCATTCCGATATTTATTGTCATGCAACTTTCCACCGTTCCGTTTATTATGACACGTTCCATCATTGTCATATTGCTTTGCATGATCATGTAGTTGACATTGTATTTGTGGCAAAGCCACCGTTCATAATTCTTTCATACATGTCACTCATGAGTCATTGCACATCCCGGTACACCGCCGGAGGCATTCATATAGAGTCATATTTTGTTCTAAGTATCGAGTTGTAATTCTTGAGTTGTAAGTAAATAAAAGTGTGAAGATCATCATTATTAGAGCATTGTCCCAGTGAGGAAAGGATCATGGAGACTATGATTCCCCCACAAGTTGGGATGAGACTCCGGACGAAAAGAAAAAAAAAAGAAGAAAAAAAAGAGGCCATAAAAAATGAGAAAAAGGCCCAAACAAAAAAAAGAGAGAAAAAGAGAGAAGGGACAATGCTAGTATCCTTTTACCACACTTGTGCTTCAAAGTAGCACCATGATCTTCATGATAGAGTGTCTCCTATGTTGTCACTTTCATATACTAGAGGGAATCTTTCATTATAGAACTTGGCTTGTATATTCCAATGATGGGCTTCCTCAAAATGTCCTTGGTCTTCGTGAGAAAGCGAGTTGGATGCACACCCACTTAGTTTCTTTTGTTGAGCTTTCATGCACTTATAGCTCTAGTGCATCCGTTGCATGGCAATCCCTACTCACTCACATTGATATCTATTGATGGGCATCTCCATAGCCCGTTGATATGCCTAGTTGATGTGAGACTATCTTCTCATTTTGTCTTCTCCACATCCACCATTCTATTCCACCTATAGTGCTATATCCATGGCTCACGCTCATGTATTGCGTGAAGATTGAAAAAGTTTGAGAACGTCAAAAGTCTGAAACAATCGCTTGGCTTGCCATCGGGGTTGTGCATGATTTAATATTTTGTGTGCTGAAGATGGAGCATAGCCAGACTATATTTTGTGTAGGGATAACTTTCTTTGGCCATGTTATTTTGAGAAGACATCATTGCTTTGTTAGTATGCTTGAAGTATTATTATTTTCATGCCAATATTAAACTTTTGTCTTGAATCTTATGGATCTGAATATTCTTGCCATAATAAAGAAAATTACATTGAGAAATATGTTAGGTAGCATTCCACATCAAAAATTCTATTTTTATCATTTACCTACTCGAGGGCGAGCAGGAATTAAGCTTGGGGATGCTGATACGTCTCCAACGTATCAATAATTTTTTATTGTTCCATGCTATTATATTATCTGTATTGGATGTTTACGGGCTTTATTAAACACTTTATATTATTTTTGGGACTAACCTATTAACCCAGAGCCCAGTGCCAGTTTCTGTTTTTTCCCTTGTTTAGGTGTTTCGCAGAAAAGCAATATCAAACGGAGTCCAAACGGAATGAAACCTTCGGGAGTGTACATAAGGGAAGCAACGAGGAAGGCACGAGGCAGGGGGGCGCGCCCACCCCCCTGGGCGTGCCCTCCACCCTCGTGGGCCCCTTGTGGCCCCCCTGACGTATTTCTTCCTCCTATATATACCAATATATCCTAAAACCATCGGGGAACAGAATAGATCGGGAGTTCCACCGCCGCAAGCCTCTATAGCCACCAAAAACCAATCGGGACCCTGTTCCGGCACCCTGTCGGAGGGGGAGCCCTCACCGGTAGCCATCTTCATCATCCCGGCGCTCTCCATGACGAGGAGGGACTAGTTCACCCTCGGGGCTGAGGGTATGTACCAGTAGCTATGTGTTTGATCTCTCTCTCTCTCTCTCTCGTGTTCTTGAGGTGATACAATCTTGATGTATCGCGAGCTTTGCTATTATAGTTGGATCTTATGATGTTTCTCCCCCTCTACTCTCTTGTAATGGATTGAGTTTTCCCTTTGAAGTTATCTTATCGGATTGAGTCTTTAATGATTTGAGAACACTTGATGCATGTCTTGTGTGGGATAACCGTGGTGACAATGGGTTATTCTATTGATTCACTTGATGTATGTTTTGGTGATCAACTTGCGGGTTCCACCCATGAACCTATGCATAGGGGTTGACACACGTTTTCGTCTTGACTCTCCGGTAGAAACTTTGGGGCAGTCTTTGAGGTTCTATGTGTTGGTTAAATAGATGAATCTGAGATTGTGTGATGCATATCGTATAATCATACCCACGGATACTTGAGGTGACATTGGAGTATCTAGGTGACATTAGGGTTTTGGTTGATGTGTGTCTTAAGGTGTTATTTTACTACCAACTCTAGGGCTGTTTGTGACACTTATAGGAATAGCCCAATGGATTGATCGGAAAGAATAACTTTCAGGTGGTTTCGTACCCTACCATAATCTCTTCGTTTGTTCTCCGCTATTAGTGACTTTGGAGTGACTCTTTGTTGCATGTTGAGGGATAGTTATGTGATCCAATTATGTTATTATTATTGAGAGAACTTGCACTAGTGAAAGTATGAACCCTAGGCCTTGTTTCCTAGCATTGCAATACCGTTTACGCTCACTTTTATCATTAGTTACCTTGCTATTTTTATATTTTCATATTACAAAAACCTATATCTACCATCCATATTGCACTTGTATGACCATCTCTTCGCCGAACTAGTGCACCTATACAATTTACCATTGTATTGGGTGTGTTGGGGACACAAGAGACTCTTTGTTATTTGGTTGCAGGGTTGTTTGAGAGAGACCATCTTCATCCTACGCCTCCCACGGATTGATAAACCTTAGGTCATCCACTTGAGGGAAATTTGCTACTGTCCTACAAACCTCTGCACTTGGAGGCCCAACAACGTCTCCAAGAAGAAGGTTGCATAGTAGACATCAAGGAGCTAGCCTATTTATAATCGGGACAACCCCCCTGGATAGGTGTGAAAGAGAACTAGCTTTTGGAACCAGCTTAGGTGTGAAAGTGAACCAGCTTTGTTTGATTAATGGCTTCAAGACTTAATGAGGTAGCTTCTGGAATACTCTTGTTGGAGGTGGTTGGCAGTTCCCGACCAAACATTGTTCACTGGTGTCGAACAATATTTACTTCAGCAGCAAACTCGAGTTCTGGGAACCTTTTGCAAGTTGGAATATCCAAACTCGTGCAAAACATTGTTTCGTCAGAATCGGAACAATGTTTCTTCAGCAGACAACTCACTCTTGATGAATTCCTAACTTTGTTTCTTCGCCGTAAACCATTGTTTTGCACGGACTGAAATGTGTTTGGCCTTCTTCGATATCGCACCTGAGTTCAACCAACAACAAAGGAGGTGAAGGCACAACCATGTTTTCAAGGTCAAATGATATACTTAAGTTAGTGTTCACCTGATCATGTATTTGCATTGCGCAGCTTCTTGTGATTGGACCGTTGATGATTGGTGGTGTGGTGCCCATGGTTGGGATGTCCTCATCAGCAGTACCACTAGTATGTTGCACTATCATTATCAACTTGGAAAATTTTGGCATCAATATTATGAATATGTGTATCACTACGATCGAGATTCAATAAACCATTCACCTTGGGTGTATGACCACAGAAGGTTTTATTCATGTAAACAGAATAACAATTATTCTTTGACAAATGAATAACCGTATTGCAATAAACATGATCCAATCATATTATGCTCAACGCAAACACCAAATAACATTTATTTTAGGTTCAACACTAATCCCAAAAAGGGAGTGTGCGATGGTGATCTTATCAACCTTGGAATCACTTCCAACACACATCGTCACCTCGCTCTCAACTAGTATCTGTACATTTTGCAACTCCTCTTTCGAGTTACAAATCTTTGCAACTGAACCGGTATCAAATATCGAGGGGCTACTATGAACACTATTAAAGTACACATCAATAACATGTATATCAAATATACCTTTGTTCACTTTGCCATCCTTCTTATCCGCCAAGTATTTGGGGCAGTTCCGCTTCCAGTGACCATTTCCTTTGCAGTAGAAGCACTCAGTTTCAGGCTTGGGTCTAGCTTTGGGCTTCTTCACGGGAGTGACAACTTGCTTGCCATTTTTGAAGTCCCCTTTCTTTCCCTTGCCATTTTTCTTGAAACTAGTGGTCTTGTTAACCGTCAACACTTGATGCTATTTCTTGATTTCTACCTTCGCTGATTTCAGCATCGCGAAGAGCTTGGGAATTGTTTTCCTCATCCCTTCCATATTATAGTTCATCACGAAGTTCTAGTAACTTGGTGATAGCGACTAGAGAACTCTGACATTCACTATCTTATCTGGAAGATTAACTCCCACTTGATTCAAGCGATTGTAGTACCCAGACATTCTGAGCACATGCTCACTAGCTGAGCTATTCTCCTCCATCTTGTAGGCCAAGTACTTGTCGGAGGTCTCATACCTCTTAACACGGGCATGAGTCTGAAATGTCATTTTCAGCTCTTGGAACATCTCATATGCTCCATGGCATTAAAAACATTTTTCAAGTCCCGGTTCTAAGCCGTAAAGCATGGTGCACTAAACTATCAAGTAGTCATCATACCGAGCTTGTCAAACGTTCATAACGTCTGCATCTGCTCCTGCAATAGGTCTGTCACCTAGTGGTGCATCAAGGACATAATTCTTAGGGCCATTTACATTTGTGCCCCTAAGTCGAACCCACTACTCAGATTTGCCCCTAATTTCGAAGCATGCTCAAATTTTCCCCTATGCCATTAAGTGACCTTACAGAAATGCCCTTCCGTTCCGTTTCCGTCCGGCCAAAGGGGTTTGACCATTTACCTGACGTTTTCTAGAAAATTCGCCCCTGCCTACATGAGTCACTTACATGTAGGACCCACTCAAAATAAAATAAGATCGGAAACACTTTCTCTTACCGCCTCTCTCACACACACTTACATGTAGGCCCCAACCGATGAAAAAACTAGATAAGGACCGATCAAACTAGACATAGGGCCACATGTCATTGTATAATTATTATTGTTATTATTATTATTATTTTCTGAAATACATTGTGTTATTTAGGGGTGGGTCCACTGCTCAGCCAGACAAAAAGATCAAAAAACTAATTCTAAACTAATGCCCCCTAAATTAATCCCTTCGAGGGATGCCGGCGGTGACCAAATCCAGCGGCGGAGGCACGCCGGGAGGCCACGAGGAGGCCGGCTCAGGGAACCAGGCGATAGTGTCGGGTGGTTGGTGCGACATATGCCAATGGGTGGCTTATCATTGTGGGTGCCAATAAGACGTCGCCGGTGCCTGGAAACGGAATGAGGCAAAGACATGCACGCCGGCGGATCTTACCCAGGTTCGGGGCTCTCCGAGGAGATAACACCCCTAGTCCTGCTCTGCGGGGTCTCCGCATGATCACTAGATCAGTAAAGGTAGCTACAATCACTCCTACAGCTGTTGGGTTCAAGGGAGAAGAAGAACAAGGCTAGCTCTTTCTTCTCTCTATCTATGGTGTGTGTGCTATGCTCAGAAGCCAACCCTTTGCATGGGTGCACCGAGGGGTTTATATAGGCCTACCCCCTGGGGGTACAATGGTAATCCGGCTGGGCACTGGTCCCAGCCGCCAGTGTCTATGCTCGCTGGCTTCTCCGCCGGCTGTTGGGTCCCGCCGACTGGTGGGTCCCGCCGGCTGCCGGCTTCTTGGTCGACAGGCCGGCCCCACCGCCTAGGGTCTTGTCGGCGGCTGTTTACTGTAGCATCGCCCTTGATGATGAGGGCTTCATTGAGGTAAGCGTGGCTACAGTGGGCCGCCTCAGGGGCTCTCACTGTAGCCTTACCTCGTCTTGTCTTCTTAATGGGGCACATGCTTCGATGGAGGGGGTAGCCGGCCTCTGGGGGCCGGCTACGCCCTTGGCCGACTAGGGGAGGCCGGGCCGCCTTCACGCCTCTCTCTGGCTGAAGGGGCCCGCCGCCCGTGGGCCGTACAGGAGTCTGTCGTGGATGACGTTGAGGCTAGCATGGCTACAGTGCCGAGCCGAACGGGAGGCGGCCGTCCCGTACGGCCTCCTGTAGCCATGCCTGCCTCGGGCTTCGGGGGTAGTGGGCCGCACTGTGGCCACACCCCGTCTTGTCACCATTATGTGGGTGTAGCTTTGGTGGTTGTGATCTCGGCCTGCTTCTTGGAGTCGGCGCTCTTCGAGGCCGGCTTCCTGGAGTCGGCCACCCCGCGGATATCCTGGGGGAGTGGTTGTTGAGGCTGGGCCGCCTCCCGTGAGTCGGCTTCGGGGGTAGCCGGCCAGGGGAGGTGGCCCAATGCTTGGAGTGCTTGGAGGCCCAAAGGCCTGATAATTTTTCAGAAGAACCAGGGGTAGTCGGTTAGGCTACCCGTGGCCATTTAGTCCGACAGTAGTCCCCGAAGCTGATTGGGCTTTGAGGTTGAGTAGGAGTCGAGAAGTTCGATCAGCTTCCTATCTTGACAAGTCGGTAGCTGGGAGCCGGCTTTGGTCAGGCGTGCCGCCGTGGTCGAAAACTCTGGAGTCGGAGGGCGGGAGCTCGCCAGTGCGTGCACCGGGCCGCGGGCCGGCCACTTGCCGTCTGCGAACCACGTGGCCCCTCTTGGCTGGAAAGCCTGCCAGCCCACGCGCACGACGGGACGTCACCGCAGGGCGGGGGCCCGCCACGTCCGCGCCCGGGCCCAGGCGCAGATTGTCTGCATCCCGAAACCGCCCGCACGTCTCATTGCGGCAGTTTCGGCTCGCATTTATGCGCAATAATCGCGAGGCGTGGGGGGAGTGGGCGCAGTTAATCCCACGTCTCCCCCCACGTCCGGCCTCCCGGCCTTACCTCGCGAGGCTATAAGTAGGGGGAGAGGGAGAGCGGCAGGCTCTCGCACGCTCCTCCCCTTCCACCATCTTCTTTCGCTCGCCGTTTCTTGCAACAGCGCCTCGCCGCCGCGCTCTTCCACCGCACGCTCCTCCGCCGCCGTGCTTGTTTTCGCCATGCCTCCCGCCACGGAGCAGTATGGCGGGGATTGGGACGGCTCCAACGTAAACGATGATCACGTCAATTTCCTCCGCAACACGCGGCGGCTGCCCAGCGCGGACAAGGTGGAGGTCCGCCTCGCGCTGGCGAAGGAAATCACGCCGGAGCCGCAGGAGGGCGAGCGGGTGGTCTTCCGCTCGCATTTCTTGCGCGGCATCGGCCTTCCAGCGAGCGCCTTCTTCCGCTCCTGGCTCGAATTCTACCAGCTCCAGCCGCACCATCTCACCCCAAACGCGGTGGTGCTGCTGTCAGCCTTCGTCATGCTGTGCGAGGGCTACCTCGGCGTCCTCCCCACCCTCGAGCTCTGGGGGGAGTTCTTCCAGTCCAAGCTGGGCACACGCATGCAGGGCGTGCTGGCTCAGACTGGAGCCTTCATCGCGTCGCGGAGGTCGGTCGCCGACAACCCCTTCCCCGTCATCTCGCTGATCCAATCGGTGAAGAAGTGGCAGAAGTCGTACTTCTACGTGCGGAACATCGCCCCACGGGGCGACTACATCAACCTGCCGGCTTACGTAGCCGGCCCGCCGGCGGGCAGGCGGCCCCAGTGGTCCTTCCGGGCCGTGACTCTGACGCCGGCCGGGTCCGCAGCCGTCGCCCGAGTGCGAGTGATGACCCAGTCGGAGGGCCTGACGGGGTCCGACCTCCTGGCCGCCTTCGTCACGCGCCGGGTTCTCCCGCTCCAGAGCCGTCCTCATCTGATCTGTCAGATGAGCGGCCAGCTCGATCCGAGCCGGATGTGCACCAAGGACATGCCGCGTGAGGAGGTCGCCTATATGGTGAACTACCTCGCGAACTGCAAGCTCTCCGAAGAGTGGCAGTTCGGCAAGGAGCCATACAGCCGAGCCAATCCGCCGCCCACGGTATGCTCTCCTTGTGTCTTCTTTTTCTCTCAACTTCGTTCCCGAGTTCTTCTCGGCCGACTCTAACTTAGTCGGCTTGTTTTTCGACAGAGCCCTCTCCTTCGGCCGGCCGGCGGGTTAGACACGGAGCGTCGATTCGTCCCCGACCGGACGGAACACGATCTGGAGGACCCCGACTTGGGGGCGGCCGGCATGGACGACAACATCGAGCCGGGTGGTGGCCAAGCCGGCGGCGAAGCAGGCGGCTCCGGGCTCGGAGTCTCCTTCGACGACTGGCCGGACGACGATGAGGCCGAAGTCGCCCCGTGCCGCCAGCCAGCTTCTGGACGTGGCGTGGGTTCCTCCGCTGCACCGCCTGCTCAGGGCGGAGGGCAGAAGTGTCGCGCCGCCCAGGGTTTGTTCGGCAGTCGGACGAAGAAACCCAGGGGCGGGGCGGCAGCAACCAGGCGGGAGGAGGCGGCTGCGAAGGCGGATCGCTTCCGCAAGACGGTGAAGCAACCGCAGACCGTGTCGGCGTAAGTTCGAATTTTTCTTTGTATACTCCTTTTCTGTCTTTTCTTTGGTGGTTTCTGAACCCTTATCTTTTTCTCCAAACGATCAGGGCTCCATTGTCGCTCGAGCGGGCGGCTGCCGCCTCTGTCGTCGAGTCGCCAAGGGGGTCTGGGAGCACCACTTGCCGCGTGGACCCCCGTGCCGACCTTCAGGAGGCGACAGAACGGAACGCGCGGGAGGCGCGAGCGGAGCGAGAGGCGCTAGAGGCGGAGGCGCGGAAGGCGGGCGCCGCTCAGGCGGCGCGGGAGGAGGAGGCGGCGAAGGCGCTCGTTGACGCCGCTGCCAGGGCCCAAGCAGAGGCTGCAGCCGCGGCGGCGGTGGGGGAGGTTTTGATGGTCACCCCGCTGCGCGTCATGGCGCCTGGGGACATGGAGCCCTCGCCAGAGGGAGCCAGCAGCGACCAGCCAGGGCTGGGAAGAGACGACGACTTTATCATCTTGGAGAGGGCGCCGGTGCCGACCCCGCCGACTGGGGCGGCTCAAGGCGGCCGGCCTGATCCGCCGCCTGCGCAGTCAGCGGGGGGCGAGCCGGCCGCGAGGACTGAGATGGCGGCCCGGATGCCCCCGAGTCGTCGTGCGGGGAAAGCTGCGTCGGAACCTCAGAAGGCCGCATCGGAGCAGCAGCCGGCCGCCGGCTCTAGCTCATCGGCCCGGGATGT